>NC_141087.1:6002301-6324876 GCF_041138505.1 Cibotium barometz
AGGGGATAGGTGTTGAAATATACAAGTGAATAGGGTGTGTGCGGGAACAAGCCCTTGGTTAGAGGCTATAAAAGAGAAGATGTAATTGTGAAAGAACCTGTGAAAAGGTGAGAAGAATCTACTAGGAGAGAATAAAGGGTAGCATGAGAGAATTTAGGAGTGTGGAGTTATTCTGGGAGATATTCAGGGAAAAGAGAAGAGGTGGAGAGAATCAGGCAAGAGGTGGAGATATTCTGGGAGTGAATCATGGAGAAATCAATGGGATTTGATGCTTGATGTAAACTCTATAAATTGAGGCATAGCCCTAATGAGAATTTTGCTGGTTTTTGAGTATCCATGCCTACATTAATCTATTTGCTAATTACCCACTAATTATGTCTTAATTATTTGCTAATCACTTTGTTAATGATGTTGATTCTAGTGTTTGATCCACCATAGCTCATCATTATGCTCAAATTTCAACATGGTATCAAAGCCATGCCTAGAATCCATCAGATTTATGAGCCCATTATCTAATTAATTAGGATTAGTAGATAATTAGCAAATAATCAAAATTTTAGTTAGTTTTCACTTCACCCCTTCACCCCCAGCCAGTGGAGGACTCCATTCTTCTTGCACACACAACAATAGCTCAAAATCTTCTAACCATAGCTAGCTAACATCTTTGGGCTCCAGCCTATGCAAAAAACGCAGCAAATCGCCGGCGCATTCAGGAGATTTTCGTGTTTTTTCCAGCGCAGACTTTTCTGAGGAAAATGAACATTGCAGCTTCATCAAATCAAATTGCTTCAATTCCTCTTAGCCCCGAGGGTTTTCAAGCATGCTCTACAAGCTAGTGAAGACAGAATTCAGTTTCATCAAGTCTACAGTGAGATCCAAGCTCTTCATCAAATCTGCATGTGACTTTGGTAAAACAGAGATTAAGCTTTTTGTTGCCATATATATATAGGCAGTGATGTGTGTGAACACACTTAGGACCGCCGGGGCACTTTTTCCCTCTTTAGGAGGTTTTTTCCCCTGGCTTGTATATACGCCCATCCTTCTAGGGCTAACTTATCTTTTGTACATTGACACAATCTAATACACTTTGTGTTGTGTGCATTCTTGCTTCTTCTTCTCCAAGCTTTGTGTGCTTTCCTGTAACCCTAATTCCAACAATTGGTATCAGAGCAGGCATCGGCTCCCAGGGCTACACTGCCAGCACCCTCCGACTCACGTTCTCCGATTGAGGTGAGCTTTCACGAGCGCTTGAAGGTCCCTATACTCTGCAAATAAGCCCGTTGGGCATTGCGTTCTCAGAATTTGCATTTGAGGTTGTTTCGGGCTCCATTTTTGCATTTCAAGTTCTGCACAGGTGTTTTCGTCATTTTCTACAGAATTTTTAACAGTGCAGTTTTCTGCAAAACAGGCATATGTGTTCTATTGTGGACCGTGCTACATAGCACAAGTTGTCTTCTGTTCAGTGTCTGCTTCATTACAGGTAGCTTTTGCATCAGTTTCAGTCAGTGGCCATGGCTGATAACAGCAATGATGTATTTCGCATGTTGTCTGCTGAAGACAAACTGGATGGAGACAGCAACTACCCACTTTGGGTATACATGATGCAGCATGTTTTGGTTGCAAAAGGAGTGTGTAACATTGTGCAGGGTATGGATGTACGTCCAGGTTCTGTGGATGTAGGATCTGTTGAGGATGTTGCAGGTTCTAGCAGCTCTACTGTTGCTGCTGTTTTACCCACTGCTGAACAAGCTCGTTGGGATGGTAAAGATGCGCAGGCTCATGCCTTGATTGCACTTTCTGTCAAACGTAACATCACCCCACATATTCGTTCAGCTAAAACAACAAAACAGGCTTGGGATATTCTAGCTGGTTTGTATGCAGGTCGTAACAAGGCAAAAATCGCTTACCTGCGTAAAGAGCTAGAATTGAAGATTATGCAAGAAGATGATGACATGAATGTTTTTCTTGCTGAGATTAAAGATCTCAAAGAACAGTTGATTTCTGCAGGTGAGATTATTCCTGATCATTCTCTTGTGCAGACTGTTCTTGATGCTTTACCTGAGACATATCAGACTTTTGCTTCCACGTGGAGACTTCTTAATGAGGACAGACCTGATGCTGTCAAGTATGATACTTTAGTCAACAAGCTCTTGCAAGAAGCGCAGTCCAGGCAAAACAGGGCCAGGCAGCATGCAGTTGATCAAGCATTTATTGCTGCCCAGCAAAACAGAGAAGAAGTGGTAAGGCAGTCCCTTCCACTGTTTCTTCTCCTATTAGTAGGTCTGCAACTTCTTCTCCTTCCACAGGTAGCAACAATAAGTCTGAGAAGGCTCTTGATAAAGGCAAGAAAAAGACCAGGTGTAACTATTGTAAGGCAAATGATCATGTCATTAAGAATTGCCCTAAGCTAAAGGCTAAAGAGGCAAAGAAGAAAGAGTCAAATGCAGCCACAATAGCGGATGCTTCTACAAATGCAGATTCTGCAAATGTTGTGCAGGATACATTAGCGTGTATTGCCAATATGACCCTCTGTACATGATGCATGTTTGGCAGTTTTTGTTGACTCTCATGTATGGTATTTTGACAGTGGTGCTACAAAGCACATTACCTGGCATCGTGATATGTTCACTTCTCTTGAGGCTGTCCCTAATGGGAATATTATCACATGTACCAATAATGCTTCTTACCCAGTGAAGGGCATTGGTAAAATTATGCTTACTACTGCAAATGGCAGCGCTTTCACACTTTCAGATGCTTTGTATATGCCAGGGATAAAGAAGAATCTATTGTCTGTCTCTGCGCTTGCTAGACTTGGACTTGTAGTCAAATTTGTGGATGACAGATGTACTGTTCATGATTTAACTTCTGGTGATGCGATTATTGTATCTGGCACCTTGTTTCGTGGGCTGTATAGGCTCAATTCTTATGACAAGTGTGTGGAAGATTCAGCAAATGCAGTTTCTGATGAAAAGGCAGTTTCAGATGCAAAACTATGGCATGCTCATTTTGGTCATCTGAACTTTGCTAGTTTGCTGCGTTTGCAGAAATTTGATATGGTTGCTTCATTGCCCCCTCTTGAGGCACCATTGAAACATGTTTGTGAAGGCTGTATTTTGGGCAAAATGTAGCATTCTGCGTTTCCAAAGGATGGTTCTGTGCGGGCCACTCGCAAATTGCAACTTGTACATAGTGATGTATGTGGGCCTATGCAAACTCCGTCATTTGGTAAACACTTGTACTTCGTGACTTTCATTGATGATTACTCAAGGCATGCATGGGTATATCCACTGAAGGCAAAGTCCAAAGTGTTTTTGTGCTTCAAACAGTTTTTTCTTATGGTTGAAAATGTATCCAATTGTACTGTGGGCACCCTCCGTTGTTCTGATCGAGGGGGGGAGTACATGTCTAAAGAGTTTGATGCATTTCTGGCTAGTCGTGGGATAAAACACCAATGTACATTGCCGTATACCCCTCAGCAAAATGGTGTTGCTGAGAGGAAAAACAGGTCACTTATGGAGATGGCACGATGTATGGTCAAGAGCCAAGCTTTGCCACATGCGTTTTGGCTTGAGGCTGTCATGTGTGCTGCATATGTACTCAACAGGTGTCCCACTAAGGCCTTGCAGTCTATTACTCCATACGAAGCTTGGCATGGCAGGAAGCCTTCTATTGGTCACTTACGTGTCTTTGGTTGCTTGGCCTATGCTTTAGTGCCTATGCAACAACGCAAAAAATTGGATGATAAGGCTGTCAAATACATTTTTGTTGGCTACAGTGCTGAGAGCAAGGGTTACAGATTGTATCATCCGCAGTCAAAGCGTATCTTGATTAGTCGAGATGTTGTTTTTGTAGAAGATGCTATGCAGCCTTTGTTATCATGTACCAAAGAGACAGGTGTGAGCTCACGGGATGTATTTGATACATTGTTGCCTCTGTTTACAGGTGGGAATTCAAATGTAAGTCCTAATGAGGCAAATATTCAGCCTATGCAGATTTCAAACGACATCATAGATCATCCTATTTCTGATGCAGATTTACAGGATGTAATTTCTGAGGATAGGGCTGAAAATGAGCAGGCTAGAGGTATGCCTAAATGGCTGGTGCAAACCTTGCGTGATAGTAAAATTGATGCACCTACATCTAGTCGTACTCGTTCAGGTTTTCAGCATGCCTCTTATGCATCAGATTGTTATGCTTTGGCTGTGTCTAGCATGTGTGAAGAGGAAGAACCTCTTTCATTTGATGAGGCACAAAAATCAGAAAATTGGTTGGCTGCAATGCAAAGTGAATATGATGCTATAATCAAGAATGTTACATGGTCTTTGTGTGATTTGCCTATTGGTAAAAAGGCAATTGGATGTAAGTGGGTTTTTAAGTTGAAACGAAAGCCAGATGGCAGTGTTGATCGCTATAAGGCTAGACTTGTTGCAAAGGGTTATGCTCAAGAAAAGGGCATTGATTTTGATGAGACCTTTGCTCCCACTTGTCGTATGACTACCATTCGTAGCATTTGTGCATTGGCAGCTCATAATGGTTGGAATGTACATCAGCTGGACATAAAGACTGCTCTTGAATGGAGATTTGCATGAGGAGGTGTATGTATCGTTTCGCAGCCTCGTGGTTTTGTTCAAAGAGGGCAGGAAAACAAAGTGTGCAGGTTGAAAAAGGCTTTATATGGTTTAAAGCAAGCTCCACGAGCTTGGTATGAAAAGATACATGCATATTTGACTGCACATGGGTTTCAGAATAGTCCAACAGAAAGCACTTTGTATGTTAAACGTGTGGATGGTGTACATCTAATCATTGCTCTCTATGTCGATGACATGCTGCTCACAGGACCAAATGAGAGTCATATTGCTGATTTTAAGGCTGATTTGAATGCCTCTTTTGAGATGTCAGATTTGGAGCATTTGCATCATTATTTGGGGATACAATTTAAGCAGTGTGATGGAGGTATTGCTTTGTGTCAGACAAAGTATATTGAGACATTGTTGCGGAGATTTGGCCTTGAAGACTGCAAGCCTATTGCTACTCCAATGGAGACAGGTTTGAAGTTGAGTCTTCATGATGCTGGAGATCACTTTGATGTCACACTCTATCAGATAGCTGTTGGTTGCCTCATTTATGTATGCATTACGAGGCCGGACATTCAGTTTGCAGTCTCACAGGTGAGCAGGTTTATGCATAGCCCAGGGTCTCAGCATTGGAAGGTAGTTAAACGCATCTTTCGCTACTTGAGTGGCACCATACATCTTGGGTTTTTTTAAGGGGGGGTCATTGCCGCCAGATTTACATGCTTTTTTAGACTCAGATTGGGCTGGTTGCTATGACACAAGAGTGTCCACAAGTGGTTTTTGTTTCATGCTCGGTAGCTCATGCATATCTTGGTTGAGCAAGAAGCAACCTACTGTGGCCACTTCTAGTTGTGAAGCTGAGTACAGGGCAGCTTTCACAGCTACGGTTGAGTGTGTGTGGCTCAGACGGCTTGTGGCTGACTTGGGTGTTGGACAGGAGTCTGCCACCTCTATCTTCACTGACAGTCAGAGCGCATTGGCAGTTGTGAGAAACCCAGTTTTTTATGCTCGCACAAAGCACATTGAGGTGCATTATCACTATGTCAGGGAGAGACTCTCAGAGTAGGAGAGATCAGCTTGGCCTATGTGCCAACACAGGACAACCTCGCCGATCTTTTCACAAAGGCGCTTCCTCGTGAGAAGTTCGAAGCTTTCCGCAAAGCTTTGGGCTTGCTCCCCTTTGTGGACTGATCTACTTCGGGCATGGCACTCCCCTATACATGAGTGCCAGCTCTCGTTACACCATCACTCCCAGGGGAGATTTGTTGCCATATATATAGGCAGTGATGTGTGTGAACACACTTAGGACCGCCGGGGTACTTTTTCCCTCTTTAGGAGGTTTTTTCCCCCGGCTTGTATATACGCCCATCCTTCTAGGGCTAACTTGTATATACGGTACATTGACACAATCTAATACACTTTGTGTTGTGTGCATTCTTGCTTCTTCTTCTCCAAGCTTTGTGTGCTTTCCTGTAACCCTAATTCCAACACTTTTAATATTTGGTCAAATCTTATGTTTCTTGGCTTAATCCTCTACTAGACTCATTGCTATTGATGCCTTTGAAAGCATTTGAGCTCATTTGAAGTGTAAGGCACCAGATCTTGACTCCCTGCATACTCTATTTTTTGCACATAAAATAGAGCATTAATTTGCTAATCAGTGATTAATCAATGCTAATCACTGTACTTTGGTGCAATTGAGGGTTCAAATTAACCATTAGGTATCTGATATAGATCCCTATAGCTTCAGATTGCAAATCGGAGTTGGTTTGATACTCCAACCATCCCGTACAAATTGGTTACCCTTGATTTAGTGTAATTTCTGGTGATTTTATGCTGATAAATTTATTGTAATCATCTATTAAACACCAGATTGAGTTGTAAAAGGGTAGACACTTCCCTTGAATCTTGAAATTGGATCAAGAGGTAAGACCCCCTTCACATCACCATGAGTTCAGCACAGGAAATAGCCAAATTTAATGGGGAGCAGTTTTATACATGGCAGACAAAAACCATGTATTTGCTGATGAGGAAAAATCTGTGGGGATTAGTTGAAGGGAGAGATGAATGCCCAGAGAGAGGAGAAAATGAGTGGAAGAGTAGGAATGAAAAAGAATTGGGACTTATTGCACTCAGTTTAAATGATGAAATCATTCATCACATCACAGGGATACAATGGGCAAAAGATGCATGGGATGAAAATAAATTATTTGGTACACAAGCAAAAAATTCAAAGATAAATCTGTTAATGCAATTCTACAAATTGGACATGAAGGAAAGTGAACCTTTAATCACACACTTGAACAAATATAAAAGCATTAAGCAACAGCTGGCAGCTATTGGCAAAAAGGTAGAAGATGATGAAGCATTAGCTGTACTTCTGAAGAGTGTGGACAAAGGAGATTATGAAAACATTGTAGCAACACTAAAGAATGTACCTGAATTGAAGATACACGAGATAGAAGCCGCTCTACTAGAGCAAGAGAGCAGAGGCAAAGAGAAGAAAGGGCTCAACTCAACAGCAGGAGAAGAAAAAGCATTCTTCACCCGAGGAGGATTCTCTCGAGGACGAGGACGAGGAAGAGGCAGAGTAGGAGGGAGGACCTTCACTTGCCACAAATGTGGAAAGCCAGGACACATGGCGAGAGACTGCAGCAAACCCAGTGAAGAAGGAACGACATCGGCAAACTTCATGGAGGCTCCAAAGGAAGTGGAGTCGGATCATCTTTTCTGAGAGAGAGAGAGAGAGAGAGACCCCACAACCCAATGTAACCTGCCCCAACAAAGTAAAACCACCTTTGAGCCACCGATGATGTAGGCCACATGGTAGATGTATGTGTGAGCACTTTAGTCAAGGTCGCGGGCACTTATAGTAGCCTTGGACACATAGAGAGAGAGAGTGTCAAGGACTATGGAGTTTAGGGACTTGAGGCACTGGTCGCGGGCTATCAAGTAAGAGGGAAACTTGGTATAGGGTCCAGGTGTGCTAGGATTATTCACTTGAGGGGAGGTGTTGAAATATACAAGTGAATAGGGTGTGTGCGGGAACAAGCCCTTGGTTAGAGGCTATAAAAGAGAAGATGTAATTGTGAAAGAACCTGTGAAAAGGTGAGAAGAATCTACTGGGAGAGAATAAAGGGTAGCATGAGAGAATTTAGGAGTGTGGAGTTATTCTGGGAGATATTCAGGGAAAAGAGAAGAGGTGGAGAGAATCAGGCAAGAGGTGGAGATATTCTGGGAGTGAATCATGGAGAAATCAATGGGATTTGATGCTTGATGTAAACTCTATAAATTGAGGCATAGCTTTGTGAAGTCATGACAAAGTGGGTGCAAAAGTATGAAGAAGAAAAAAATGGTAAGAAGGGATTTTAAGAGACATCGTAGACACTTGCCATGCCTAGAAAACCTAGAGCTACTTCCAAAAGATTGTGATATCAAATGGCTAGATGAGGCATGGACCAAGAATAAAGAATTGGAGAAATGATAATGGATGAGGATGCAACCCTCATGTAAGTGCATCTCTTTTCTTCATATAAATGATATGCTCTTACATTGATGTCTAACTTTTGTATATATATTGTGTATATTTCTTATGGTAGTATAAGGTTGATGTCTTCAATAGTGCAATGTGGTATGAGGGAATAAATTTTCCCATAGAGCACGTGGATTCAAAGGGAACAAACCAAGATATGGAATCATTGCAAATTTTGAGCAAGAGAATCAACGAGATACCAATATTCTCAACGACAAGACTAAGGAGAAATTCAAAACATATTAGAGGTTCAATTAACAACTTCAAAAAAAATTATATTGGATATCAAGTGGTTCAAGGTGGTATCTTGAGGTTCTCATGCAATCGTAATAAGAAGGCATCCAAGTGGGTTTATGGCAATCAACTATAAAAAACAAACGTTGGTCTTAGCTTAGAGCTGTGGTGATTGTAAAGCAAAGACCAAGTGCAACTTTGAATAGAGAGAAAGCAATAAGGATTTATCCAAATACCTAGGTGTCCAAGCTAGTGGTAAGTAGGGACTTCAACACAGCATTGGTGGGTACATTGGTGGGTGCATGAGACTTATTGGTGGGTACATGAGACTTATTGCAATCTCTTCACAAGACTTGAGAATTTCTTTGAAATTTTTAGGGTTCTTTGCCTAAACTTCATCAACAAGCATCACATGATCAATGTGCTTGCATTCATATCTAATTGCTAATTATTGCAAGTCAATCTTGTCCTTATCACCATTTTAAGCGTGCTATTTTTCTTAATCTTCAACATTTCTTGCATTTCATCAAAATGCATTCAACATCTTGCAATAATGGAAGGGATTAAGAGATTTGGGCTTTTCTTGCCCCATACAAATCCTCGTTGACTATGATAAGTTTGGCCTAATCCTCATAAATAATCCACTTCTTGCCTTAAATAGCTTGGAATTAATGCAACATATTGTGCATTTGAGCATGGTATCTTCACCTTATTGTTGTAAGAATGGGGGTTGCTTTTAAGTTTGGCATTTTTGCATCTCAAGAAACGTGATCAAGCCTCATTAACACTATTCATACGCTTGCATTCATGCTTATGCTTTATCAAGCCTCATTAGCATTATTCATGCTTATGCTTTATCAAGCCTCATTAGCATTATTCATGTGCTTGCATTCATGCTTATGCTTTATCAAGCCTCATTAGCATTATTCATGTGCTTGCATTTATGCTTATGCTTCCATATTGCCTTGGTTACTTGTGGATTGTTCTTGATGACCATTTGGCAACTTGGACAAGAATGGAGCAAAATCTTGCAATCTTGAAAGGTTGTTGAAGCCTATGGATGTCATGAACATTGCCTAACCTTGCACATAACCTTGAGTTATGGTTAATTGTGTGGAACCATTAGAGCAAGTACCATGAGTATAATGAAATTTTATAATGGCATGATGTATAAATGCCATTGTTGTAAGTGATCCTACATTCTGCAAGGTCTTCTCAAGTTCATATAATCTAGATTGTGGAGAGGGTACCTTGGCACATCGGCGAGGATGCCAAGGGGAGAGTTTCTTGAATCTATCTATTCGTGGTGGTTATCTTGGAAAAGCATAAAAATAGAGGATTAGGTACACGGATGTGATGATTTGGCCTCAACCCTTGCTTTGGACATAAACTTGGTAAGGGGGTGAGAAAGCTTGGCCAAGAGATTAATAAAGCATTAAAGTGCTTCATCAACTTGGCACCGACTTCTATTAATTGCATTCGGGAAATGGGGCCCAAGTGATTCAACTCATTGGCAAGTGCAAGAGCATTGTTGTTTATGTTGAGATTTGGCACCAAATGAAAAGAAGATGCTATCTAATTTTTGACAAGATCCATGCATGGTGGCTACAGGCTAAACCCTAAATTCAGTCACAAAGGATTTGGTGGTCAACCAAGGGTAATACATCATTGGGAAGTCTCACTATAAGCTTCCAATAGAGCTAAAGAGTTCACTGATTTGACACGGATGTGAAGATTTTGCCTCAACCCTTTGGACGACATAAACTTGGTAAGGGGGTGAGAAGGCTTGGCTGGGAGATTGGTAAAGCATCAAAGAGCTTCATCAACTTGAGACCGACTTCTATTGATTGCATTCAGGCAATGCGGCCCAAGTGATTCATTTCAATGGCAAGTGCAAGAGCATTGTTGTTCATGTTGAGATTTGGCACCAACAAATGTAAAGAAAATGCTGCCAAATTTTTGACAAGATCCATGCATGGTGGCTACAAGCTAAACCCTAAATTTAGTCTCACAAAGGATTTAGTGGTCAACCACCAAGAGTAATACATCATTGGGAAGTGCTCACTATAAGCTTCCAATAGAGCCAAAGAGTTCATTGATCTAACATTGGAAGGATTTAGTGGGCAACCAAGGGTAAAACATCATTGGGAAGTGCTCCCTATAAACTTCCAATAGAGCCAAAGAGTCCATTGATCTGAAGGGCAGTCAAATTAGGGTTTTATAGAAATCACAAAACCCTAATTCAATCCAAACTCGTTCAAGATAAGGTGAATACATGGCTTCAAAGTACTCATTCAGAGCTTTCATCTGAACCAAAAGTAATTTTGACATCATTTGCTAGGTCAACCCTAAGTAGTTGACCTTGACCAAAAGTCAAAATAGAATATACTTAGCCTTTAACTGAAGAAAAATGTTTTGAAGGTTAGTTAGTACTAAGTATTATCTTTCCACAACAAGCCAAAAATAAAAAAAAAAATCAGACCAATGTTTTAGGTTTTAGGTCCAAAACTCGATTTTTAGCAATGTCACATAGACCCTAAAACAAAGAATATTAGGAAACCTCCAAAACTCGATTTTTACCAATGTTTTAGGTCCAAAACTCGATTTTTAACAATGTCACATAGACCCTAAAACAAAGAATATTAGGAAACCTCCAATTTTTTCTATCTTTTCTTATTTGGATAGTACGCCCTTAGATATTTCCATAGAAACAAGAAACTCCAAATTCTGATAAGTTTTGAGCTTTCTACACTCCATTTCTATTTTCAGCCTGTCATGCCTAAAGGAGCAACCACCCAAACAAGCCTTGGTGCTTCAAGAGTTGAAGGAGATGGAGAATGTGGATCATTTGGACATGATTGAGGAAGGAGATACTAATCTCAAGGTTGGGAGCTCTAATGTGAATGCAGATCAACGAGCATGTCATGTACAAGGAGGTACAACTTACGCCAATGTTGCAAATGCACAAAGTCATGGTGGTGAGTCAAATGCAAATGCAATGCCCACTATGATAAGTGATATGGCTCAAATGATGATGTTGATGATGTGGATGAAATCAAAGGTTTTTGTAAAATGACACGAAGAGTGAATTGTCTCAATGTAATAATCATGCACATGTGTGGCAATCTATTCATGGAACTATTCTGATGCATGAATCCTTTGTGGAAAAAGATTCACATGACTTCGATGGACATCCTAGTACATCATACAATGTTGATGGTTCAAGGCAAGCTAAAGGCATTATGTTCAGTGACATGGGTTAAGTTGCATTTGGTAATAAGGAGAACAACCCAAACTTGCACTTTCTCTTGGAGCCATGCCCAACTCAATGTATGCTTCCACACTAAGTGATGCAAATGGCAAAGATCGTGCATATCAATTGTACAATGATGGAGACGTGTTGCTCTCAAGGAATTAAACTTACAAAGAAAACTTTCTAGTATTGGACATGGGACCAATTCACATTGTTTTGGGTTGCGATTAGCTGTCCACTCTTGGGACTTTCTCCATGAATTTGCAGCAAAACACCATAGAAGATAATTTGGAAAATTTTCCATTCCCATTTGAAAAATCGGATCATGGTGAACTTATCTAACAGCTTGTCAAAACCCAGCATATTGGTAAACAACAATACCTTCACCTAGTAGATGTTCTCTTGCAAATGAAGCATGTCTCAAGCCTTTGTAAAGCCACAAGATTTTAAAATATAGGCAAAGCAGACTTCTTTGTCCCTTTGTTTAAAAAGCTTAATAACTTTTCCTACATGTCAATGTTGGGGACATATCCTACTAAATAGTGCATTCCACAAGACTACAGTCCATATTGAAATCTCACTAACACTTCTTCACGATTTTAAGGAGAACCACGTCTGGCATAGAAATCTCCTAGCCCATTGGCAAACCTCCATGCAATTATCTCACAATTGGAGCTTGCATTGAAATACCAGGCCCTAAAATTGCATTGTTTGAAATAGTATATTGGTTCCTTATAGTACATCAGTTTAAAACTTAGTGTTTTCTCACCATATCACTGGTGTGCTTAACCTACTATCATGGCTCCACAAGGCTACATGTTCAATTTCTTCCTCATCAAGGGAGGAGTGTAAGACATATCAACAGACCCACTCCCAACAATCTATCTTTCACAATTAGGGCACTCCACAAGGCTACATGTTCAATTTCTTCCTCATCAAGGGAGGAGTGTAAGACATATCAACAGACCCACTCCCAACACCAACAATCTATCTTTCACAATTAGGGCACTCCACAAGGCTACATGTTGAATGGCTTCCTCATCAAGCAACAAACGAGAAACCCATTGCTAACACCAACAATCGATCTTTCACAATTAGGGCACTCCACAAGGTTACATGTTGAATGGCTTCCTCATGATCAAGCAAGGATCATATATGGCATATTAACAAACCCAGTCTCGAGGTTAATTGTTTCTAATTTCACCCTTTATGCTAAGATGATCCTTAATTTAAACTTTCACTAGACTAAGGCACAAGTTCTTGATTGTAATCTATATACTTTTTCGTAAAGCCTCTAATCCTTTTTTTTCCTATTATTACGGTTTGTTCTTGTTTCTCTAAGCTTGCAAATGAGCTTTAGCCATCTTCTAATCTTTATGCTGAGGTCTTAATTTCAGTATCCCAAACTTCTAGCTTTTTAATCAACTTAATGACTCCAAGGTAGATCTTGGAGTTCTTATCCTTTCTTTAGGACCTTCTTCTTGCATTATTCATTCCTCAAATCTAGAAGAGAATCCATCTAAGATAAGCTCTCCTCATTTATCAAATGATAACACCACATTAACTTATAAACATGCTTTGAAAAGTTACTCTAGAATTCTCTCTAGGGTCTTAACATGCGTTTGAATATGTCCCTATTCTTCCCTCAAGGTTTTAAATCCTTTTATTCCTTTTTGGTTTTAAACCTCTACTGACCTTGATTTTTCTCTAATTCTTAATTGCTACACATTTTATTTCTAGAGTGTCACTACCTCTCTCTAGAATCTTGTAGAATTTGGGGTCTTTTCTTTATTCTAGACTTGTCTAAATTAAAGCTCTTTCCTATATAATTCTACATTTATCATTAAAGTCACCTTTAATTCTGGTTTCTATAGAAATAAATTCCATTAGATCATGTATTCTCTCTCTAAAGATGACTAAACCTTTATTGGGATTATGGTCACATTCACAAACATTCTCTTTCCATTATTTAAGTCATAATGAGAACTAGTCAATATTTAAGCACCTTTTCATAATGACTTAAATAATGACTAGTTCTCATTATTTAAGTCATAATGAGAACTAGTCATTATTTAACCACCTTTTCTAAGGTTCTTTCAAATAAAAGTTATGGTATGTGGCCCTATACATTAGAAGTGTATCTAGATTACTCTAATTTTGCACGTTGTGTGGTCTTTGGGTGATGGCCTCTATATACACCACCAATAGGTACACAAGGAAGAAAAGAAAAGGGATCAAAACTAGGGGATGCTGAAATCCCAGCTCCAAGGGTACTAATCATACCTGTAACTGCTATCTCCAGCCCTCCTGTTGGCTCACTGGGACACTTCAACACCCTCCCAACCTCCCTATCAGATTCAATTGGCTCCTCAGACTGGCCTCCCCCCAGGTTAGCTCTGAGGTTAGCTCTGTCCTCCAATAACTCTGATCTTTCACCTAATAGCGTCTCCTGACAACAGTTGACATCTAGCTGACCAAAAATAATTCCTAGCTGCTGTGACAAAGAACAATATGATTCTATCTCCAAAATCCTTCACTTGTTCCCTGGACAAAAATCTGTTTGCCTGACTCACAACGTGTCCTCCAGTGTCAACCTACCTCAAAACCTTGCTTCAAAGCTCCACTAAGCCTGTCAGATCTCCCCTGCTGACCCTCTATTGACCTTTTGACCTGGATACACCCTAGCTATCCAATATTTGACTCTGAATTCTGACCTCTGTTCCTAGTCAAACAAACATCCTCCATGCCCTTCAACCTTCTTCCTCACACATCATCTAATCTCAAGCTCTGACCCTTAGAGCCTCGGGACCAAGCAGGTGCTCTCAGCTAACACAGAAATGGTAGATTCTACTTGATGTCTAACCCCAGTTGTCCAAAACAAATCCTCCCCACTCCCAAAGCGTCCTCCAAGGTCAGTTGACCTCATAGTCACAACTGCAAAAGCTCTCTGGTTCCTTTGTTGACCCTCCTCTGACCACCTTCACTTGTGCTGAGTTCTGTCTCAAAATTATGACACAGACCCGGCTAACTCAGAAGCTTCATCTGATGTAGAAACCTCTCGCATTTTTTCGTAGACTCTCTCTAGCCCTCAGGTTACTCCCTTTCAACAAGATATCACACTCTAGACTCTCTGTTGACTGTAGCTAACTCACAGTTGCCTCCGAAATGACTGTCCACTTAAAGCCCACTAATCTGACTCAATCAACTTTAGTTTCCTCTCTTCTGTGTCAGCTAGCACCTCTAGACCCACAAAACTATCAAACCAAGCAATAACCCATCACCAGGAACATTCTGCTGACACCAGATACTCATAGTTGACTCTGGATCTACACTTAGCCCACTACCCCATCTGACTACTGTCAGCTGACCACTCTACTTGCCAGCTAGGTCCCACAAACACTTTTCTCAAACACAAACAAGTTAGGGCAAGCCCTCCTCACCTTTAGCTTCTGATAATACTGAAGATTAACTGACACAGAACCTGCCCTGTACCTCCTCAACTCATGTTGACTATCAAAACTGACTCAAAATCAACACTCCTAACATTAAACCAACACACCCTAGTAGTCTATCTTCATCAACTCAATCAAGCAACACCATATCACAACAAAACATGAAAATGAAATTCTTTGTATCCACTCATAATTGACACAAGCCAATCTCTCTGGATCCTTCAGATATAGCAAACATAGCAGTGTCTCAACAGCCCTGAGACATGGGCACCAACAAAAAAGAAAATACAAAGGAAAACTCAAGGGTTCCCCTCAGGCGGCGAACCTCAGTGACAACTCTTCATGGACTTCAATAGCTACAATCGATGATGACTTGACAGAACCAAGTCTCCAATAGAGGTTCTATTTTGAGAACCCATGGATCACACCACCTTGGCCAATTCTGGTCTGGTGCCTCCCTTTGCTCTGATCCAACCAAATTCACCCACTCTGCGCTGTCTTCGCGCTAACTTGAAAAAATGCAGGGACTCTTGCCTGCACGTTCAGCAAGACTATCTTGCATGAGCTCATGTCTCTGCAGTCTTCCACTTTGGTGGTCCCTGAAGCCCACCCCCTTCGTGTTTGTATCTTGAAAACTTCCCAATTGTGTACCTTTATGATCATTCACTCCTTCTAGATTGTTGCCACCGTCTCCCTAGGATCGCCCATATCCTTTCTATTTTCATTTTACACATACGCTCTTATCCATTTAGCCACCACGTGGTTTTTCGTCACTTGGATTGATCACATACCATCATACATGCAAATATTTCACTTATCTACATACCATGCTTGGGATGGGTCATGGATTCACCTCACAACGTGCACATCTTGAATAACTTGCCTCTATCTCATAAATGAAGAAGAGAGTATACCTATGTGCACCTCAATCTTCCCATTCTAAAATTCTCTTCTTATACTATAGTATGAATCGTTGGTGAAGTGCTTTTCCCCATAAACTATGTCTAAAAAATAGGGTTTATATATGCACAAATGGACTCAAATTATCTTGGGCACATCCTGAATTATTAATCATCCTAAGATTCCTAAATTAGAAGGCTTTTATGCATAAGGTTAAAAGGTCTTTCAATTACAAGACATAATTTCTTAGCTACAAGATTTTATCTAAATGAACGTACTTTCATAATCTACCTTAACTTGATACAAGTATTTGGACTAGGATAAAATATTAATTGAAAGAGAGACTAGATCACTAAGTTACCTATCTAAATAGAACTGTAAATAATCTACCGTATGGTTAGCTTAAAGGTTTTTTGCTCATTCAATGGTTACCCTTAGCAAAAGGTCATAAAGGCTTAAATAAAATTTAATTTTCTTATTTTTTTGTAATTTACAAAAAAATAGAGAATTGAAATAACAAGGAATTTATAAATACAAAGGTTCAAGTACATTATAGGTACACATGTACTTGAGAAATTTTTAAAAAAATGACAAGGGATAAATCACATGTACTTGATCTTAATGTGCTGCGTGTTGAAGGATAAACATGCCTAATTCTCAAGAAATACATGCCTACTTCAAGCATGGGATTCAATGCCCTTTCAATTTTCACGATGGCTTAAATGTTCTTTTTTACTAGAGTAGCTAGTACTATTAGGTGTAAGATGTCATAAAAGTACAAATACAAAGGTGTACTTGAGAAATTTTAAAAAGTTGGCAAGGGATAAATCACCTACTAGCACGCATACATAGGCTAAATCTTAATGTGCTGCCTGTTGAAGAAAAATCACTCCACGCCTTCTTCAAGCATGGGATTCAGTGCCCTTTCACTTTACAAGATGGGTTAAATGTCCTTTATTACTAGATTAGCTAGTACTACTAGGTGAAGAAAAATAATTAAGTGAAGTTGAAATGAAGAGGAAAAAACAAATTTGAAGTGAGCAAAACCATTTTCTTCATAATTTTGTCCAATTAGTAGAGGCTTGCATTTTCCCTTCTCCTCTCAAGATGACGTGGATTTTGCTGATTTTTCAAAAGTTCAGCAGGCTCCAAGTTTATCCGCCGCCCCGAAGCAGCACCCAGCGCCGCCGCCCAGCAGCGTCGCTTGTAGCTTCCCATGTGTGCACCCAGCTCCGCCGCGCAGCAGCGTCGCTTGTAGCTTCCCATGTGTGCACCAAGCTCCGCCGCCCAGCAGCGTCGCTTGTAGCTTCCCATGTGCGCCCCTGCGTGCCGCCTATTGTTGTCATTTTGTGTGCCTGCAGTCGCCCCCGTGTGCCACCTAACCGCCTTGCAGAGCTATCAATTGCTTGTGTTTCACGGCTTTCTTGCCAGTGCGATGTCGTGTGCCGCCTGCCCAGCCCCATGCCTGGGCGGCATAATCACTATATCCTCCACCCATCTGTCATCATCTTTGTTTATCACTGCTTTTGATGTTGTGTCACTTTATTGTTGTATGATTGTAGACAAGGATTGCTCCACCATAAGTCTCGGGAGCTACCCTATGTCGCTCTGTCTCACTGCCGCCCCATGTGGGGCGGTAGAAGTGGTTGCACCAAAACATGGGGCGGCAGAGTTGCCAAAGCCCTCATGAATGCATGGATCCACCCAACTTCAAACCTACTTTTGCAATTCTTCTTCTTGGGGATAGTTTCCTATCAAAACAATTCTTCTTTTCTTTCCCTCCTCTCTCTCTCTCTCTCTCTCTCTCTCTCTAAATAACGATGGGAAACAACGAGCAAGGAATAGTAAAGATGAAAGATTGGTGAGGAAGGACATAGTAAAGATGAAAGATTTGTGAACATAAAGAGAAGAGAGAAATGAGCTAACCTTACCCTAGTTGCTCACTTGCACTTATCTAGGCTCTAGTATTAGTAAAAACAATATTGTCTTTGCCTTTGAACTAGTTGAATTTCATGCCTAGAGAGGATTTGGGTACATAAAAATCGATTAGCATCAACATCTTGATATAATAGAATGTAAGAAAGAGGTTAAGCTTAATGACAAAACTAATGACAAAAATGGAGGATAATGACAAGACAAGAGAATTTAGCAAAAAGCACATATGATAATCCATTAGATAGATGGTGTTAATATAGGTTCAACTACATCTCCATTAGCCCACTAATTGTGACTCCTAAGCTTGATTAAGCTGGACTTCTTTTGAGCCTTTGAGCCATAATCTATGACTAAAGCAACTCATACATCAATTGAGGGTCACATAGCACTCTCCCTTACTTGTAACATTTACCCAACATCACTTGCCAGTTTCAAACAACCTACCCTAAGAAGCTCTAATACTATATATATATATATATATGTGTGTGTGTGTGTGTGTGGAACCTAGCAAGGATTTTCTTGAGGCTCTAATACTAAATAATACTAAATTTTACGGAACCTTGACATCACAACATTTTGTCACGGATCATGAACCAAGCTCAAATGATACACTCCCCCATAGGTGGACATGACAAATTGATTTAAAAAAAAAAAACAAAGCCAAAGGAGCTAGACCCACCTCCGACGCCGCGCAGGCCCGCCTGATACGACGCGTCTTGCCTGATATTTGGGCACGAGCTTTTTCATAGCCTGAGGTCCCTGCTCCTGTCAAAAGCTCGTGTTATGCACTTCTATAGGGTGGAACTATAGGAGGGCCGTGTGTTGATCGTCCACCAACACAATCTTATCACCACACTTTTCAATAGTGCTTCGTTGTAATGAGCATGCGCTCTTTCAGGGAGCTTTCCACTTGCTAGCAATGAACACTTGGAATGATGCACATTCACTCAAGGAGAGAATGGAGATATCAACTGTGTTTACAAGATGAATGCCAACTGTAGAAAGTTGTAGCAATAAACATTGGCTAAATTTCTAGTAGGGATACCACAGTCGTGAAGGAGGGGATGGAGATGTGCACTCAATGTTTACAAGATGAATGCCAAGTGCAATACTCTCTATGTTGACTACTATGCTAGGCACATTGAGTATGGAGTTAAGGAACTCCATTTAATTGGAGGAGTGAATAACGATGTGTTAAACATGTTGGCTAAAGATGTGTCATATCTAAGTGAGCTAGTAGAGACCCCAAAGTTCTGCACTCCATGTTGGCTAGAGGTGTGAATAAATATGAATAGGAGATTAAGAAAGAACACATGTTCAGAAGAAGTGTGGATAAAGATGAACTATGGGCTAAGAAAGGATCCATGTCGGCTAGGGGTGTTGAAAAAGAAGAACTAGGGACTAAAAAAGGGGGTCCTTATTTTCCACAGAAGAGGTGAGATTTAGAGGAGCCAATTGTATGGTTAATGAGGGGGTTCTAGAGAAAGGCATCAAGATCAGGTCTTGTAATATTAGCTAATAAGATTATACTAATGCTGAAGGCCACAACTGAAACAAGATATTAACAAAAGGAGAACAAAACAAAATAAAGCTACTCATGAGTGCTCCCATGGGCCCTTGATCACTTACAAGATGGGAAGGGGACACCAAGAGCCACTTGAAATTAGTCAATAGGGGGGGGGGGACACGTAGTGGGTTCCTTTGGGGCACGTTGTGAGCCACAAAAGGGCTCGTGGATCACAGCATTTTGTCACGAAGCTCAAATGATACCCTTCCCCAGACAAATTGATATTAAAAAAAAACAAAGCCAAAGTGGCTAAGACCCACAATCCCCCCAGCCCCGCCTGATACGACGCGTCTTGCCTCACAGCTCGGCCTTTCTCAAGCAAGCACGCCTACCCTTGTTTGGGCACCAGCTTTCGCATAGCCTGAGGCCCCTTATCTTGTCAAAAGCTCATGCTATGCCCTTCTACAGGGTGGAACATAATAATTAGGGCGCAATGAGTCTTGTTGATTTGCCTGAGAAGTTCGAGTGTAGTATGCTGTACAGATAGTTTCTAACAGGCCAAAGTGAAGCCAAAATGCGCCCCGGTTTAGCCATCCAAGGAGGGTGTAGGCATGCACACTATAGGGATGTGTGTTGATTCTCAAAAGATATTCAACCCTAGACACATGGAAGTAACTTGTTTTAGTAAGTTCTTTAAAGATGTTCACCCCAAATCTGACCTACTACCTTAATGACAATACATATTGTAAGGGGGTGGCAATGTTATGTGCCCAATGTTTATGGCAATGGTTACAAAATCAAGATGTATAAGACCACACCTGAGTTTCATAAGAGTTTTGGTTCTCATGTAGTTTATAAAAATTATATGTAAAAGGGGTTTTAATATGGAGAAGCCCAAAAATAAGGGGTTTTTATAGGGAAGAAGTCCAAAAAAATAGTATGTTCGAGTGTTCTCGATTGAAATGCATGACAGACTGACATAGGTTGAGACCGGGTCAACTCGCACACACAATCACAAAACAATGGTTTGAACAAAGGAGCAATGGAAATGCCTTGGAAACATCTCCTTCTGCGCACTCGTGTATCTCCTCAAATAATTATCAATGCATTGCATGATAAAAGTGGGAAAAGGTTAGGGGAAGCCTCAAATAATCATCAATGCATTCCATGAAAAAAGTGGGGAAAAGTTAGGGGAAGTGTACACTTTGCCCTAAAACCCTAAGACAATATTCATGGAAACCTTAACAAGTGCATGCCATATTCTTTAAACCCCTAAAAAAGCATGTCTCAATTTATAAAAAAACCTTATACACATAGTAAACTTGTGCTCCCAAACTGATTCTAATACAGAAGCTTGTATATGGTACAACAACAACTATGAATGGCCTAATCTCATCCCCTAAAATACCTTCACATTCATGTAACTTGGATCCCAATATTTGATTTTCTATTGCAAAGCTTGGCTCTCTATGCTCACCAAGCTTAAAGCATGCTTCCAATGTTAGCATCCTAAGTCATTTTAGAATCAACTTACCTTCCTTGCATTGAGACTACAGTCCATGGGGAAGATGGCTTGGCTTTCTAAGCTCGGCTTTGGCTTTCTAAGCTCGGCTAAGCTGGCTCCTTCACTTCACTTCACAAAATTCTACTCATTACATTCACCCTGCTAAGCAAGGCTTGCCCATATCGGCTTCCATAATAAGCTATCATGTCCAAATCTGCTAAAGCTCACACTTAAAGACAAGATTGCTTAGCTAGAACCGCTAAGCCTTTTCTATACACTCAACATTGTGAAGATGATGAAAAAAAAAAAGCACATTTGGACATGAGCATAGAAAAAATAGTTTCTGGACCCAAACTGTACAGTCCCCTAATGGAGAGAGCCAGTAAGGAGACGTGATGTAATTCCTGCCAAAGGGTTAATGTAACTAACACAAAAATTACTTCCCCAAAATTTAAAAAAATGCCCGATTTATTCAAAAAATCATAATCATTCTGCTCCAATATCCTCCATTAGGAAGAGCAGCTACTGTTACTTATTGAAATGAATAACATGTCTTTTGCAAAGCAATATGCTGGCTACATTTACGACACTGGTATGTGTGTCTGGTTATCTTTGTGGCTATAATAATAGACAAGCCTACATACTGCGACGGAGATGCGATAAGGGTATTTTTACATCAAAGCTTGCCCGCAACAGAGATAAAGGGACAATTCCAGACTTATAAGGCCACAAATGGCATTGAAGTAATCAAAGCCAGCCTCCCACTAGTTCAGAGTCTGCTTAACTTACCCTTTTGCAGGGTACCCAAGGCCTTGGCACGTTCCCGTAGGATGTATTTCTGGATTTTGCCAGTGGCAGTCTTGGGCAACTCCCCAAACACCACACTACGAGGGGCCATAAAACGAGGTAAGCGCTCCCGACAGTATGCGATGATACTTTCAGCAGACACATTGCCAGTGGAGTGCACGAAGGCACAAGGGGTTTCACCCCAGTGCTCATCAGACCGAGCTACTACCGCAGCTTCCAGAACCTCAGGATGATTATACAACACTGATTCTACCTCTATGCTGCTTATATTCTCACCACCGGAAATAATGATATCCTTTGATCTATCCTTCAGCTGGATATATCCATCTGGGTGCATCACACCCAAGTCCCCTGTGTGAAACCACCCTCCTTCAAAGGCGGCTTTGGTGGCCTTTTCATCATTCATATAGCCTTTCATTACAGCGACCCCTTTGAGCATTACCTCTCCAGTTGTTTTCCCGTCACTTGGAACTTTTTCCATGGTTCTGGGGTCCATTATGGCAGCCTCAGTCACTGCAAGCGTAGCCAAGCCTTGGCGAGCTTTGAAGGCAGCTCTTTTCTCAAGCAAGAAAGAGTTCCATTCAGGTTTCCATCTGCAATACAGTGCTGGGCCAAATGTCTCCGTGAGACCATACGAGTGTGTAACATCAAAGCCGAGGTCTTCCATTCGAGAAAGAATTGATGGAGGCGGTGGGGCACCTCCAGTAAGAACATGTACTGTAGAAGGCAGAGGCTTGATTTCATGGGCAGGTGCAGAAGCAAGGATGTTCAAGACCACTGGGGCCCCAGATAAATGAGTGACTTTGTGATCTGCAATGGCCTGGAATGCACTCTTAGCCGTAACATTTCTAAGGCAGACATTGGTCCCGGCCTGAGCAGCTATAGCCCAAGTAAAACACCAACCATTGCAATGAAACATTGGCACTGTCCAGAGATAAATTGGGAAATCCTTCATCCCCCACATCAATATTGAGATAAGAGAATTAATATATGCACCCCTGTGGTGGTAAACCACCCCTTTTGGCCCTGAAGTAGTTCCTGATGTATAGTTTAGACTGATGGTTTCCCATTCGTCCGATGGCCAGCAAAATTGGAAGCGTGGATCACCATCTTTTAAAAGGCTTTCATACTCAAGCTCTTTGTAGCTTGTGGCACCACCCGGACTGAATTGGTCCTGCATTACAATGATTATTGGTAGCCTTGAAGTTTCTGCAGATAACAGTTTCACGGCCTCGAGCACAAGAGGCAGATACTGGTAATCAGCAAACACTGCCTTCGAACCAGCGTGTTTAAAAAGGCTTGCCATAGTTTGGGCATTCAGCCGAACGTTCAAGGTGTTGAGGATTGCACCTGCCATTGGCACCCCAAAATGCATCTCATACATAGCGGGGATGTTTGGAGCCACTGTAGAAACCTAATTTCAAGAACACACAAAAAAAAAAAAAACGTAAGGCCCGAAGCATATGAGTTCTCTCAAATATAGAAAGCCTTTACATAACATGAAAAGAAAAAGCCACTCATTTGAGATAGAAGTCGTCAAACAAGATCATTCTCATGTGAACTCAATGCTCTTCATAGTGTTTTCAAAGTTAATACCAGAAAAGCATGTATTAATATAGAAAGGCAGTCAAATATAGAAAGCCTTTCCGTAATTGAGATAGAAGGGATGAAAAGGCAGTCAAACAAGATCATTCTCATGTGAACTCAATGCTCTTCATAGTGATTTCAAGGTTAATACCAGAAAAGTCTGAATAACAAGAAAAGAGGGTGCAGTTTTGAGGCAACAATTACACTTTCTTCTGCGGTACTTAAGCGACTATATGCACATCTCGTGTATCAATCCTACATAGCCCACTTACACCTAAGTGACTTCTACATTTCTAACTTACGTAGAACAAGCTTGACTTTGCATTGCCTTCGTATAAACATAGCACCTGTCAGGTATTTATGCAATTTAGTTATTTACAAAGGTTTTCCTACTCAGAAAGGCACATGTTTGAGATAGTTCGTAAGGCCAGATCTTCACGCTGGTGGCTAAATTTGGGAAACAAAAGGTACAGATGTACATAATATAGATGAGACACGAACCTAGCCATTATGGAAGATACGTAAAACTATCCTTCATTGAAGCTTACTACAATTTGGAGCATTACAGTCACCCTTCAATTTAGGCTTACTTCGCAATTGCTGATTCCACATATAACGTGTCAAACACAAAGTTCTACTCATTCATACTAAGTAAACAAAAATTCAGACAATTTCTCGCAGGACTTCGAGCCATACAAGACTAAGATTAGGCCATAAGAAGGGGTAAACAAGTTTTGATGTGGCTAAAAAATGCAAACAGATACCTTGCTGACTTGTGTTCGTTCCTGGCTATTATTATTCATGGGAAAGGGGATCTCAGCAGGATAAAGCAGGGGGGAACCAGTGACATCTCAGCTGTCCTGGAATCGATTACCACTGAGACTCTGACAGCTCAACTGCCATGAAATCTGTTCTGACAGAGTTGAGGTACAATTACTGGCAACCATGACGGGTTGAAGACTCACCACATCCATTCTGGCTTGTACCAGTATCTACTATCGAGTTTTACAGTGGAATCTTGACTCAAAATGCACAATCTGATTGGGTATGGATAGGCCTTATATTGAACAAGGTTTGATGTCGGTAAGCCTTCTTAAGATTGGTTGATAATTAACCTGGGTAAGTCTAAGATTGAAGAAAACTAACAATTTTACATATGGGCAAGCCTTAGGCTGAAAAGATCTTGACATATGGTTAAATGATATTTAATGTTAAACAAATTTTGATGGGTAATCCTTAAGTTAAGCAACTTTCATGGGCAGGGCTTAGGTTAAACAATTTTGATGGATAAGCCTTAGGTTGAGAACAATTTTTGACATGGGTGAGCATAAGGCTAGTTAATTTTCTACCTGGCTAGATATTAGATTAAAGAAAATGTGCAGTTTCATAGGTGAGCATAAGGCTAGTTAATTTTCTACCTGGCTAGATATTAGATTAAAGAAAATGTGCAGTTTCATAGGTGGGCGGGCCATATGAGTAAATTCTAGGTTAAGCAACTTTCATGGGCAGGGCTTAGGTTAAACAATTTTGATGGATAAGCCTTAGGTTGAGAACAATTTTTGACATGGGTGAGCATAAGGCTAGTTAATTTTCTGGCTAGATATTAGATTAAAGAAAATGTGCAGTTTCATAGGTGGGCGGGCCATATGAGTAAATTCTAGGTTAAAAGGTATTTAATTAAGGATGAGCTTGTAGGATTATGAGCATACCACATCTCCTGGTTGTATTCCGAGTGAAACGATTGCAGAGGCGAGCCTTCTGCAGCGCTCAAAGGTCTGGGACCATGTGTAGCGGATGCTGCCGTAGATTATCGAGGTGCGCTCCCCATAAGAGGTCGCCGTGCGCTCCAGAAACATCACAGGAGTGAGAGCTGGATGATTCGCAGAGCATTTCTTCAAGGTTTCCATCTCCGCCCTCTCCTGCAAAAAACGCCTGGTTCAAAAACCTAACTGAGAGGCCTGCAAAACCCTAACTGAGAGGAGTTCTTGCTGTATGAAGGGAAGCCTCTGCGCAAAATGTTTTACGTTTGTGGGTTCTTGGAGAAAGAGCTCGCGATAGCCAATTGGGTATGGAATCACAACGCCCATCAACCGGCATGTTGACACAGCTATATATAAGCACCAACTAACATTGTCATAGCTGACCTCATTCCAAGCCAAATCCTTAAGTCTACATGTATGGTAATGGAAACCAATTTTTTATTATCCAATAAGGGCCTCCAATGAGTAAAAAAAGAAATTCCATTAATTAATTAATGGAAGATGAACATTATTAAACATTGTTGCTCACCCACTTTTATCATTATTATACATTTATGCTCATCAGCAATGAGACGGAATCCTCATCATATAAAGGTCCGAAATGTTGTCTCACTTGGAGATCTAGCTTACTGACTCAACACTATTTCAATGTCAATCCTCTTGATAAAGTAGAACTAGAAATTACCATCCCCAAAGCATGCAATCTCCTTTGGTAAAGGCATCTTTTACGGTATCGTGAAAAGCACATCCGTAATACTTGTACAAATGGAAAAGGACATCATATAGCTTAATAAGTCAGCAATGACCTCAGTGTCGATTCTCCTCATAAATGTACCGCTACATGAAAAACACACCTTGAATCATGCTTACTTCTGTGTGCACGATGCATGTGATTGTGTATGTGTGCGTGTCTGTGTGCGTACGTGCGTGCATGCATGTGTGTTGTATGCACATGCACTCATGCGTGTGTGTCATTTTACACGAACACGATATTTAAATAATGTGGATGATTGGAGTGTGAAAAGTTGAACTTTTTCAATAAAGTGATTGTGCATGCATACATGCATGTGATTATGTGTGTGCATGTGTATGAGCCCACGCGTGCATGTGCAGGCACGTGCACATGTGTGTAATAGTAGGAGTGAAAGTGATGTTCATTTATGTTCAAACCCTTGTGGAATAATGTGGGCAACTTCAAAGTGAAAAGTTAAATTCTTTAGATTAAGTCATGTGTAATAAATAGCAGTAAAAGTGAAGTTCATCTATGGACGACTTCAAAGTGGAAAGTTAAACTCTTTGGATTAAGTGATTGTATATTTAACCATGTTTCACTTTTTTTATTAATCCAATGTTTTGACCAAGTCTCATGTGGAAAAAGTTAATATAATGCACACGTTAATAATACCACTCTATAAAACAAGGAATCCTTAGTTAGCTTCCTCAAATTCTTACTCTCGATTCTTTAATATGTATTACCAAAAAGATATCATACAATGCACACATTAACAATACCACTATATAACACAAGCAATCCTTATCTAGCTTCCTTGAATTCTTGCTCTTGATTCTTTAATATGTATTACTGACTTTTTTCCTCCTCTTTCAAATAGTCACTTTCACCTTTACATGCCCTAGTTTGTTAGCTTCTTCAAAGTCATGCTTATAGCTATGTTGTTCATATCATCATCTTATTTGTCAGATTAGCTTCCGTGTATTTCTTTCTTCAATCTCTTTAACATAATATACACCATGATTATCTTCCAAGTATTTCTTTATTTGATGAGACGTTCTTTGGCTTTGCAACCTATAGCTTTTTTACCTGCAAGATTAAAAGACAAAGGTTATTTCACAAGTTTTATTTACATATTTGAGCTCCAATCATAAATTCAGAAGATCCTTGAACACTCTTGTGGATTTATGTGAGAAGAAAATCCTCAAATTGAGGTATTTAGAATATTTAAAAAATTCCTTAGAAGTAAGATTTTTTTACTCGCCTTGGCATAGAAGGGGCACTTACTTTCTTGCATAAACTTTATCCAAGTTTTTGAATGATATGAAAAAGTAGAATTCACTTAATGCATCATACCATGTCAAAGTACTTGTAAAAGCCACATTAGTATCGGATATAGCCAACCTATTTGCAATACATATGAAAAAAGGTAAACCAAAAACTTAATCTAATTAAAAATAGGACATAGCCCATGGTTACTAATTATTATCCATTATTGATTATTAATTTTTTCACACTAGTATCGGCAATACATATGAAAAAATGTAAACCAATAACTCAATCTAAATGAGAAAGAGGACATAGTGTATGGTTATTAATTATTATCCACCTTCCCTTTTAAACTTGAGAGGTAATTATCATGATACTCCTCCATTTACTTTTCTCATAAGATATTATCGACAAAAACAATGTAGGAATTCGATTGTGGGCTTTAGCTTTGATGCTATACCACTTAATATTTTTGGCTATCTTGCATAACAATTTCTATTAGAAAATATGACAATATTTTTTATAAAGATCACAAGAAACAAAAAAATATATATATGTGAATTGAATTAATACTATTCTTTTTCCTTTCTTGCATTACATGGGAATTTTAAGTGACATCAAAGCTATGCTTGCTTCTAAATAGTATGAGTTCTCTATTTTCTTATGGTGTGTTCTTAGTTCTTGCATTGCATGGGAATTTTAAGTGACATCAAAGCTATGCTTGGTTCTAAACAATATGAGTAATTGTTCTCTATTTTCTTATGGTGTGTTCTTAGTTATGGTATAGCATTCTCTTGACATAAAATTCATTATGCTAAAATTTGAGATATGCAAGAATTATTCTTATTTGAACTAAATGTTACCAAATCAAATGTAATAGTCATTGTGGCTACTTTCTCACTGTTGAGAGAGAGAGAGAGAGAGAGAGAGAGAGAGAGAGAGAGAGAGAGAGAGAGAGAGAGATGCATACATATGTGTGTGTGTGTGTGTGCACGCACGCACGCACACGTGCATGCACACACACACACACACACACATCCTCAAAGACCCAATTAAGCAAATACATCATCTACGACTATGATTCCATAAACATTACAAGCCTGCAGTGTTAGTTAAGGACTGAGAGTTTGTAGGGCTAAAAAGGAAAAAAAGTACATAACCTATGAAGACTACTCATGGGAACAAGAGGCTCATTAGTAAAAACATCAGTAAAAGACTGCAATGCCCTCAATGTGTGAGAAACTTCTGGATGAGGGCTCTTCCTTTATGATAAATTGGCCATTTCCCCACCTTGTGTGATGCCATTACCTTTCCTAATTTAGCTCCCTTTTGCTTGAGTTATATTGGTGTGAGCTCTTTGGATATCCAAAGCTACATACTGTTGAAGAGCTTGGATTGCGTAAGTATGTCTAATCTTGCTTCTCTCACAATGAATGTTATGATGGCATGCCCATTGCTCAATTGAATGTGGTAGTCATCTTTTGTGTGTGTGTGTGTGTGTGTGTGTGTGTGTGTGTGTGTGTGAGAGAGAGAGAGAGAGAGAGAGAGAGAGAGAGAGAGAGAGAGAGAGAGAGAGAGAGAGAGAGAGAGAGAGAGAAGAGGAGGAGGAGGGGAACAAATAAATAAAGAAACCAAAGAAGATTATACTAACATTTGGAAAAGGCCAGAATGACCAATGAGAGATAATATAAAACATGAAGGTCTTGAGCTAAATTTATGGTCTAGCAAAATCGGCTAGAATGACCAATGAGACCAAACATAGAACATGAAGACCATGAAGGTGTTGAGAAAAATTTGTGGTCTAGAAAAAGATTTTAAAAAAAAGTCCTACTAATCATCTAGTAGATCCAAAATGCCAAGCATCTTTGATATACTAGATCTAAGCATCTAGTAGATCCAAGATGCCAAGCATCATGTACATTCTCATACACATTCACCACAAAAAGGATCTAGTTTAGTTTTAGGTTTTGGTTTGGATTTGCAAAAATCCTCAATGAGGAATCTACCCTCATTGAGGATTCGGTTTGGATTTGTAAAAATCCTTTATGAGGGCTTGAAAGTCGCAATAGAGTTCCCACCTATTTTTTATTTTAAAGAGAGATGGAAATTCATTATTATTATTATTATTATTATTAGGGACAAATGGGAGAAAAT
Source organism: Cibotium barometz (assembly GCF_041138505.1). Classification (NCBI taxonomy): domain Eukaryota; kingdom Viridiplantae; phylum Streptophyta; class Polypodiopsida; order Cyatheales; family Cibotiaceae; genus Cibotium; species Cibotium barometz. Next base: position 6,031,500 of record NC_141087.1, read on the forward strand.
GCATAAGGCTTCTAAGGAAAAGCTCCTTTACAATGGTCATAAGGGATTGAGCTTAGAAGCATTATAAGATAATAACGTATTGGAAGAAAAGGTAAAATCCAAATGAGAGGAGAAGGATCATTTTTTAGCTTTTGAAGGGCCATGCGCAATGCAACCCATACCATATAGATGTATAGATATCATATCATTTTTTAGCTTTTGAAGGGCCATGCACAATATAACACATACCATATAGATGTATACATATCAGATCAACAACATTAGTACTAAAGGTAACATTATATATTTCTATAAGTGATTGAAGAATATGATGGAGTCATTAAAAAAATAAGTTTTGTTACTTCCTATCTTTACTAGTTCTAAAGAAATGGTGCACTGCCACATGGCAGTATGCGGCATGCCTCCTTTCCTTTAGTATTGGCCCATGAGAGGAGATGGGTAAATAATGTTTTGGGTAAAGTCATAATCAATATTTACATGTTTGGTGCATTTCAATGAGTTTAGATAAAATTTCAAAGACACTGGAAAGTATAATTCTAGGAGATATAAGGGTTGAATGTCTAATGAATGTTTAATGAAGCTATAAGTGGTTTTGATTTAAATATTTTGTGTATTTTTGCATCTGCAACAGCTTTCTACAACAAGTTGTATTTTTGTAACGACAGTCAGGATGATAAAGGGTAAGGTAGGTAGTGGCACTAATAGGAAAGCTTGCATGCATAGGAAAAAACTTGATCATGGCATGCTAACCACATTGGGGACACAAAGTGTAGGAAAGCATCTATGTGACTATAAGATTGCATGATGTGAATGGGCATAAAGCCTACCAATTAAGGGATGGAAAAGTGGGAAAGCATATGTGAATCATAATGTGCATGGCACCAAACCCTAATTAAGGTATATGCTAAATTTGTGAACTAGGATAGAAGAATTTTAAATGGGAGAAGAAACTCTTTAATTAAGGTATATGCTAAAGTTGTGAACTAGGATAGAAGAATTTTAAATGGGAGAAGAAACTCTTTATAATAGCTTCATTAATTAAGGTCTTAAGATATTTAAACCTTATTGGTCACCCCGACACATATATTATTTATGGGATAAAATCTTAAAATTAGAGCTTTAAGGCTTGGGTATTTGCCATAAAAATTCAAGTAAATTTCATGCCTTAGCTATGAAAAACTCTCTCTAAAGCTAGATTTACATTTTCATCTAGCACCCCAACTATGCTTTCTTAAAAGCTAGGAGCCATGGCATATCAATTCTTAGGCTTAAAATCTTAATGAGAACCAATGATAATGAGAATAGTAAGGTAGCTAGACACTCAAACCACCAAAATAAATCTATAAATCAAACGTTTTCTTAAAACAAGCACATGCTTTTATAACCTTGGATGGAGGCTTCTCGATCCCAATAAATTAGACTAGCATTTTTCATGTGACCACACATTACTTATGTGACAAGCATGTAACTTGAATCTAGCACTTTCCATGTAACATGTCTTTTAATACCAATGAATATGAGACTCTAACACTATATACACTACCCATGTGACTAGCATCCACTAGCATTTTCCATGTAACATGTCTTTTAATACCAATGAATATGAGACTCTAACACTACATACACTACCCATGTGACTAGCAATAAATATGTGACTAGAATCCACTAGCATTTTCCATGTGACATGTCAATTATATTTGACGGACTTTAACAAAATGACCTTACCTACATAATAACCTTGACGTACCACTTTGGCTATAGAATCATTTCAACCAATATGGAGATAAAATTTTGCATCAAATTCGAGTCATTGGCAATGCTCTTTTACATAAACTCTTATGTGGTTTAGATTCCATAGCGTTTTGTGTTTTTTTTTTCACTTCAACAGTTCTTGCTTTTCAACAAATCTCTCCCAAGAGCCTTTCTGAAGATATCCACACAATTCTTACTACTTATTCAAGCGGTAACTCTAAAACCAAATAAAAAACCATAATTGTATCCTATTATCACAATCTCGTAACCACAAAATTAAGTCAAGGTCCTTCTCGAGGTATAGATGATGGCATACTCTAATGCACCTAGGATGTCTCACACCCATGCTTGATCACCTCCAAGTGAACCTTCTAGCCCAAGCTAGGAATCATCATTTTTTGACCTCTTTCTTGAAGCATGGAAGTCCCTTGATATTAGGAAGAGTGGTAAGACAAGCCTAGAGGTGTGTCAATCCCTCTAGTTTGAGCTTTCAATCCTCCATGGCAGCCCTTCCATAGACCATATCTAAGCTAGCAAGCTTGAAGCCACTTCCTACACCTAATCCAAGCATTTACAAGCCACTCAAATGAAAGTAAGCATGCACACATTGCTCACCACATGCATGCAAACAAACACAAGCCAGAAGATAAAAACTTTAGAGAAGAAGAAAGAAGCTTATTCACCAAAAGATGTATCCTTCACATTATGATAAGTCACTTATATATATAAAGGGATTTTCCTAGTTGCCCAACACTTAAGGGGTGCCCAAAATAGACTCATGCATATACAAGCCTTATATGGTCGGCCTTCCATTACAAAAGTGGGCCCATGGCCGTGCATAATGTGAACCACTAAGCTAGGATAGGAAACTACAAAGGTGTGGATAAGTATGGATTGAGGGGTAGCATCCCCCTTGCCTAGACTTGCTTCCATCCTCCGACGCTTCATCGCATTACGAGTGTTGGGTGAGAAAAAAGTTATAGATGGCATCATGCCATAGAGTTCAAGAGGATGAACTCATTAAAATCAATCTTGGTGAGAATGAGCCCAAAACTATGAGGGTAAGTGCAAAGCTAGGGCAAGAACTAAAAGATGAACTGACATAACTGATCACAACATACAAGAATATGTTTACCGAGGACTACACAAACATGAAGGGAATTGTTGATAAGTCACTTATATATAAAGGGCTTTTCCTAGTTTCCCAACACTTATGGGGTGCCCAAAATATACTCTCATGCATATACAAGCCTTATATGGTCGGCCTTCCATTACAAAAGTGGGCCCATGGCCGTGCATAATGTGAACCACTAAGCTAGGGTATGGAACTACAAAGGTGTGGATGAGTACGGATTGAGGTAACATCCCCCCTTGCCTAGACTTGCTTCCATCCTCGGACACTTCATCGCATTGCGAGAGTGGGGTGAGAAAAAAGTTATGGATGGCATCATGCCATAGAGTTCAAGAGGATGAACTCATTAAAATCAATCTTGGTGATGAGAATGAGCCCAAAACTATCAGAGTAAGTGCAAATCTAGGGCAAGAACTAAAAGATGAACTAACATAACTGATCACAACATACAAGGATATGTTTATCGAGGACTACACAAACATGAAGGGAATTGGTCCAAGCTTCTACTAGCACAAGATCAACCTCAAAGAAGAAGCGATTGCTTATCAAGCAGAATGAACCCAAACTATGCAAGACAAGTAAAGGAAGAAATGAACAAATTGCTCAAGGTGGGATTCATTTATCCCATTGACAAAGTAAATTAGTTGTCACCCATTATGATAATGCCAAAGAAGAATGGGAAGCTGTGAGCTTGTATTGATTACATAAAATTAAATGTAGATATAAATACAAATCCCTTTCTGCTACCATTCACTGACTCGCTTCTAGATGTAGAGCAAGACATGAAATTTACTCCTTTTTGGATGGATTTAGTGGGCACAACAAGGTTTGTATGGATCCAGAAGATCAGGAAAAGACTATATTCATCATAGAATGGGGGGAGTTTACACCAAATGTTATGACCTTTAACCTCAGGAATGCACCAATAACTTTCCAATGGGGGTATTTTGCATCAAATGTTATGGCCTTTAACCTCAGGAATGCACCAATAACTTTCCAATGGATGGTACAAGAAATCTTTAATGAATTTCTCACCACATTTATGAGGGTGTTTATTGATAGTTGTTTGATGATGGCCAGGTCTAGTCAACCCAATAGGATCCTAAAAGGAATTCTAATCAAGACAGTGAATGAGAACATGACTGACAGGTATAGGAAAGTACATTGTATTATGCGGTTTTTGTGTTGAGTGTTGACGATCCAAGGGCCAATAGCTAGTAGCACCATGAACGAACCCATCCCCCTCATTGTCACTTTGTGTGACGTAAGGGAGTTTGTAGAACTACCATGGGGAGAGATTCAAGTCAATCTCCATGCGAATGAACAGTTAGAGAGGCTGCAGAATAGGAAAAACAAAAACCCACCATCTGGCAAAACAACTACGTTCACAGCCAGCTATGTGGCAAAAGTATTCAAGATACCCTCAACAGAGGAAAGGGACTTTGTGAGGTAGTATGGGGATCCAAAGAGAGCAAAAGAAGACAAAATCATAAGAAACCTGAATGAAGATAGGTAGAGTCACACATACGCTTTGTAATAGAGATAATCACGCTAGTGCACTAGCCTTACTCTCATGCTCTAAAAGAATCACAAAATCATCCAAACAAGGCAGCAGAGTCAGGGGCCAAGGTGGCATGAGTAGAGGTTCTCTATAACAATGTGAAGGAGGAAATAGCCACCAACAGAGTCTAGGGCCAAGGTGGCATGGGTAGAGGTTCTCAACCTGAAGGAAGAAATAGCTAACCTAAAGAAAAGAAGCAGCAAAATAAAGATGGGGAAACATCTAAAAGCTCTCTTCCAAGGAACAATTGTGCTAGAGAACTAACAAAAGCAGCAAGACAAACATGATAACCCCACTCCGGACCAAGAACATCAAGAAGACATTGGAGAAGGAAGCCAGATCCAAGGGGAGGAGGAGTAGGATAGGTAGAAGAAGACCCAATCAAAGGAGTAGGATAGCCAAAAAAAGACCCTACCATAACCCACAGTGGGGTAACAACTCTAATCATCACCACCACTATGGTGGGAATCCCTCCCTTGCTACCCCCAAGAATAATTCTAGAAAAGACAGAGTCTAATTAGATCCATAACCTCACAAAAAATGAAGTTTAACTTTGGAGACAAAAAGACTAGGTTACCTCTAGTAAGAAGTAGCAAATGACTACAGTAGGAACAAAAGAGGGAGGTACCCGCAACATTAGGAATTGTGCAAGATCTCTTGGCCTTGAGTAAGACGGGGCAAGAATTCCACATAATTAGGGGCACCCCTCATCCAGAAATGTAATTCAAGGTACCTATCTCTCTCCCAACATACACAACATTTGTGGGAGTGGTTACATCCACTAGAACTTCTTTATTTCTAAGCAAATTAGAAATGATATGGGTGTAGGAACCGCTGGGTTATCTATAGAAGTATATGCATAGGGCCCAAGAAAGATTCAAAACTTCAGGATGAGCGAAGGGGAGAAGGAGCTTTAGGAGAAAACATATGAACTATTGTTGATGAAGGTTAAACTACAACAAGGGTAGAAACTCAAAGAACAAATGGCAAGACTACATGAAACAAACAAGAATATAACCAAAGAATTAGCCAACCTCAGGTGACTTTGGCCAAGTAGGAGTAGAAAACCAAAATCATCAAGGATGGTTTGGTTGATGCCACCAATGCCAAATTAGTTGTTGAACTAGATTAAAAAAGGTTGCTTAGTTCTTGGGCAACCACTAAGATAGTCCAGGTTGCTTAGCGTGTGAACCACCACTGATATAGTGCAAAAGAGAAGCTACAAAATTGGACAGGAACAACAAGTTTATAATCTATAAAGAAGGAGATGCAATCCTGTGATTTAATTCAAGAATGAGGCCACATCTTGGCAAACTAAAAATGAGGTGGATATGATAATATAGAATCCAAAGGAAGTTAGGGGATGGAACCTTTGAGTTGCAAACGTTGGATGGGGTAGCCCTAAACAAGCCAGTAATGGGTATAAGCTCAAGCCATATCATGGTCTTCTACTAGATAAGAGCACTAGAAAACCCAATCTAGACATTACCCAAATTGGCAAAGTTCTAAAAGAAAAAGGAGCCCAAAAAGAGATGGGTGTGTTAATGGTTAAGGTGTGCTGGGAAAAGGAAGAGACAGATGTTAGACTCACAATGCTAATAATACGGGAAGAGAGGGCTATTGAGATGTTAGACTCACAATGCTAATAATACGGGAAGAGAGGGCTATTGAGATGTCAAGCTTAACATGAGCTGACACTTATGATATGCCTGGGGGACCGTTTCTGCCACTTACATCATTGGCGTGTTTGGTGGGATGTTGACATGATGGATCTTCGTGAGTGATTCTACAGCTAGACTATACCAACTACTAGTCCACCACTGAGTTATGGCATACTTATCTTGCTAGCTCCCTCACTTAGTATGTTCACATTGTGGACCGCATGTACATAGTACTTCAGTACTTATGTTGTATTTTTCTTATCTCTTTGGTAGAACTTTTTTTGTTGAGAAGAAGAAGAACAAATTTTCAGCCTCTCATCTTGTGTATTCTCTTCTAAGGTTTGTGTGAGTGTGTGTGTGTGCTTGCAAGAGCTCAAGCTCTCTTCCTCCCTGCATATTTTTGTGGTATCAAAGCGTGGTTGATGCTAAGGAGCTGAGCAGTAAGCGCAGGAGAAGAGAACTGCAAGAAGGGAATTCGGTTGTGCATGCATCCGCGTGCACTGCAGGTAAGTTTCGATATTCTGTAGAACTTTATTTTTGGAACTGCAAGAAGGGAATTTGGTTGTGTAGACACTGTGTGTACTCTGCAAAGAGGTCTTACAGGTGCTATTAGGTGAATGTATGCAAATTGTGGTCAACTAGTTGTGATAGTTTAGGTACAGTATAATATCGCTTACAAAGAATACAACAATTTGTGCAGGTCAAAGTTTTTGGTGAATTTACACCTTGGTGAAGCTGTATGAAACTAACACCAAGGCACAAAAGATTCAGTTGAAGAATGAGCTTCATAGTATCGAGAAGAAAAACATGTCTGTGAATGATTATGCCTTGAAGATCAAAGGCATTGTAGAATCCCTTGCATCGATTGGTGTTTCTGTTGATGATGATGATAAGGTGGAAGTATGTCTACATGTGGCCTCGAGCCAAAATAGAAGGCATTCAAGATGTGTATTTAGACTCGAGAGAACATTCCCAACTTCACAGATTTGGTGTCAATGCTGATCATTAAAGAAAAGATTTTGGGTAAAGACCAGTCTTCACAAAACAAAGGCAGTTCGGAGTAACAGGTCTTCTACATAAGTGCACGTAGAGAACGAAGTAGAGGTTAAGGCCGTGGCCAAGGTGGTGGTCGAATAGGAATCAAAATTATGGTCAATAACAATAGTCCCATGAATCACAACAACAACACACAAGTAGAAGAGGCTAGTTCAGAGGCAAGGGGAGTCAAAGAGGTCGTCGGAATTGACAAAGGTAGCTAAATGATACACGATGCTATTTTTATCATGGCAAAGCTGGGCATTTGCAACAAGCAGATTACTATAAGAAGCAAAATGATACATGAGGCTGTTTTTATCATAGCAAAGCTGGGCATTTGCAACAGGTAGATTGCTATAAGAAGCAAAATGACATGAGAAATGAAAAAGTGTAGCAAAATAACTATGCGTCCTCTAGTAGAAGTAATGAGGACAATGAAAGGTTGTTTGTTATGCGGCATGTGCTTAATGTCGTATTGGGAAATAATGTATCCGCATGCAATGATGATGTATGGTATGTGGATTCAGGTGCTTTGAACCACAGGACCAGTCATGGCGTGAGTGGTTCAAGGATATGAAAAATCTTGAAAAGCTAGGTTTTGTTGAAATAGGGGATGATACTGCTCATTCAATTGCCCATGTTAGAAATGTGCCATTGTCTATGTAGGATGGTAAGGTGAAGTACCTTGTAGATGTATTTCATGTTCTAAATATTACAAAGAATCTTGTTTTTGTTGGTCAAATGATTAAGCAGAGTTTGCAGGTGCACTTTAACCTTAATGGTTGTTATGTCAAAGACTTTAAAGATAAGTGCAAGTTGGTAGCAAAAGGCAATAGAGTGGGCAGAATGTTTACACTAGATGTAAACAGGCTTGAAGTGAAAGCTCCAATGTTTGCACAAGGATTAGGAGTTGTTGTAAATTGGATTGAAGATGTTTCTATCAGTAGTTTATATCATGAACATGACTCTTATTGTAGCCATACATGATGTAATGCCTTTGGAGAAATTCATTGGCAAGAAACCTGATTTGTCTCACTTGAAAGTTTTTGGATGCATTGTCTATGTGCATGTGCCAGATGAGTTACGTTTGAAGTTGGATCCAAAAGCAAAAAAATGTGTGTTTATTGGATATTCCCTTGAGAAAAAGGCTATAACCCTACTACACGTGAGTTGAGGGTAAGCAGAGATGTGTTTGATGAAATGAGTAGCTGGTATGTTGCTGAAAAAGATGTTGTTGGGGTTGATGTAACTCGAAATGTGATTGCATAGAATGCAAGTCAGCAATCACAATCATTGAGTGGACCTGGAGAGTCCTCTTGTGTTGGGTCTATTGATAAACCACGGAGTGGCAGGCTGTGTCAAAACACCAGTCCTGAAAATGTAGTTGTTGGTACATCATGTAAAGGCAAATAGAAGGTTGGTGAGACTCTTGGTATGCCTGAAATTTCTACAAGGCATTCTTTTTTTTATGGATAGTCTAGTGACTCAGAGTAGAGCCTTGATGATGGGCTTGGGATTCCAACTATTAGAACACTTGGTGAAAGGAAGGCAAAAGAAGCCGTAAAAATGCTAGTAGGTACTGATCATGGATAATGCAAGTCAGGGAGATTTAGAAAACCTGTTGTGATGAATAGGTTGAAAAATGATGGTTATGTGGCTCATCATTATGCATATATGACTAAAGTTGTGCAAGATGTCAAACCCACATGTCTTGAAGAAGCTGTTGGGAATGTAGATTGGGAGAAGGCCATGGATGAAGAAATGGCTACATTGGATGCAAATGAGACTTGGTACTTGGTGCCATTGCCTAAGGACAAGAAGGCTATTGGATGCAAGTGGGTGTACAAAATAAATCACAACTCATGTGGAATTATTTAGCAAGTATAAAGCAAGATTGGTCGCAAAGGTTATGCTAAACTTATGGCATTGATTATGAGGAGACGTTTAGCCCCGTTGCCAAGATGGCAACCATGAGAGCTATTTATTGTGGTGGCTGCATCAAAAGGATGGGTTTTACATCAAATGGATGTTAAGAATGTATTCTTGCATGGTGATTTGCAAGAAGTGTATATGGATTAGCCACCAGGTTATAAAGATGTGGGTCACCTTGATTTGCAAGAAGAAGTGTATATGGATTAGCCACCAAGTATAAAGCAAGATTGGTCGCCAAAGGTTATGCTAAACTTATGGCATTGATTATGAGGAGACGTTCAGCCCTATTGCCAAGATGGCAACCATGAGAGCTATTTATTGTGGTGGTTGCATCAAAAGGATGGGTTTTACATCAAATGGATGTTAAGAATGCATTCTTGCATGGTGATTTGCAAGAAGAAGTGTATATGGATTAGCCACTAGGTATAAAGCAAGATTGGTCTTATGGCATTGATTATGAGGAAATGTTCAGCCCTGTTGCCAAGATGGCAACCATGATAGATATTTATTGTGGTGGTTCCGTCAAAAGGATGGGTTTTACATCAAATGGATGTTAAGAATGCATTCTTAACATCCATTTGATGTTGTGGTGGTTGCATCAAAAGGATGGGTTTTACATCAAATGGATGTTAAGAATGCATTCTTGCATGGCGATTTGCAAGAAGAAGTGTATATGGATTAGCCACCATGTTATGAAGATGTGGGTCACCTTGATTTTGTATGCAAGTTGTATAAACTTACCTTTAAGGCTTGAAACAGGCACTGAGAGCATGGTATGATAATATAGCACAATATCTTATCACCATTGGCTTTCATGTGTAAGCTATAAACTTGCCTTATATGGCTTGAAATAGGCACGGAGAGCATGGCATGATAAGATAGCATAATATCTTATAACCATTTCATGTGCCAGATGATGATCATTCACTCTATGTGCAAAAGAGTGATAAGGGCCTTGTGGTCACCACAATCTATGTGGATGACTTGATTATTGGTGTGGGGATGACAATGGAGAGGAAATTAAGAGTGTGAAATGTCTCCTCAAGCAGAAATTTGACATGAAGGATTTGGGTGAGCTAAGATACTTTCTTGACATTGAGGTTATTTACGAGACAACCAAGGGAATATGGATGTCACAAAGGCAATTTGGACATGCTGTCCAAATATGGTATGGTTGGTTGTTTACCAATTTCTATGCCATTAGATTCCAACGGCAAGTTGAGTGCAGTTGGCGGTGGGTGAGATCTTGGAGAACCCCACTATGTACATGAAGATAGTGGGTAGCTTAATTTACATGATGATCACCGAGCCAAATTTGAACTATACAGTTGGATTGGAGAGTTAGTTTATGCAGGTTCCTCGGAAGCCACATTTGGATGGTGTGAGGCGCACACTACGCTATGTGAAGTCCACATTAGACTATGGTCTCTTTTATGAGGCTGGTATGAAGTTGCAGGTGTTTGGATACACCAATGCAGATTGCGATGGTAGTATCACAGATCGAAGATCTACCAGTACCAGTGGATTTATGTTCTCCTTTGGGAGTGGTGATGTGAAGTCCACATTAGACTATGGTCTCTTTTATGAGGCTAGTATAAAGCTGGAGGTGTTTGGATACACCGATGCAGATTGGGCTGGTAGTATCGCAGATAGGAGATCTACCAATACCAATGGATTTATGTTCTCCTTTGGGAGGAGTGGTGATGTGGCATCATGGAGCAACAAGAAGAAACCAGCAGTTTCCTTGTCGAGTATGGAGGTAGAGTATAGGGATACTACAATGGAAGCATGTGAGATAGCTTGGTTGCACAAGGTACTTGGTGATTTGGGGCTGCAGGTTGACAGGCAAGTTGTCATCTATTGTGACAACCTTAGCAGTATACAGTTGGAGAGGAATCCAATTTTTCATGCGCGGACCAAACACATAGAGGTCCATTATCACTTCATTAGAGAGAGGGTCTTAGTAGGAGACATTGATCTCATGTATGTTAGCACAGAGGAGCAAGTAGTGACATTTCCACAAAAGCCCTAGGAGCAAAGAAGCTTTGTAGATTTTGGACTATGCTTGGAGTCCTAGAGATAGAGTTGAGCTTAAGGGGGAGTGTTGCGATGTCAAGCTCAACACGAGCAGACACTTATGATATGCCTAGGTGATCGTTTCTGCCACTTACATCACTGGCGTGTTTGGTAGGATGCTAGCATGATGGACCTTTGCAAATGATTCTACAGCTGGACTATACCAGCCTACTAGTTCACCATTGAGTTATGGTATACTTATCTTGTCAGCTCACTCACTTAGCATGTTCACAATATGGACCGCATGTACATAGTACTTTAGTACAAAGAAGCTTTGCAGATTTTCGACTATGCTTGGAGTTCTAGAGATAGAGTTGAGCTTGAGGGGGAGTGTTGCGATGTCAAGCTCAACACGAGCAGACACTTATGATATGCCTAGGTGATCGTTTCTGCCACTTACATCACTGGTGTGTTTGGTAGGATGTTGGCATGATGGATCTTTGCCAGTGATTCTACAGCTGGACTATACCAGCGTACTAGTTCACCACTGAGTTATGGTATACTTATCTTGTCAGCTCACTCACTTAGCGTGTTCACATTATGGACCGCATGTACATAGTACTTTAGTACTTATGTTATATTTTCCTTATCTCTTTTGGTAGACCTCTTTTTGTTGAGAAGAAAAAGAATAAATTTTCATCCTTTCATCTTGTGTGTTCTCTTCTAGGGTTTGTGTGAGTGTGTTTGTGCTTGCAAGAGCTCAAGCTCTCTTTCTCCCTGCAACTTTTTTGAGAGCCACATACAAAATTTCTTGGATGCAGGGAAGGAAATAATGATATTAAATGCCCATCCTTGTCCACTCATTATTTTCATAAATTTTTATGCTATGTATGCAACCATATCAACGGAAGAAAAGATCATGGGCTATCATAAAAATCCTAATGTTGAGTGCCAACGGTCCAAGGGCCAACAACTAGCAGCACCATGAATGAACCCATCCCCCTCATTGTCACTTTGTGCGACGACCTAAGGGAGTTTGTAGAACTGCCATGGGGAGAGCTTCAAGTGCGAATGAACAACTCGAGAGGCTACAAAAGAGGAAAAACATCATTGACAAAATAGCTACTTTCATAGCCAGCTATGTGGTGAACTTATTCAAGCTACTTGTAGAGGGCATGATAGAGACATACCCTCGACAGAGGAAAGGGAATTTGTGAGGCAGTACGGGGATCCAAACGTTACAAAAGAATATAAGATCATAGGAAACCTAGATGACGATAGGTAAAATCACATACGTTTTATACTAGAGATAATCAACTTAGTGCACAAGCCTTGTTGCCATGCTCTGAAGGAATTACAAAATCATCCAAGCAAGGCAACAAAATCAGGGGCCAAGATGGCATGGGTAGAGGTTATCTATAATAACGTGAAGAAAAAAATGGACAACATAGTCAAGGCCAAGGTGGCATAGGTAGAGGTTCTCAACCTTAAAGAGAAAATAGCCAACCTGAAAAAAAGCAGCAATAGAATAAAGATGGGGACACATCTAAAAGCTCTCTTCCAAGGAATAAATGTGCTAAAGAACCAACAAAAGCAGTAAGACAAATAGGATACCCCCACTCCAGACTAAGAACATCAAGAGGACATTGGAGAAGGAAGCTAGATTCAAGGAGAGGAGGAGTAGGATAGTCGAAAGAAGACCCATCCAAAGGATTAGGAAAGAAAGAAGACCCTACCAAAACCCCGAATGGGGTAACATCTCTAATCATCACTACCACTATGGTGGGAATCCCTCCCTTGCCACCCCCAAGGATAATTCTAGAAAAGAGAGAGCCTAGCTAGATCCAAAACCTCACAAAAAAATGAAGTTTAACCTTATAAGAAGCAACAAATGACTACATCAACAGAAGAGAGAGGTACCCACAACATTAGGAACTTTCCAAGATCTCCTAGCCTTGAGTAAGAAGACACGGCAAGAGAAGTCCACATAATTTGGGGCACCCCTCATCTAGGAATGCAATTCAAGGTACCTATCTCTCTCCCAACATATACAACATTTGAGGTAGTGGCTACATCCATTAGAATGTCTTTATTTCTAAGCACATTGAGATGGGTGCAAGAATTATCTATATAATTATATAAACAACATGACAAGAAATCATAAAGCATTCGTAGTACTCAAAGAGAACCTTGGCATGGGCGCTTTAGGTCCAATCAAAGAACAAAGTCTTTTTTATTCGATATAAAATGCCCATGCCATAGGAGCTATTCAAAGGACGTCAATGCATGGCATGGGTTCTCTATGCACTATCTATGATCTTTTTGCTCGTTGATTGGATGTTAAGTTCCTATGATATCCAATAGGTGCTTTATGTCCAAATGAAAAGTATTTTTTCTTGGCAATTGGATGTAGAGCACACATACATGGCTTGGGTGTTGTACATGTAATTGATGGTGAGCAAAAATGCTCAAACCAAGTGGACAAAGAGTGCCCATGTCATGCATGGGTGCACATTGACTAGCACCCATGCATGACATGGGTGCTTTATGCTCTCTAAATGGCCGTAGAGTGCAGACGCCATGCATGGATGCTACTCCAAGAGTGCATATGCAATACATGAGTCTCAACATCGATTTAACAAGCATTTTTACTTGAGGATTAGACATAGAGATCCCATGCCTTTCCTAGGTGCTACTTAAAGAGCATCTATGCATGCCAGGGCATCACTTGGTGGTTGGAAAAACTACAAGACTAGAGGAATATAAGATTAGAAAATACCATGTGGGGCTATAATAAAGTTGAATCCCTCACGTTCGAGGTAGTCGAGAACAAATTGGAGCCCATGCTTGTGCCCCTCACGATACTTTGAACTAATGGGCCGGCAGCCAGGAAGCCACCACTGGCATCCTCCTACAATGGGATGCTACGCATTAAGAACATGCAGGAAACAAAAGAAAACACACGCATACTTCATAGATTTAAGAAAATGTTGTCACAATGAGTTCTTCTCTTTCTCTAGTGGGAAATTACTCTTGGGAAAAGAAATAGTAAAAAAATGTAAATTGAATGAATAGATTTTCACTTAAGGTTTGAACTTAGAACCTTACTGTGATACAAGAATACGCAACCATTAGACTAAGTAGCTTTTGTGATATCCCTTATGAAAATAAGATACTTAACCTTATCTTTCTAGATAAAAATAAAAAAAAATATAAAATGGATATATATATATATATATATTTTTGACATGAGAGAGGGAAATTGAGGGGAGGAGAGAGACAGAACTAAGAGTGAGAGAGGGAGACTAAGGGGGAAAGAGAGGGATAGTGAGAGGGGGAAGAGAGAGAGAGAGAAACAAGAGCGAGAGAGAAAGAGAGATATGGGGGAGAGAGGGTGGAGAGAAGGAGAGCAAGAGAGAGAGGGGTTTGTGAGGGGGTCGAGAGGTGCATGAAGAGGATTAATCAAAGGGGGATTGGAAGAGTGAGAGGGAGAGCGTTGAGAGGGGGTGCAGGAGGGGGGTGTGAGAGGGGGACCAAGAGTGAGAGAGACACATAGTAGGGTTGAGAGGGAAGGGAGGGATTGAAAAGGGGTAGGGGGATCGAGAGTGAGAGAGACATAGGGTAAGGTTGACAAGGAAGGGAGGGAACCAAGAAGGGGTAGGGAGGGGGTATGCGAGGGGGATGGAGAGTGAGAGAGACATAGAGTAGGGTTGAGAGGGAGGGGAGGGAACCAAGAAGGGCAGGGAGGGGGTCGAGGTGTGAGAGTGATGAGAGGGGAGGTTCGATAATGTAGGGGGGTAGTGTGTGCTGCCTAAGAAAGGAGGGTTTTAAATAGGTGAGGGAAGGTAGATGGGTGTGTGTGTTTATGTGTGTGTGTGAGTATGTGTGAAAGAGGAAAACTAGTGTGGGCACAAGGGTCAAGCTAGGGGAGGGGAGGACCCATGGCCGGTGAATGAAGAAACAGAGGGGGAGGTATAAGTGAGGAAGGGAGGGCGATGGGATGGTGACAAAGGATAAAGGAATATGGGGAGGGGTCCGGTGATGTTGACACCTCCTCCTTTTTTTCTTAAAAAAATCATTTTATAATCAAGCTTCGTATTTAAGTGTAGTTTTACTTATCTAGAGAGAAATTAAAACAAACACTAAATTGAAGTAACAATGGAGTATAAAGTGGGCAAGGAATGGATAATAAAATATATTGATTGAACATTATGAAAATCCTACATAGATACCTTTCTAAAGTCATGGATTCAAAGTCGTAGAATGAAGAGGCCATGAGTCATGGATTCAAAGTCGTAGAATAGATACCTTTCTAAAGTCATGGATTCAAAGTCGTAGAATGAAGAGGCCATGAGTGTTTTGAGAATTGATGGTATGCATGGGAGCAAGAAACCTATGCATAGAGCTTCTCATGGTGGTCATAAGGAAGGCAAGCAAGCTATGCAAGACTCTTAATTGAAAACCCTACATAGATACCTTTCTAAAGTCATGGATTCAAAGTCGTAGAATGAAGAGGCCATGAGTGTTTTGAGAATTGATGGTATGCATGGGAGCAAGAAACCTATGCATAGAGCTTCTCATGGTGGTCATAAGGAAGGCAAGCAAGCTATGCAAGACTCTTAATTGAAAACCTCTTCATTTGGATTTATGAGTGATTCTAGGAGACCCCTCATCAAGGACTTGCGACTCTCTTCATTTTAGCTCGGTACTTCTCAATTGTATGGCAAGCCCTCACAAGTTGCATTCAAGCCTATGGATACATATTATGGATAGGCCAAGTGGGTACCATGGTATCCAAAAGCAAATCAGCCCATGGAGGTGGAAGAAGAGATGCACTCGGTGACTCAATGTGGCCCTCCATAGCCAAAACATTGTAGCGGTCCTCTTCTCAGGTTTGAGTTCATGTCCTTGCTCTTCCATTGTACCGTGGTTTGAAACGCAGGTACTGGCATATTATTCTGTAGGACGTAATACTCAGGCATGACCTCCACCGTTTCCTTGTAGTACTCTCTGCTAAGTTCTATTTCCTGCACCATATCAACATCTTTTGATGGCTCTTCAATCAATACTTGATTGATTTTAGCCTGTGGTGGTAGAACTGGTGGTGGCAGAGGTGAAGAGTCTTGTACCCAGAACATCCCCCTAGGTAAGTAGGAACCGCTGGGAATTGGGTCTTTTGTCATTGCTCCTTGGGGAGTTGTTGTGGGGTGGATGAGCACAGGCGGTGTTCTTGGGTAGCTCAAGAATATGGTTCATACGCACCAACCCCAACAAGTGGCGGCTACGCCCAATGATATGCCTCACCTGTAGTAAATGTGGGATTGATCAAGGATTGTCCATACTGCAAAAGTGGTTCGACTTCTACTACCCAACCAAGCCACCATCTGGACCATTAGTGTACAACCTGGAAATATCACACCACTCAACATCCTAACAAGAGCTCAAGCTCAATTTGGAGACAAGGGAAAGAACCGAGTGGAGGTGACTGTTTCCAGAACTGGCCACACAAGAGAAGAGTGAAAAAAGTAGGTAAGGGTGACATAAGGGTCACATGTTGAAATTTGAGCTAAATGATGAGCTATGGTGGATCAAACACTAGAATCAGCATAATTAACAAAGTGATTAGCAAGTGATTAAGATGTAATTAGTGAATAATTAGCACATAGATTAATGTAGGCATGGATACTCAAAAACCAGCAAATTCTCATTAGGGCTATGCCTCAATTTATAGTGTTTACATCAAGCATCAAATCCCCTTGATTTCTCCATGATTCACTCCCTGAATATCTCCACCTCTTGCCTGATTCTCTCCACCTCTTCTCTTTTCCCTGAATATCTCCCAGAATATCTCCACACTCCTAAATTCCCTCATGCTACCCATTATTCTCTCCCAGTAGATTCTCCTAACCTTTTCACAGGTTCTTTCACAATTACATCTCCTCTTTTACAACCTCTATCCAAGAGCTTGTTCCCACACACACCCTTTTCACTTGTATATTTCAACACCTCCCCTCAAGTGAATAATCCTAACACACCTGGACCCTGTATCAAGATTCCCTCTTACTTGATAGCCCGCGACCAGTGCCTCAAGTCCCTAAACTCCATAGTCCTTGACACTCTCTCTCTCTATGTGTCCAAGGCTACTATAAGTGCCCGTGACCTTGACTAAAGTGCTCACACATACATCTACCACTTGGCCTACATCGTCGGTGGCTCAGAGGTGGTTTTACTTTATTGGGGCAGGTTACATTGGGTTGTGGGTTCTCTCTCTCTCTCTCTCTCTCAGAAAAGATGATCCGACTCCACTTCTCTTGGAGCCTCCATGAAGTTTGCCGATGTCGTTCCTTCTTCACTGGGTTTGCTGTAGCAGTCTCTCGCCATGTGTCCTGGCTTTCCACATTTGTGGCAAGTGAAGGTCCTCCCTCCTACTCTGCCTCTTCCTCGTCCTCGTCCTCGAGAGAATCCTCCTCGGGTGAAGAATGCTTTTTCCTCTCCTGCTGTTGAGTCGAGCTCTTTCTTCTCTTTGCCTCTGCTCTCTTGCTCCAGTAGAGCTGCTTCTATCTCGTGTATCTTCAGTTCAGGCACATTCTTTAGTGTTGCTACAATGTTTTCATAATCTCCTTTGTCCACACTCTTCAAAAGTACAGCTAATGCTTCATCATCTTCTACCTTTTTGCCAATAGCTGCCAGCTGTTGCTTAATGCTTCATCATCTTCTACCTTTTTGCCAATAGCTGCCAGCTGTTGCTTAATGCTTTTATATTTGTTCAAGTGTGTGATTAAGGGTTCACTTTCCTTCATGTCCAATTTGTAAAATTGCATTAATAGATTTATCTTGGAATTTTTTGCTTGTGTACCAAATAATTTATTGAGTTCATCCCATGCATCTTTTGCCCACTGTATCCCTGTGATATGATGAATGATCTCATCATTTAAACTGAGTGCAATAAGCCCCAATGCTTTTTCATTCCTACTCTTCCACTCATTTTCCCCTCTCTCTAGGCATTCATCTCTCCCTTCAACTAATCCCCACAGATTTTTCCTCATCAGCAAATACATGGTTTTTGTTTGCCATGTATAAAACTGTTCTCCATTAAATTTGGCTATTTCCTGTGCTGAATTCATGGTGATGTGAAGGGGGTCTTACCTCTTGATCCAAATTCAAGATTCAAGGGCAGTGTCTACCCTTTTACAACTCAATCTGGTGTTTAATAGATGATTACAACAATTTTATCAGCATAAAATCACCAGAAATTACATTAAATTGAGAGTAACCAATTTGTACGGGATGGTTGGAGTATCAAACCAACTCCGATTTGCAATCTGAAGCTTTAGGGATCTGTATCAGATACCTAATGGTTAATTTGAACCCTCAATTGCACCAAAGTATAGTGATTAGCACTGATTAATCACTGATTAGCAAATTAATGCTCTGGTTTGTGTGCAGAAAACAGAGTATGCGGGGAGCCCAGATCTGATGCCTTCCACTTCAAATGAGCTCAAATGCTTTCAAAGGCATCAATAGCAATGAGTCTAGTAGAGGATTAAGCCAAGAAACACAAGATTTGAGCAAATAATGAAAGCTTAATCTCTGTTTTACCAAAGTCACCTGCAGATTTGATGAAGAGCTTTGATCTCTCTGTAGACTTGATGAAATTGATTTCTGTCTTCACCAGCTTGTAGAGCATGCTTGAAAACCCCCGGGGCTTAGAGGAATTGAATCAATTTGACTTGAGCAAGTAGTAATGGCAGAATCTGCAGAGAAAAAAGGCGCCTGCAAAATCAGCGATTTCTCCTAAACGCCTTCACGTTTTGCTACGCCGTTTGATGTGCTTGTAGCTAGGAGTGTTTGCTAGCTTAAGCTAGAAGGGCATAGCCTAATATTGAGTGTGCATGGAGAATAGAGTCCTCCACTGGCTGGGGGTGAAGGGGAAGAGTGAAAACTCACTAAAAATTTGATTTTTTTGCTAATTATCTTACTAATCTTGATTAATTCACTAATGGGCTCATAAATCTGGTTGATTCTAGGCATGGCTCTGATACCATGTTGAAATTTGAGCTAAATGATGAGCTATGGTGGATCAAACACTAGAATCAGCATAATTAACAAAGTGATTAGCAGGTGATTAAGACATAATTAGTGAATAATTAGCACATAGATTAATGTAGGCATGGATACTCAAAAACCAGCAAATTCTCATTAGGGCTATGCCTCAATTTATAGTGTTTACATCAAGCATCAAATCCCCTTGATTTCTCCATGATTCACTCCCTGAATATCTCCACCTCTTGCCTGATTCTCTCTACCTCTTCTCTTTTCCCTGAATCTCCCAGAATATCTCCACACTCCTAAATTCCCTCATGCTACCCATTATTCTCTCCCAGTAGATTCTCCTAACCTTTTCACAGGTTCTTTCACAATTACATCTCCTCTTTTACAGCCTCTATCCAAGAGCTTGTTCCCACACACACCCTTTTCACTTGTATATTTCAACATCACAATCCAAGATGGATCCAAAGAAGACACAATCGACACCGGATCCACCTAATCAAGGGAAGAGGGGGATCAAAGAATCAATCACAAGGACCAAGAAGAGCAAAGGGAGCAACTAACAACTCCTAAAGGGGTCAGTTAATACCCCAATGCCGACAAGGAAATAAGAAAGCTCGAAGACGCCAGGGCCTTAGTCAAAGAGTACCAACGGCTTCATGAAGCCAACCCAACCGGGTCACAAATACAGTTTATCCATGAAACGAGCCAACCAGGGGGGGAAAGGGAATTGTACGTGCCTACCCTAATTCTAGAAGAAACAAAAGAGGGGTCCCAAGCAAACACACTGTCCAGAATGTTTGAGGAAAATGTGTTGGGGGAGTCCATCCATTCCTTCCCTATGGAGGAATACGAGGCACATACATGGGGAGAACCCTCTAAATCCAAAGAACCCAGAGACATAGGAAGTCTCATGGCTGTGTTGTCCACACTTGTGCAAATGCCATTAGGATAACTATTATGCAATTCACCAACCCTATGGACAGACATAAAAGAATGGGTAGAAGGCGGCGGACTAAAGCCGGCCAATCCTATAGATGAGACTCTGCCACCTCGATAGACATAAAAGAATGGGTAGAAGGCGGCGGCGGACTAAAGCCGGCCGATCCTATAGATGAGACTCTGCCACCTCTGGCAGAAAGAACCTTGAGACACAAGGAAAACTTGAGTAGTTAAGATACCAGTTAATCAATTGGGACGTTACTACAAAAGCGATGACAAAAATAATACAATACCAATTCATTATAATGGGTACCAGGCAATGGCTATCCTAGATGGTGGAGCGAGGCTAGCATCATCACAAAACGTTGCTCGGAAAATTGGGAGAAACCTGATCTGAAAAAAGCAAATCTAATCGTTAAAATGGCTGAAGGAACATCTTTGAGGCCCATTGGACTTCTGGAGAATGTGAAATTCAAACTCTTTACGTTTCGCTACCTGACCATCATACATTTGTGGTCATGGATTTCTTGCACCAACCTCCTGTAAGATTCCTCCCTCCAGCCTTGAGGTGTAAAGGTGTAAGAACCTCCCCTTCTGCTCTTGTAATTATTTCCCTCTCTGAAATACAAGAAAGATCTCATTTTACCCTATTTTGGCCTAGAGAGAGATAATCCCAAATTGAGATATGTTTGGATATAATTATCCTCCTAGTGTCTAAAATGGATTCCCCTGAAACAGAAGTTCAAAATGAACTTTCCAATGTGCATTAAAAAAAAGATTATGGTCCAATTAAGGTTCCAATGGGCCAATTGGATTAATCCAAGTGTTGGGATGAGATAAATCCAAAGAATAAAAGAAAATACCCAAAAATGAGTAAATGCTCACATAAGATGAAGAGTTGACTAAGTACAAGGTTTATTAGTTAAAAACTATGAGATATTTCTTTAAAAATGAGATATTTTAGAATAATGATGCATTTTTGACACCTTGGTAAGGAAAGGGAGACTCTTGAGATAGGCGTCTCTTTCACATGTGTGGAAGGGTTTTTAACTCAAAAAAATTGTGATATTTTTATCTCTCCTGTCTCCTGGATCAAACCAAATCAAAAAGGGAGCCAAACTGGTCCAAAGCTTGTAATTGAATATTGGAGCTATACCATGCTAGTATTATATTAAATTAATCATATTTTCTATTATCCCTTAAATTTTTCTCTCTCTTGGGAGTTTAGAGCTCTCTCTCTCTACAACAACTCTTGGAGTTTCTCTTCTCCTCTTGGTGGACCAATTGATTGGTTGGGGGCTTCACTGCTGCAATTAGAGAATCAAGCCAAACTTGGAGGTAAATTCAATTTTTATGATTTTTTCCAATTTTCTCAATAATTTTCTTCTTCTCAACCCCTCTCAAGCTTAAGAAGCTTTCTAAATTATTGTTTTAATTCAAATCAAGCTTTTCCTTAAAGTCTTAATGTTTAATTAAGAGAAAGTTAATCTCTATGCTTATTTGTAATGCTTTCTTTAGGTAATCTCTCTCTCTAAAAGAATAGCCATCTTTATGGCTAAATCCCTTGAAAAAGGATGCTTCTCAATGATAGTCTTTTAATTCAAAGCTAAACTCTAGGCTTGATAAGCTAGAGATTAATAGAATGATATTTTCATGACTTTGTACTATTAAAATAATGGTAAATTCTTTTAGATTGTTTATGAGTAGTTGAAAACTTCTCTAATTGAATCTAAATGAGAAATGGATTATTCTAACAATTTGGGAAAAGAGGAATGATATGGCTTATTTTCCCTTTTTAAACCTTCAACAACACTCTGATAAATAGATTCAATGGAATCGAGAAAAAGTACCTTTAAACTAGGCCAAGCAATTGGCAGAAACTTAGAAAAGTCCTATCAGTATCGAAAGTAGAAAATAGTACCAAAAGTGGATGTGATAAGATGTGAATGTGATAGGATGAGATGTGAGTGGATGTGGATGAGATGTGGATGAGATGTAAATAGATGTGGATGTGAATGTGATGAGATGTGATGATATGTGAAAGGATATAATGTGATGTAAATGGATGAGAATGAGATGTAATGTGATGTAAATAGATGAGAATGAGATGTGATGTGATAGATGTGCATGTGAATGAATGGATGGATGTGGATAGATGTGAATGAATGAATGGATGTGGATGAATGTGATGAGCTATGAATGGATGTGGTGTGATATGGATAGATGTGGATGTGATGTAATGTGGATGGAATGAATGTGATGTGATGTGGATGGATGTGAATGAGATGTGATAAGATGAGGATGGATGTGACGTGATGTGAATGAATGTGGGATGTGAATGAGTGTGATGGATGTGAATGGATGTGATGAGATGTGAGTGGATGTGGTGAGATGTGAATGAGATGTGAATGTGATGTGAATGGATGTGATGTGATGTGGATCTGGTTAGATATGAATGGATGAGATATGATGTGGATAGATGAGATGGAATGTGATGTGGACTTGGGTAGATGTGAATGGATGTCAAGTGATGTAAATAGATGTGAACGTGATGTGATGATATGTGGATGTGATGTGGATCTGAATGAATGTAGATGGATGTGATGTGATATGAATGAATGAGATGTGATGTGGATATGTTGTGACGTGATGTGATGAGGATAGATGTGATGAGATGTAATATGATGTGATTGGATGAGAATGGATGAAGCGATGGGAATACATATGACTGGATGTGGAATAAGCAATGTGAATTGATGTAGAAGAATGTGGAATAACGAGAAATGATGTGAAACAATGTGGAAAGATGAGAGTTTGTTAGAAATTGTATTTATGAAACCTGTTTTTAAATGATTGTTTTATGTCAAGAGAATGCTGGGGAAGCATTTTGACCATCTTGTGAATGAGGTCGTGGTGGTGGAGACCTAAGTGATAAAGTTGCAACAGCTCACAGAGAGTCAATGGAGGACGTCTCGCGTAGCAAGGTCGGCCGAGGTCTTGACCAGCCTCAGTTCAATTTAAATGGTGAGTTTTCGGTACGGTGGATGAGGGACCAAGGAAGCAGCCTATGAGTGAAGCGCTAGGTGACCTGCGAAGGAGCCTAGAGGGTGCTGACCATACGGTGCTCCAGCTCTGGGTCGCCGAAGATACCCACGTGTGCATCGAGGAAAAAATTAGAACAAGGAGTTAGAGTTGTTTTCTGAACTCGGGCATGGATCTGGTTGATTAGCCTTGATGGTCCTCAACGGCAGATGAGTCCATGGCTCTTTTATATAGACCTGCTGGTTGATCTTGCTGATCTTCAACGGAGAGTCCATCTCGATTTTTCTTATGTGATTACATTTCCGGGTACTATGAGCTAGGAAGAACTATTGAAAAGGCCCCTGAGTGAACAGGTGGTGAGCGTTCTGGTTGCCAATGATGCCATAGGTACACCAATGAAGGAATGATTGGAAATTAGAATTCAAGCTAGATATTTTGGAGGATTATGATCAATGATACTATGGTTTCATTAAAAGATTATTTTAAAGACAGCTCAATCTGTGAAACAGGCAATTTCATATTAGGTGTGTAAGTGGTGTGACTATCTTGAAGTTTGCTTGAAGCGTCGGCTAGGGGACCTGGGAACTCTTTTCCCTGGTACCCAAGGCAAAACATAACCAAATTTCTAAATGGATCCTATCACTACAGTGGTTGGCTAACCCATGGGATTGGATGGGGCTAGGTTGGACTGATGGATCCCTAAAATGAGACTCAATTCTTTTAAGTTATGATAA
The DNA here is from genome assembly GCF_041138505.1 of Cibotium barometz. Classification (NCBI taxonomy): domain Eukaryota; kingdom Viridiplantae; phylum Streptophyta; class Polypodiopsida; order Cyatheales; family Cibotiaceae; genus Cibotium; species Cibotium barometz. The sequence continues at coordinate 6,055,356 of NC_141087.1, forward strand.
CGGTTGTGCCTCTTGATGAGGAAAAAAGCGTTGGACTCTATGATCCAAGTGCAAGTCTCTTCCTTGATCTGACCATGAGACTTACGGGTTCAGTCGGATCAGTTTGGTTAGTGATGACCTTGACTACGTTAGAATAAAATATCCTGGAGGAATCGCCTATGTCTGCTGGGTGAGGGAAGTTTTTTTGGATTTGATTTTGGAAGAACCGAGGGATTAGTCTCTTGTCCAGATATCTATGGGCGAGGCCCCGAGTGAGAGGCTCTACCTTGCTCAATAAGTGCTACTTCTGCTGCTAGCACCCCAGATTTCGTTGCACGGAGGGGGCAGTGATCTTTCATCTGGTATCAGAGCGAATTGGCTAAAGCGGATCAACCGAGAAGCAAGAAATGTTAAAAATTTATGAAGTACCAATAAAAGATTATAATTGTGTAATGAAATTCATACAAATTGATATTCAGAATGAAGATTCATAAATTGGAAATTGGGTCTTTAGATGGAAGTACCGCAATTGTATGGAACCCCTGACTTGCTTGAGGCCTAGATATGATAGTATTTACCTTATAGCTCCAAGGACCGTGACTACCTGTATATACCGTGGTGGGTATATCTGCGGCTCTTTACTAACAATATATACGAGTAAATCTAAGACCTTAAAGTTATAAGCAAAAATGCTATCCAGAGGATGAATTCGAATGTTGGTTGATATGATTTTTGAAATCTGGCTGAGCAAAGCTTGTCCAAATTGAGTCAAACCGAACCTGAAAAATTCTAGAACCCAGTTTGACTTGGTTAGTGGCCTCCCTCACCTATAAATAGACCCTCAGTCATTTGTAATTGAATATTGGAGCTATACCATGCCAGTATTATTATATTAAAATAATCATATTTTCTATTATCCCTTAAATTTTTCTCTCTTGGGAGCTTGGAGCTCTCTCTCTCTACAACAACTCTTGGAGTTGCTCTTCTCCTCTTGGTGGACCAATTGATTGGTCAGGGGCTTCACTGCAATTAGAGAATCAAGCCAAACTTGGAGGTAAAATCAATTTTTATGGTTTTTTCCAATTTTCTCAATAACTTTCTTCTTCACAACCCCTCTCAAGCTTGAGAAGCTTTCTGAATGATTGTTTTAATTCAAATCAAGCTTTCCCTTAAAGTCTTAATGTTTAATAGAAAGTTAATCTTTATGCTAATTTGTAATGCTTTCTTTAATTAAATCTCTCTCTCTAAAAGAATAGCCATCTTTACTTGAAAAAGGATGCTTCTCAATGATAGTCTCTTAATTCAAAGCTAAACTCTAGACTTGATAAGCTAGAGATTAAGAAAATGATATTTTTATGATTTTGTATTATTAAAATAATGGTAAATTCTTTTAGATTGTTTATGAGTAGTTGAAAACTACTCTAATTCACTCTAAATGAGAAATGGATTATTCTAACAATTTGGGAAAAGAGGAATGTTGAAATTAGCTTACTCTAGTGGGATAATCATAGTTATGTTTAATTTTATAGTTAAAATTATGATGTAAATTCATAATTTGATTTTAAGCATAAAAGAGGAACTACTATCATATTTTCATTACAAGCTTTTATTCTTTTAGAAAAATAATTGAGAATTATCAGTAATAGCAGCAAAGCTATGGCAAAAATTTTAGAAAATAATACATATCCTATTTTTATTCATAATGCTAAAAGAGGACTTCCTACCATATTCTAGGATTGGACATCCTATGCAAAAAGAATGATTTTCATCACATTCTGTAATTATGTATAATTTATTGATTATGAGAAAAGAGTAATTTTTGGTAAATTTATTTTTCTGCAAAAAGAGGAATTCCCATGATATTTGAGATCCAAGTAATTAAAGAGTAAAAGAGGAAATTTTTGTAAATTTATTTTTATGCAAAAAGAGGAATTTCCATGATATTTGAGATCCAAGTAATTAAATGGTAAAAGCAAAATTTTTGGTAAATTTATTTTTATGCAAAAAGAGAAATTCCCATGATATTTGAGATCCAAGTAATTAAATGATAAAAGAAGAATTTTTGGCATAATTCAAATTATGAGTGGAATTTTAAGCATTATTAATTTTATTGGGAAATATGGGTAGAATTGATTTTTGTAAATCCCATGAATCTTTTACTCGAAAAGAAAAATATTGAATATATTTTACTTGAGAAATTTTAGAAAGAATATAAAAATATCCATCAAGAAAATTTGGATAATTCTTATTCAGAAAAGAGAATATGGAATCCCTAGGAAGATCGAGGATCCAATGAGTAAACAGAAGTTTAGAATTAATTCTCATTCATGAAGCTTAAGGAATGAAAATACAATACTTAAATGCTCTTTCTGAATTTTTACTCTTCAATTCTGATAAGGTTTATTTTTCCTTTTTAAACCTTCAACAACACTCTGATAAAGTAGATTAAATGTAATCGAGAAAAAGTACCTTTAAACTAGGCCAAGCAATTGGCAGAAACTTAGAAAAGTCCTATCAGTATATCGAAAGTAGAAAACAGTACTAAAAGTGGATGTGATAAGATGTGAATGTGATGGGATGAGATGTGAGTGGATGTGAGTGGATGGGATGAGATGTGATGAGATGTGATGAGATGTGGATGAGATGTAAATAGATGTGAATGTGATGGGATGAGATGTGAGTGGATGTGGATGAGTTGTGATGAGATGTAAATAGATGTGGATGTGAATGTGATGAGATGTGATGATATGTGAAAGGATGTGATGTGATGTAAATGGATGAGAATGAGATGTGCATGTGAATGAATGGATGGATGTGGATAGATGTGAATGTGAATGAATGAATGGATGTGGATAAATGTGATGAGCTGTGAATGGATGTGGTGTGATATGGATAGATGTGGATGGAATGAATGTGATGTGATGTGATGTGGATGGATGTGAACGAGATGTGGTAAGATGAGGATGGATGTGAATGAATGTGGGATGTGAATGGGTGTGATGGATGTGATGAGATGTGAGTGGATGTGGTGAGATGTGAATGTGATGTAATGGATGTGAATGAATGTGGGATGTGAATGGGTGTGATGGATGTGATGAGATGTGAGTGGATGTGGTGAGATGTGGTGAGATGTGAATGTGATGTAATGAGATGTGACTGTGATGTAATGAGATGTGAATGGATGTGATGTGATGTGGATCTGGTTAGATGTGAATGTGATGTAATGAGATGTGAATGGATGTGATGTGATGTGGATCTGGTTAGATATGAATGGATGAGATATGATGTGGATAGATGAGATGTGATGTAATGTGGACTTGGGTAGATGTGAATGGATGTCAAGTGATGTAAATAGATGTGAACGTAATGTGATGATATGTGGATGTGATGTGGATCTGAATGCATGTAGATGGATGTGATGTGATATGAATGAATGAGATGTGATGTGGATATGTTGTGACGTGATGTGATGAGGATAGATATGGATAGATGTGATGAGATGTAATATGATGTGATTGGATGAGAATGGATGAAGGTAATGGAAATACATATGATTGGATGTGGAATAACCAATGTGAATTGATGTAGAAGAATGTGGAATATAAAAAAATGATGTGGAACAATGTGGAAAGATGAGAGTTTGTTAGAAACTATATTTATGAAACCTGTTTTTAAATGACTGTTTTATGTCAAGAATGCTGGGGAAGCATTTTGACCATCTTGTGAATGAGGTCGTGGAAACCTAAGTGATAAAGTTATAAAACAGCTGACGGAGAGTCAATGGAGAACATCTTGCGTAGCAAGGTCGGCCGAGGTCTTGACCAGCCTCGGTTTGATTTAAATGGTGAGCTTCCGGTACAGTGGATGAGGGACCAAGGAAGTGGCCTATGAGTGAAGCGCTAGGTGACATGCGAAGGAGCCTAGAGGATGCTGACCATACAGTGCTCGGGCTCTGGGTCACCGAAGATACCCACGCGTGCGTTGGGGAAGAAATTGGAACAAGGAGTTAGAGTTGTTTTCTGAACTCGGGCATGGATCTGGTTGATTGGCCTTGCTGGTCCTCAATGGATGAGTCCATGGCTCTTTTATATGGATCTGTTGGTTGATCTCGCTGATCTTCAACACGGAGAGTCCATCTGGATTTTTCTTATGTGATTACATTTTTGGGTACTATGAGCTAGGAACTACTGAAAAGGCCCCGGGGTGAACAGGTGGTGAGCGTTCTGGTTGCCAATGATGCCTTAGGTACACCGATGAAGGAATGATTGGAAATTAGACTTCAAGCTAGATATTTTGGAGGATTATAATCAATGATACTATGGTTTCATTAAAAGATTGTTTTAAAGACAACTGAATCTGTGAAACAGGCAATTTCATATTGGGTGTGTAAGTGGTGTGACTATCTTGAAGTTTGCTTGAAGCATCGGCTAGGGGACATGGGAACTCTTTTCCCTGGTACCCGGGGCAAAACATAACCAAATTTCTAAATGGATCTTATCACTATAGTGGTTGGGTGGTTAGCTAACCCATGGGATTGGATGGGGTTAGGCTGGACTAATGGATCCCTAAAATGAGACTCAATTCTGTTAAGTTACGATAGTTGAAGTAAATCCCGAATAACTTGTTCTATGGGAAAGAATCAACGGCTGTGCCTCTTGATGAGGAAAAAAACGTTGGACTCTATGATCCAAGCGCAAGTCTCTTCATTGATCTGACCATGAGACTTACGGGTTTGGTCGGATCAATTTGGTTAGTGTGATGACCTTGACTACATTAGAATAAAATATCCAGGAGGAATCGCCTATGTCTGCTGGTGGGCGAGGGAAGTTTTTTCGGGTTTGGTTTTGGAAGAACCGAGGGATTAGTCTCTTGTCCGGATATCCATGGGCGAGGCCCCGAGTGAGAGGCTCTGCCCTACGCAAGAAGTGCTACTTCTGTTGCTAGCGCCCCAGATTTCGTTGCGCGGAGGGGATAGGGATCTTTCACAACCTGATTCATATGACATAATATCGGGGAGACCCTTCATGAGGGAAGCCAAATTGGTGCATGATTGGGCCTTAGATCACGTGTATGTACGTAGGGATTCGCAAATCTTAACGATTGATTTGAGAACATGGAAAGCACACCCCATGGAAGGGAAATTGTTCAGTAACGATTCGGTCACAATGGAACGTACCACCTCTGTACAAATATGCCAACCCTCGGTGGGAAATCCCAAGGAAGAAGAGGAAATGGAAATGTATGCATCACTTCTCCTCCAGACTTCAGTGAAAACTAGATGCATGTGTTGGCCACCATAGATGTGATGCAACCTAGGGGGACCCAGTATGTGGAATATGGAACCGTCCCCACAACCTCTATCTGTATGGTTAATTGGCAAACCATTGATGAAGCATCAGAAGAGCAGACATCAAGTACATAAGGGACCATAGCACAAGACCGTACAAGTGCTCAACACCTCAGATGGTGGCAAAAACAGAAGCGATATATAGCCCGACAAAATGCCCTATTATACAAAGAAAATCCACGGATGCCCAGTGTGGCTGAGATACCTTGAGGCCACTAAGGTACACGATGAGTTCTCCAAGGATTGGGGTGAGGAGTTGAGTAAGATATTGCTGGAGGGAAGACACAAGGAGAAAGTCTCCCTTCAAGAGTTAGAAACACCCAAGCTTACAAAAGCTGGGCGTCGAAAACGCAGTAAAGCCTTGGTAGAAGCAGAACATGAGGCTAGAAAGATCATGGCTAAAACCAAAAGTGAAAATGAGGACAAACCAGACTTACTCTCAGTCCCCGACCACTTCAAAACCTATACTGTTGGCAAACGAAAAGTAGGGTCAAGGAGGATGGGCTGTCTACATGATACGATGGCCTGGTAGAAGTCAAGGAAGTGGATATTGTGGGATCAGGGGAGAAAGCTCGACCCATATACATTTCTACATGAACTTGACTTCAGCTGAAGAAGATGAGCTCGTCGCTCTCCTTAAGGAATTTAAGGACTGTTTTGCCTGGAATTACAAAGAGATGAAGGGGGTACCACCTGAGGTAGTACAGCATACGATTCCAATCATGGAAGGGTCAAGACCAACCAGGTAGAAACCATACCAGATGAATCCTAAGTATGCAGCAATTGTAAAGGAGGAAATAGACAAGCTCATTGCTACAGATTTCATCTATGAAATCGAACATACGGATTGGTTTTCACCAATCGTGATAGTGCCAAAAAAGAATGGAAAACTTAGGGTATGTGTTGATCTTAAAAAGGTCAACGCATCCACTAGGAAAGACCATTATCCACTACTGCCATATACGGAACATGTTTTGGAAAGAGTGGCTGGGAAAGAAGCGTACAGCTTCTTGGATGGATTCTCCGGTTACAATCAGGTGTCCATAGCACCAGAGGACCAGCATAAGACAGCTTTCAATGTGGGGGACATTTGCATACAAGGTTATGCCCTTCGGCCTCACCAATGCCTCAACAACATTTCAACGGTTGATGTGCACAGCCTTCAAGGACTACTTACAAAAGTGGTTGGAGGTAATCATTGACGATCTATCTACACACTCTCGATGGGCAGACCATCTAGCCTACTTGAGGAAAGTGTTCGAGCGATGTCGATTATATCGCATATCCCTGAATCCTTTAAAGTGTCAGTTTTGGGTGAAGCATGGTGTGCTATTGGGACACATTGTCTCAAAGAATGGTATATCCATGGATGATAGCAAGGTCAAGCTGATATTAGAGCTGCCACCGCCCACCAATTACAAGGGTGTGCAAAGATTTATGTGGGGTATTATCGCCACTTCATAATCTTCTATGCTGAAATAGCCAGACCATTGTACAAGCTCCTCATTGTCTTTGAATGGACTGAGGAATGCCAGGAAGCATATGATCGACTGAAGCAAGCATTGGCTTAGCGCGCCAATTCTATGACCCCCCAATCGGGATCTCATATTTCACGTGCATATTGATGCATCAAATTTTTCTATTGGTTGCGTACTAGCCCAGAATGGTGAGTTCAAATTGGACTATCCAGTCTGCTTCACTAATCGTCAGCTGTGCTGAAAGATCCATGTCCCCTCTGTGCAACGAATTCTAGGGTGCTAGCAACGGAAGTAGCACTTCTTGCGCAGGGCAGAGCCTCTCACTCGGAGCCTCACCCACAGATATCCGAACAAGAGACTAATCCCTTGGTTCTTCCAAAACCAAACCCAAAAAAACTTCCTTCACCCAGCAGACATAGGCGATTCCTCCATGATATTTTATTCTAGTGTAGTCAAGGTCTTCACTAACTAAACTAATCCGACTGAGCCCGTAAATCTCATGGTCAGATCAAGGAAGAGACTTGCACTTGGATCATAGAGACCAACGCTTTTTTCCTTGTCTCAAGAGGCACAGTCGTTGATTCTTTTCCATAGAACAAGGACTGTCCGGGATTTACTTCATCTATCGTAACATAACAGAATTGAGTCTCATTTTAGGGATCCATCAGTCCAGCCTAACCCCATCCAATCCCATGGGTTAGCCATCCGCCCATTTCTGTAGTGATAGGATCCATTTAGAAATTTGATTATGTTTTGTCCCTGGTGGGGGTACCAGGGAAAAGAGTTCCCAGGCCCCCTAGCCGGCGCTTCAAGCAAACTTCAAGATAGTCACACCACTTACATACCCAATATGAAATTGTATGTTTCACAAATTTAGTTGTCTTTAAAACAATCTTTTAATGAAACCATAGTATCACTAATCATAATCCTCAAAAATATCTACTTGAATTCCAATTTATAATCATTCCTTCATCGGTGTACCTATGGCATCATTGGCAACCAGAATGCTCACCACCTGTTCAGGGGCCTTTTCAATAGTTCCTAGCTCATAGTACCAAGAAATGTAATCACATAAGAAAATTCTAGATGGACTCTGTGTTGAAGATCAGCAAGATCAACCAACAGATCCATATAAAAGATTCATGGACTCATCTGTTGAGGACCAGCAAGTCAAATCAACCAGATCCATACCCAAGTTCAGAAAATAACTCTAACTCCTTATTCCATTTTCTTCCCCGACGTATGCGTGAGTATCTTCTGGCGACCCAGAGCCGGTCAGCACCCTCTAGGCTCCTTCGTAGGTCACCTAGCGCTTCGAAGACTCATAGGCCACTTCCTTGGTCCCTCATCCACCACCGGGGGAAGCTCACCATTTAAATCGAACTGAGGTTGGTTGAGACCTCGGCCGACCTTGCTATACGACATGTCCTCCATTGACTCTCTAGTTGTTTGCAACTTTATCACTTAGGTCTCCACAATCTCATTCACAAGATGGTCAAAATGCTTCCCCAACATTCTTGACATAAAACAATCATTTAAAAATAGGTTTCATAAATACAGTTTCTAACAAACTCTTATCTTTCCACATTGTTCCATATCATTTCTCGTTATTCCACAATCTTCTACATCAATTCACATTGCTTATTTCGCATCCAGTCATATGTATTCCCATCGTCCTTCATCACATCTCATCCAATCACATCATATTACATCTCATCACATCTATCCTAATCACATCACATCACAACATATCCACATTGCATCTCATCCATTCATATCACATCACATCCATCTGCATTCATTCAGATCCACATCACATCCACATATCATCACATCCTTTCACATATCATTACATCTTATTCACATCTCATCACATTCACATCCACATCCATTTATATCACATCGTATCTCATCCACATCTCATCACATCCACATCCACATCCATTTACATCACATCTCATCACATCCACATCCATTTACATCACATCACATCTCATCACATCCACATCCACATCCATTTACATCACATCACATCTCATCACATCCACATCCACATCCATTTACATCACATCACATCTCATCACATCCACTCACATTTTATCACGTCGCATTCACATTTAGTACCGTTTTTTACTTTCGATACCGATAGGACTTTTCTAAGTCTCTGCCAATTGCTTGGCCTAGTTAAAGGTACTTTTTCTCGATGGATATTTTCATATTCTTTTCCAAATTTCTCAAGTGAATATATATTCAATATTCTTCTTTGGAGTAAAAGATTCATTGGATTTACAAAAATCAATTCTACCCATATTTCCTAATAAAATTAATAATGCTCAAAATTTCACTTTTTATAAATACTCATAATTTGAATTATGCCAAAAATTTCTCTTTTACCATTTAATTACTTGGATCTCAAATATCATGGGAATTCCTCTTTTTGCACAAATATAAATTTACCAAAAATTCCTCTTTTACCATTTAATTACTTGGATCTCAAATATCATGGGAATTCCTCTTTTTGTATAAAAATAAATTTACCAAAATTTACTCTTTTCTCGTAATCAATTAATTATGCATAATTACAAAAAAAAAGTATTTCTCATGAATATGATGAAAATCATTCTTTTTGCATAGGATGTCCAATCCTAGAATATGGTAGGAAGTCCTCTTTTAGCATTATGCATAAAAATAAGATACGTATTATTTTTCAAAAATTTTACCATAGCTTCGCTCTCCTAGTACTGATAATTCTCAAATTTTTCCAAAGAATAAAAGCTTGTAATGAAAATATGATAGTAGTTCCTCTTTTATGCTTGAAATCAAACTATGAATTTAAATCATAGTTTTAACCCATAATCATAAACTTAATTATGATTATTCCACTAGATTAAGCGAATTCCATTATTTCTCTTTTTCCAAATTGATAGGATAATCTATTTCTCATTTAGAATCAATCAAAGTAGTTTTTAACTACTTATAAATAGTCTAAAAGAAATAACCATTATTTTGTTAACACAAAGTCATAAAAATACCATTTTCTTAATCTCTAGCTTATCAAGCCTAGAGTTTAGCTTTGAATTAAGAGACTATCATTGAGAAGTATCCTTTTTCAAGGATTTAGCCATAAAGATGGCTATTCTTTTAGAGAGAGAGATTTACTTAAAGAAAGAATTACAAATAAGCATAAAGATTAACTTTTTCTTGATTACATATTAAGATTCTTAGAGAAAGGCTGATTTGAATTAAAACAATCATTTTGAAAGCTTCTCAAGCTTGAAAGGGATTGAGAAGAAGAAAGTTATTGAGAAAAATTAGAAAAAACCATAAAATTTGATTTTACCTCCAAGTTTGGCTTGATTCTCTAATAACAGTAAAGCCCCCAACCAATCAATTGGTCCACCAAGAGGAGAAGAGCAACTCCAAGAGTTGTTGAAGAGAGAGAGAGCTCCAAGCTCCCAAGAGAGAGGAAAATTTAAAGGATAATAGAAAATATGATTATTGTAATATAATACTGGCATATTATAGCTCCAATATTCAATTACAAATGATTGAGGGTCTATTTATAGGTGAGGGAGGCCACTAACCAAGTCCAATTGGGTTTTAGAATTTTTCAGGTTGAGTTTGACTCAATTTGGACAAGATTTGGACCAGTTTGGCTCCCTTTTTTATTTGGTTTGATCTAGGAGAGAGGAGAGATAAAAATATCACAATTTTTTTGAATTAAAAACCCTTCCACACTTGTGAGAGAGGTGCCTAGCTCAAGAGTCTCCCTTTCCTTACCAAGGTGTCAAAATGCATCATTATTCTAAAATATCTCATTTTTTTAGTAATATCTCATAATTTTTAACTAATAAACCTTCTACTCAGTCAACTCTTCATCTTATGTGAGCATTTACTCATTTTTGGGTATTTTCTTTTATTCTTTTGGATTTATCTCGTCCCAACACTTGGATTAATCCAATTGGCCCATTAGAACCTTAATTAGACCATAATCTAAAAATTTCTGAAAATGTAGACCCTTAGGCTAAGGTCCCTTATACCATTTTCAATTAATTCCTAATGCACATTGGAAAGTTCATTTTGAAATTTTGTTTCCAGGGGAATCCATTTTAGACACTAGGAGGATTTTTATATCCAAAGATATCTCAATTTTGGATTACCTCTCTCTAGGCCAAAACAGGGTAAAACAAGATCTTTCTTTTATTTCAGAGAGGGAAATAATTACAAGAACAGAAGGGGAGGTTCTTACACCTTTACACCTCAAAAGCTAGAGGAAGGAATCTTACATCAACTAAATGATGCGGAGGTGAACTATACCACCACACAGAGAGGGAAGGATTAGCCATGGTTTACACCGTCAAGAAAACAAATTTGTATTTTTCGTGGACCATCAAGCCTTATTATACCTAGTGAATAAGCCTTGCACCACGGGGAGAATCACACGATGGTTGCCATTATTATTGGAATTCGACTTTACAGTCTCACCACGGTAAGAAAAGGAACACAGCATGTGTTAGCCGAACACATGTCAAGAATTCCAAATGGGGAACCAACAACTGGTGTTGATCATGATCTCCCTAATGCTTGTTTGTTCAAGTTGGATATGGTACCCGCATGGAGTGAGGAAATCTCATATTATCTAGATTATGGTTTTCCACAGGAAATACCTTTGAACAAAGATAAAATGTGGTGGCTTATCAAGCTTGCTGCACCTTATCAATTGATTGCGAGAGAACTATATAAGCTAGGAAAAGATAATGTGCTAAGAAGATCTGTTAGAGAAGATGAGTTCGTCCATATTGGATGAAGCTCATTCAGGGATAGCAAGCAGACATTTTGCTGGAGAAATCACAGCTCAAAAAGTTCTTCAAGTAGGACTATGGTGGCCTACGTTATTCGGAGACGCCATAGAATTTATCAAAAGATGCGAAGAATGTCAACGTTTCGCTATCCCACAACAAAAGGACAAGATGTCGCTCACCCCCATTATTTTAAGACAACCATTTAAGAAATGGGGAATAGATTTTGTGAGACCTATTAGTCCAACAGCACATCCATTACAAGCCCGATACGTGATCGTGGCCACCACGGACTATTTCACAAAATGGGCAGAAGCCAAAGCCTCAAAGAGAGCTGATGCACAAACAACAATAAATTTTCATATGACCAAATTATCTCGAGGTTCGGTTGCCCATTAGAATTAGTTAGTGATCGTGGCTCACATTTTATTAATGAGGTGATTGATCATTTTCTTGTAGGATTCTTAGTGGTCCATCAAAAATCATCACCTTATTATCTACAGGCCAATGGCCAAGTAGAGAGTACAAACAAAATTTTTTGTACTATATTGACAAAAACCTTGGAAGCAAGTCAAACAAACTGGGAACATAAGTTGACAGCAGCCCTATAGGCGTATCGAACCTCCTATAAGGTAGCGACGGGGTACACTCCCTTCCATCTAGCTTATGGTGTTGAAGTAGTTATGCTCATGGAATACTTAGTCCCAAGCTTAAGGATTGTCATACAAGAACGTCTAATGGAGAATGCATTAGCTGAAAGGATAATTGACTTAGAGAAGCTTGATGAGACCAGGTTGATAACATCGCATGGACTCATGGTCAAAAAACTAAGCAGGAAACATTGGTTCGACAAAAACCTTAAGCAAAAAGAACTAGAAATGGGGGACCTTGTCCTCATGTATGGTGTTGGAAGCACCAGAAAAAAGAAACTCAAATGCCAAGGCTTGGGACCATTTCGAGTATCGGAGATCACACCTCAGGGGTCTGTTTGACATGAGACAATTGACGGCATCTAGATGGAGAGTTACGTCAATGGAAGTAAATTAAAAAAATATTTTGGACAACTGACCCAATAGATGCTCTTGTAAGAACATCTCTTAAAACAATAGAAACAGCTTGCAAAGGAAAAAATCCAGCAGGCTCAAGAAGAAGCTAAGGCTAGGGGTCCAAAGCCAAACAATTACTGCGCACAAGAGACTGATACATGTCAACATGGCTTATGTGACTCTCTTGGACAAAGAGGAACTAAACATTGAGCTAGCACAACTCAAGGTGGGACTTACTACAGCTAAAGGCCATGCAACAAGCATTGCATTAATAGATACCGGGTCAAGTCATAACTTGATCTCATATGAAATCTGGGTAATATTAGATAGACCACACCTTGAACCCACTGATGCACACGTACGTAGTGTTCACTTTTGATAACCACGAAACCGAGGGATTTTTAAATGTTAACATTTCCATCAGAAATAATTCCTTGGTCGGGAAGGTGTTTGTCATGCCTACAGATTCCATGGAAGAAGAAATGATTCTAGGACAATCTTGGATCTGTGCAAGTAAATGCAATATCCAATGGAAAGAAAGGACAACATTGTTAAGCACGGGTGACAAGGTCATGTCCAGACCCTTATGGAGCTTGACAAACAGAGGGAAACACATCATAACTAATGAACAAATAACAAAGAGTGTAGTGGTAACACCTCAAAAAACAAAACCAGCATCTGTCCCACATGAAGCTTGCACACAAAATACCCAACATCTAAGGGTACACAGAAGTGGGTGCCCAAAATTCAACTTAAAGATCAACCAGACAAAAAGGACACCATGAATGATATTAAGACCACAAGAAGAATCTACAAGAAATTCAAAACTCATACCTTGCTAACACAAACTGTTTGGCAGGACTCCAAGAATCCCAAGGGACCTCAAAGTTTCCATAAGCAATGGATCCGAAAGAACTTACTGTGAGCACAAGGATACTACCAAGGCAATACGACAATATGGGTACCCAAACCCCCCTCAGTGGCCAATACCACAAGCAGTTCAAATCATAAAAAAGAGGGTGGTAAGAGCATACAACATCAACTCCCAACTCAAGCAAGAACCTCGCCAACCCTTGTATGGAGGGAAAAGACAAATCAACCAAATGGGTTGGGAATTGCCAAAGCAACGAAAGTACCCACTCCAGTTACATAACTGAACAAGGAACCTAAAGGTAGAAACAAAGAAGTTCAGCAAGGAGACGCAGATAGAAGCCCTCCACCACAAGGCACAGTGACAACATTGTTCAGTTGGGTGGAAGGAACAATAAAAAACTCCCACATAGAATTAAAACGACTACATCAACAAATGCCCAAAAGTGCCTAGGTGACCCCTTAGTTCTCATGGGCAATAAAACAGAAGGGTGTCCAATGGTTGCACAGCAAGGTATCATTTACTCATCCTGTGCATGTTTGACTGCTTGAGCATGAAGGAAAAAATGAGAAGGTATCGATCTTATGCATTCAAACTTCGAAAAGGTTCACGCCGTGAACAAATTCCAAAACGTTCACGCCATGAAAAAACTCACAAACATTCATGCCATGAACAAATTCACAAACATTTACGCTGTGAAAAAATTTCAGAAACGTTCATGCCATGAGAAAAAAATCACAAAGGCTCACGCCGTGAAAAATTCAAAAAAAACGTTCATGCCATGAAATGGTAATTTCTCACGGGCCAATCAAGCACTGCCATGTGGTGTTCTTTATTAAGGCAACTACCCTATCCAACGACTGCGTTATAAATCAAAATTATTTCCTTTTTTGCCATTTTGCATCATGTGCTTTGAATCTTCGATTGCGCTCGACTTCCATTTGTATCTCCCAACCCACCATCTCCAGATTTTGACCTCTTCAACTATCTCCTTTCAAGATGTCAGCCTCAGAGTTAGAAGCTCTGAGACCCCAGCTGCAACTCAAGCCAGCTCCACTGCATCCCCAACAAGTTAGAGAAAGAGGCCAGCACAACGCCCAAAGATGAACTTTTTGGGCCCTTATGCCCAAACCTTCCATGGAGCCATCATCAACAAAGAATCTCTCATGGCCCAAAGATGAACTTTTTGGGCCCTTATGCCCAAACCTTCCATGGGGCCATCATCAACAAAGAATCTCTCATGGCCCATGGAAAGGTAGCCCTCCAGTACCACAGCCCAGAATGCCTACAAATTCTAGAGAAGGCCGAAGTCAACAAAGCAAAGCTGGACAAGGTTGGAGGTCTGGGGAAGATGACACAGATACTCCCAAGAAGTATCGATACAGAACTATGCGTAGAATACCTCAAGACCTACGACAAGGGGACCAAAAGGGGAACCATCACCAAAGCTGACGAAACTTCCGAGCAACTCCTCATCATCGAAGATCTCATACGAGATGCATTGCAACTTTCGCCCATAGTCAAGGTCCATGCACACTCCATTGACAAGATGCCTCTAGATGCCATGCTCAAGAAAAATTTGTACAACTCAAATGGGGCTGAGTACGAAAACATCCAGGATGAGGCTATGGAGAAAGCTTGCAGGGCCAGGTCCTTGATGTTGTAGGTGAAGCCTGTGGACATATACAACAGGGTCACTCTAAACAAGATTGCAAAAGCACATGAGGAGAAAGAAGATGACTGGGCATACTATGTCCATAAGGAGATGGAGAACTACTTGAAGGCCCACCAATCCAAAATCTGTAACCCATACCTCCTCACACAGGTTCTAAATCATGTAGTAAGAGGCCTCTCAAGGAGCCCAAAACCAGAGGAGCACATGTAGTTGGCATGGCTACTAGACCAACCCAAATTGACAGCAGTAGCTAAAGATATGCAAGAAGGGGTAGGGGTGCACTAGCATGGAGAGCAAAGGCTCAAACTCAAGTTCAAGCCTTGAGGTCGGAGTACACTAGCATGGAGAACAAAGGCTCAATCTGAAGTTCGAGCCTTAAGGTACACTAGCATCGAGAGCCAAGGCTCCAACTCAAGTTCGAGCCTTAAGGCCGGTGTACACTAGCATGGAGAACAAAGGCTCCAACTCAAGTTCGAGCCTTAAGGCAGGTGTACACTAGCATGGAGAACAAAGGCTCAATCTGAAGGTCGAGCCTTAACACTGGGGTGTACTAGCATGGAAAGCCAAGGCTCCAACTCAAGTTCGAGCCTTAAGGCCGGTGTACACTAGCATGGAGAACGAAGGCTCAATCTGAAGTTCAAGCCTTAAGGCGGCCGAGGTGCACTAGCCTTAACACCGGGGTGTACTAGCATGGAAAGCCAAGGCTCCAACTCAAGTTCGAGCCTTAAGGCCGGTGTACACTAGCATGGAGAACGAAGGCTCAATCTGAAGTTCAAGCCTTAAGGCGGCCGAGGTGCACTAGCATAGAGAAGAAAATAGATAAGAAGATGAGGGCAGTGCTTCCAAATATAGCTGCTGAGTCACAGAGGCTAGAGGCAGAAGTGGTCCCAGAAATCCACACATACCAAGAGGCACTGCAAGAGACCATTCTCAACCAAACCACACAGGAGCCCCTATACAACAAATTACTCCTCCGACAAGCCCAACCCAACTAATATTTATAGATCTCTCTCCTCTCAAAGAATCAACTCTAGGAGACACGCCAATAGAGACAATGCCCGAACAAGCAACACCAATATAGGCTGAGGAAAGACAAGGTGTTGAGGCGGCCACAAATCTAGTACAAGAACCAGAGGCCCCAATCGACACGAGCAAAAGACAAAGAACTCTAGAGCCATCCAGATCCTAACACGCCACCTACTAACACATCTCAAGCTGACTGCATTTTCTCATCCTTTAATCCTCCAGAGATAAATTTTCCCACTAAAACTCTCGCCCCCCAAGGAGATACTGGCACCACCTCACCCATCTCCACAACGGCACTCTCAAGAGGTACGACATCCTATCCCGCAAGATAATATTGAGGCATTTATTGATGATACCATATTGGAATCTTTATCAGGTGCAAAGTAGTACGAGGGTTTCATTCATGCTAGCAACCCTCTTTGAAGCCAAATTTAATGTTCAAAGTCCTCATGTAGATAATTCCATTTGAGCCCACAAGACGAATCATGCTAGAAGCTTATTCGAAAATCACTCCAACAAAACAGCACAATGTGCCATACCCTCTCCAAGCTCCACGCCCTGAATTAGAAGAGCTACTTCCATTGGCTAGAGAGGGTATATTATGGGTGAATGTTGCAAGGCACACAAAGCTGGCAAACCCCAAGCTAGCTGATCTACTAGAGATACGGATCATTACATTCATGATCAGCTCTACTGTTTTTGAAGGTGGAGGAAAGCAAACCCTATGCACACACGAGGTGGCTACGCCACCATAGTCACCAATGAAGAGCACCCCAGACTGGAAGACTTTGGCATACAACCAGACTGGTGGAAGGAGTACCTGGCAATTCTGGAATACAGCCAAGTGTATATGGGCACGCCACCAACACTGCGGGTAGATCCTTTATACATGCGAGTTAAAAGAAGATGGACATCGCTGGAATTTCAGGAAGCCAAAAGATGCGACTCATATGTTTACTATAACTTCCCAATTTTCATACCAGCAACATTTGCAAACATACAGGAGAAAAGACAGCAAATGCTTACATGGATAAGGGCATGACGTTGAATTCCAGACCCCGCAATTGTGGCTAGCATCAGATTTTTAAAATTGGTGGTGGTGCTGATAGACCAACCCAAGGAGCCCTATGATGGGTATGAAGTAGAACACCTGAAGTTTGACATGAACCAAGGGCCATCTGACAGGGGTATCATGCTTTACTACCATTGACTGCGATGTCTTCCTCCAGGCTACATGCATATCACTTTCAAAGACATGATGGATATAGGATTCTAGAGATCCCACTCAGCATTGCGACCCACACTCAAAAAGCTCCAATCCTGAAGAAGGAACTTTTACCGACATGAGTTTGGTGACCCGGTCTTTAGACCTCTGTATAACAAGTTTTGTGGACAGAACCTACATTAGGAAGGGGGGATGTTAATCTTGTTTTGGATTAACAAACATGATCCTCCAATTAAGGACATTAATAAGTGTCATGAAACGACACTATAAAAGTTGTAAATTATGAGATATTGGCCACCCAAGTCCTAGTAAGTAAGTTTTGGGCATCCAAGTGTGAGTAAGGGCCAAATGTATATAAGGTATTTTCTCATAATGAAAAGACACAATCCCCTTTGTGCTATAGAGAGCTCTCCCTTGTGTCTTGAGAGAGATTGAGAGAGAGATTGAGAGAGAGATAGAGCATTCTAGCATTGTTCCTCTTCTATGCTTGTGTGATTCATGCTTATGTGGAAGAGTGAGAGAGACAGAGTGATTGCATTATGCAACGGTGCGAGCGACTCTATGGTGACAACATGGAGGTGGTGGAGCTTGGAGGATTGGAGCTTAACAAGAGAGCTTGGAGGCCTCAAGGGACTCAAGTTCAAAGCATTGGTAAGTGCCCTATGACAGATGTGATCTATTGCTCATCCTTTAGGTGAATGTGTTGAGTTCCCTCTTGGAGGTGTGGTAGCCCATAATAGAGGATTAGAGGGATGAACCCCAGGATAGGTCAAGTCTTCTTCCCCCCACATTGGAAGAAATGGAAACAGACTTGAAGAGGGCTGAGGTAGAGTGACAATTTTCGCGACTATTGAGCTTAAGAAAACTAGAGCTCGATACGCAAAGAACAAGGGTGGAACATAGGGAAATGGAGGATTTGAATGATTTCTGACCACGTGGCAAAGAACCAGAAACATCTAGAAATGCCAATAAAAGGATTGATACCAACTCTAGAACCCATCAATGAGGAACCAAAGGCTGACAAAAGCCTTAAAACACAAGAAGACGAGGACAATCTACCTAGGGCACCTGCTAGAGATGAGGATCGTCTCTATACAAGAGAGGATATACAAGAAATGATTAATGATCCCACGTTCTTGAAGAGCATGGAACTCCTAATCCTACAAAAGCGGGCTGAGGCTAGCAACAATCAGCTAGGCAATGAGGAATTACATAGACCCAACTATAGGCCCAAATTGAATAGAAGAACCTATCCAAGAAGAGACATGGTCTAGGTAGGGGAGAGTAGCTCCTCAAAGGCCAATTCTAGATCATAACGCACGCTTAAATGCAGCCACAATAGGGTGGATCTACTAAATATGACCACGAAAATGGGCCAAGGTATGGTTAGGGAGCTAGGCACTACCCTGAAATCTAGACCATCCCAGATGAAGCCACATATTATTTCAAATCTTGTGCAAAAATTCTCAGGAGATGGGGACCCAATCCAACATGTAGATGTCTTTGATTCTACCTATGAAACATGTGGGCCAGTGAGCGACGTAACCATGATACATGCTTTTTCTTTGACCCTAGAAGGGAAGGCTCACTAATGGTATCGAATACTAAAACCTTAGGATAAAGTCAATTTCACTCGACTTAAAAATGTGTTCATACCGAGCTTTACTCGAAGTGGTGATAGATGGAGTCCTGTGGGGCGGCTCAGCTCCACAATATCAAGCAAAAGGAAAATGATTCCATGCGAGATTATGTTTCTCGACTCAAGAACTTAAGTTCAAGATGCAAGTTGAGGGAAAGGCTAACTGATGAGATCAGTTATTGTCTTGCTTCCCGAGAGGAGTCCGAGATCATAAAATGCATGATTATCTAGTGTTAGCCTGATCAGCTACTCTAGATACTTACTGTAAGTTGGCAATTGAATATGAGGACAATATGCTTGAGTTACCACTGCAACTAGAAGACACCAAGGCAGCTTCAGTAGTGGCAACATCGTAAGTCTCCATTCATCAAGACATAGGGTCCAAGAGCAAGAAAGTTGGCAATATGACAGTAGAAGAACTCAGTAATGCCATCTTGGAGAAGTTAAAAGTCAGAGATGGGAGAGAAGCATCAGGAAATGCTCATCTCTACCCCTAGAGAGAACTGATTTGGTGCTCAATTTCTAGACTGAATCACACGAGCACTGAATGCCCTCACTTAAGACCAAGGCAATTACTCTATTGTGCTCACTATCAGTTATTGGGAAACCATGACACTACCATATGCATATATTTAAGGGTCTAGCCCTTAGCACAACTGCTAGCACCCAGAGTGCCGCTAGGCTTGCCAACACCACCAATGCAAACCAATGTGACTACAGGGTAGCCAAATACCTACCTACCAAGAGGGATGTTCCAAATGCAGGACATGTCACCTTTGCTGCCACCTGTTCTACCCCCACAGCCACCACAAGCCAAAATCAACCACGTGTTGATTGAGGAGCCCTTGAATGAGGGATAAATCATGCACAAGGTAGAAGTCAATAATGACTACTACAAGGAGCCCACGAAGATCATACCAGAGTATGATGTCTTATAGAACAGCATGCCAGTACCATTGTTTCAAACCGCAGTACAATGGAAGGGAAAAGACATAAACTCAACTATGAGGAGGGGACCCATACAATGTTTTCATTTTATGGACCTCATCGAGTAGCGGAGTGTCCTCTTAAGAATGTGGTTAATGCTGGCCAAGCTCAGCCAGTCGCGCAGCAGCACAGACCAACGCAACTGGCCAAGCTCAGCCAGTCGCGCAGCAGCACAGACCAACGCGATGCCTACGCTTTTATGTGTGAAGTGTGGTGTCAATCATTTAATCAAAGATTGCCCATATCATGCCAGTAGTTCCGCTTCTACTTCTAACTATGCCACTATCAGGACTATAAGTGTGTAGCCTAGAAATATCACACACTAAAATGTCCTGACATGAGCGCGAGTGAAACAAGTGGACAAAGGGAAAAACCCAGGAGGTGTTATAACCTCTAAGACTGGGAGAAGAAGACGAGTGAAAAAAGTGGGCAAGGGAGATACCATGGTCATAATTCAGGATGGATCTGAAGAAGATACCATTGACACCAGATCCACCCAATCAAAGCAAGAAGGTGACCAAGTGTTAAAACAGGATGGGCATGCCCAAGAATCTGCAAGAGATATACCAGCAACCCCTAAGGGGATTGGAGACTATCCAAATGCTGAAGAAGAAATAAGAAATCTTAAAGAAGCTAAGGTCTTGGTTGAGGAGTGTCAACGCAATCTCGAAGCCAAGATAAGGGCTAACTGGGCTAGGAATACAATGTATCCAAGAAATGAGCTGTTAAAGGAAAGGAGATTGGACGTGCCTACCCCAATACTAGAAGAGTCCAAGGAAGGGACTCAAAGTGACCTCATAGCAAGAATGTTTGAGGAAGAAAATTAAGATTTTTTAGACCATTCATTTCCTAGGATTGAATACGTGACAAACACATGTAAGGATCCCTCACTTGCCAAGGAACCTAAAGACAGGCAATCTTGTAGCCATAGTGTCCACAACTATCAAAATGCTGCTAGGACCATTGCTACGCAACACACCAGCATTGTGGGCAAATGTCAAGGACTGGGTAGAAGGAAGATTAAACCCAATGTCCACTCTACAGAGGGGAGCCAGTCACCTATGTCAACTATCAAAATGCTGCTAGGACCATTGCTATGCAACACACCAGCATTGTGGGCAGATGTCAAGGACTGGGTAGAAGGAAGATTAAACCCAATGTCCACTCTACAGAGGGGAGCCAGTCACCTATGGCAAAGAAAAAACCTAGTGCACGAGGAAGAAGGAACACCCAGATTTGTCAAAATACCTGTCAAACAATTGGGTCGATATTATGAGAGTGATGATACAAATGCCACAATTCTAATCCATCACAATAGGTACCAAGCACTGGCTATCTAGCTATCTTGGATGGAGCTATGGGTGTGAGAATTATTACCAAACGATGTTGGGAAAATTGAGGGAAAACCAGAATTGGAAAGAGCATATCTAATCATCAAGATGGTAGATGGAGCATCCTCAAGACCAATGGGGCTATTGAAAAACATTAGGCTTAAGGTCTTTTCATTCTGCTACCATCATACATTTTTTGCAATGGACTTTCTATGCCACCCGAATTCTAATCATAGAGATGGCTGATGGAACATCCTCAAGACCAATGGGGCTATTGAAAAACATTAGGCTTACGGTCTTTTCGTTCCACTACCATCATATATTTATTGTAATGGAATTTCTATGCCAACCGGATTCATATGAAATTACCTTGGGCATACCCTTCATGAGGGAAGCCAAATTGGTGCATGATTGGTCATTAGATCAGGTGTATGTTTGAAAGGATTCATAGATTCTGAAAATCAATCTGCATACATGGAAGGCACACCCCATAGAAGGGAAATTGTTTGGAAATGATTCAATCACCACAGAGCGAACTACATCCTTACAAGTCTGGCAACCAATGGAGGAGAATTCATGGGAAGAGAAAGAGAAAGCAATGTATGAGTAGCTTCCACCTCTGGATTTTATCAAAAATTGGATGTACGTGCTATTATAGGTGTGTTACTAGAGGAACCAATACATTGGATCACGAAACATTCCTACCACCTCAATGCACATGGTAGATGTGCAACCAATTGAAGAGGAAATAGAGAATGAAGCCTCCAACATAGAGGGGACTGGGTCGCAAGGCTGCAAACAGCACCCAACGCCTTAGGAGATGGTGTAAACAAAAGAGGTATATCGCTCAACAAAATGCCTTGCTACAAAGTAAACCCATAGATGCCTAGTGGTGGCTAAGATATCTCGAGGTCACTAAGGTGCACGAGGAGTTTTCTAAGAATTGGGGTGAGGAGTTGAGTAAGATAACCCTGGAATAAAAGCAAGAGAAAAAGGCTATGCGCCACAAGAGTTGAAAATGCCTAAACTCACTAAGGCAAGACATAGAAAACCAAATAAAGCTCTGGCTAAAGCTGAACACAAGGTAAAGAAGGCGATGGCTTGGATGAAGGATGAGGAGGATGACAAGCCAGACCTACTCTCAGTACCACATCATTTCAAAACATACGCCATTAATAAACAAAAGGTGGTCCAATTGACGGCAAAAAGAGTAAAGGAAGATGGCCAATCCACGACTTACGATGACCCAGCTGAAGTTAAGGAGGTTGATATTGCAGAGCCAGGGGAGGACACCAAACCTGTCTACATTGCTAAATACTTAACTACTACGAGCTGAAAAAGAAGAGCTCATTACTCTCTTAAAAGAATTCAAGGGCTGTTTTTCTTGGAAATACACGGAAATAAAGGGTGTACCACCCAAGGTGGTTCAACACACTATCCCGATCATGGAAGGATCAAGACCATCCAGACAAAAACCCTATCATATGAATCCAAAATATGTGGCAATTGTAAAGGAGGAAATTGATAAACTCATTGTTGTAGATTTCATCTATGAAATTGAGTACACAAATTGGCTTTCACCAATCATGATTATGCCAAAGAAAAATGGAAAATTGAGAGTCTATGTTGATCTTAAAAAGATCAATGCAGCCACCAGAAAAGACCACTACCCACTGCCATATATAGAACATGTATTAGAATGGGTAGCAACAAGTGAAGAAGCCTACAGCTTCTTAGACGGGTTTTCAAGCTATAATCAAGTGTCCATAGCACCAAAAAACTAGCACAAGATGGCCTTCATCAATACAATGTGGGGGACATGTGCTTATAAGGTTATGTCTTTTGGCCTCACCAATTCCCCAGCAACTTTCTAACAAAGACTGATGTGCATAGCCTTCAAGGACTACTTAAAGTGGCTAGAGGTATTCATTGATGATCTATGTGCACACTCACGCTGGATTGAGCACTTTGGCTTGCTTCAGAAAGGTGTTTGAAAGATATCATATATCCTTAAACCCTTTAAAGTGTCAACTTTGGGTCAAGGATGGTGTAATCTTAGGGCACATTGTGTCTAAAAATGGTATTTCCACCACTGATGAGAGCAAGGTAAAATTGATCTTGGAATTACTCCCACCAACCAACTACAAAGGTGTACAACGGTTTATGGACCACGTTGGGTATTATCAACATTTTATCATATTCTATGCTGAAATTGCCAGGACATTGTATAAACTACTCATTGAATGGACTGAGGAATGCCAAGAGGCCTATGATAAGTTGAAGAATGCACTGGCTCGTGCACCAATCCTCTTGAGACCACCCAACTGGGATCTTATATTCCACGTGCATAACGATGCATCAAACTTCGTTATAGGATGCATTTTGGCGCAACCTGGGGAATTCAAATTGTATTACCTAGTTTGCTTTGCCAACGTCAACTGAATGATGTAGAGATAAACTACACCACCACGGAGCGTGAAGGGTTAGCCACCATGGTTTATGCTGTAAAGAAATACAAACATTACCTGCTGGCCAATAAATTTGTATTCTTTGTGGACCATCATGCCCTATTATATTTGGTGAACAAGCCTTGCACCACAGGAAGAATCACTCGATGGTTGCTTCTACTCCTAGAATTCGACTTTACAGTCATGGTGGTGAGAAAAGGAACACAACATATTTTGGTGGACCATATGTCTAGAATTCCTAATGGAGAACCAACAACATGCATTGACTATGACCTTCCATATACTTGTCTATTCAAACTTGACATGGTGCCTAAGTGGAGCAAGGAATATTTGACTATCTGGCTCATGGGTTCCCACAAGATCGACCCTTGAACAAAGATAAGATGCGTCGGCTTATTAAGCTAGCCGTACCTTATCAATTGATTACTGGAGAATTATATAAGCTAGGCAAGGATGATATCCTTAAGAGATGTGTGCGAGAAGATGAGTTTGTCATGATCTTAGAAGAGGCACACCTAGGAATAGCCGGAGGACATTTTATGGGAGAAGTTACAGCTCGCAAAGTACTTCAAGCAGGACTATGGTAGCCTACGTTATTCAGGGGCGCCATAGAATTTGTAAAGAGATGCAAGGAATGTCAACGATTTGCTATTCCTCAACAAAAGGACAGGATGCCATTCACCCCTGTAATTGTAAGAAACCCTTTGAGAAATGGGGTATTGATTTTGTTGGACCCATTAGTCAAGTAGCGCATCCATCACTCACAAGCTCATGATGATGTGATCGTGGTGGCTACACATTATTTCACTAAGTGGAAAGATGTGAGAGCCTCTAAAAGAGTTGATGCTTGTACTATGGCCAAGTGGAAAGATGTGAGAGCCTCTAAAAGAGTTGATGCTCGGACTATGGCCAAGTTCTTATATGAATAAATCATTTCCAAATTTGGCTGCCCACTTGAATTAGTCAATGACCGGGGTTCACATTTCATTAATGAGGTGATTAAATAATTACTTGCAGGATTCCTTGTTGTGATACACCACAAATCATAACCTTAGTCAATGACCGGGGTTCACATTTCATTAATGAGGTGATTGAATAATTACTTGCAAGATTCCTTGTAATACACCACAAATCATAACCTTATTACCCACAAGCAAATGGCCAAGCTGAGAGCAAAAACAAGATATTATGTGCTATCTTGACTAACACCTTAGAAGCCAGTCGCACGGATTGGGAACATAAGCTGACTGTAGCACTATGGGCCTATTGCACATCATACAAGAAGGTAGGGATGGGACACTCCCTTCCATATAGCTTATGGCATTGATGCGGTAATGCCTATGGAATTTTTAGTTCCCAGCCTATGAATTGTCGTACAAGAAAGGTTCATTGAAAAATGCATTAGCCGAAAGGTTGGTTGACTTGGAAAAACTCAAAGAAACCCGGCTCATTGCCTCACATGGGCTTATGGTTAAAAAACTACGGAGAAAACATTGGCTTGACCATAACTTGAAACACAAAGAACTGGAAATGGGGGACCTCGTCCCCATGTATGGTGTGGGAAGCACCAAGAAAAAGAAACTGAAATACAGAGGGTTAGGGCCTTTTAGAGTGTCCAAAATCACCCCTCAAGGGTCAGTCTGCATTGAAACTATCAAAGGGGTAGAAATGAAAGGGTATATCAATGGTAGCAAACTCAAGAAATATTATGGACCCCTGACCCAGGAAATGCTCACACAAGAGCATCTCCTAAAACCAAAAAAGGAGCTAGACAAGGAGAAGATCAAACAAGCTCAGGAGGAATCCAAGGCAAGGGAAGCCAAAGAAAAACAAAGACTCCAAGAGAGAACACTACACGTCAACATGGCTTCACTCACCTTGCTTGAAAAGGGATGACTTGAATATTGAACCGGCACAACTCAGTGTAAAGGTCTCTACAAAGGAGGGCCACACGATAAGCATCACACTCATTGATACGGGGTCAAGTCATTGATACGGGGTCAAGTCATAACTTGATTTCTTATGAGACATGGGCAGCCTTAAACAAACCCCCCTTAGAGGCAACCAATGCCAAGGTTTGAAGTGTGCATCCATCTGTTACACATACAATAGGGCTTTTGAATGTAAACATCTCTGTCAGAAATAATCCCTTGGTCGGGAAGGTGTTTGTTATGCCTACAGGAACAATGGAAGAGGAAATGCTTCTTGGACGAACCTGGATTTGCGCCAGCCACCAACAACTACCACATCCAATGGGTAAAACGAGAAGTACAACTCAAGAATGGCAAAGACACCAGCACCATGCCATTATGGAGTCCATTGAATAAGGGGAAACGGGAACTAACATGCAAGATGAAATCTCCAATGCTATGAAAAATAGAAGGCCTAATAGAACAAGCATCCACATCAAAAGGTCTTCCCTCTTCAAGAGAACCAAAGCAAAGGAAGCAAAAGTATCCAACAAAAAATAGTGGGCTCCCAAGGCCTAGCTTCAAGCACAAGGATACTATGAGACAAACAAAGCTTCATGGGTAACAAAGCAAAACAGACATGCTACAAGTAAGAGACAAGGAGAACCAGACAAGAACAGGAAGCTGTATTCCAGGTAAGCCCACACACAACTCAACATATTCAACAATGGTGGGTCCGAAAAGACTTAGTAGTGACACAGGGCTACTACCAAGGAAACAAAATGGTATGGGTACAAAAATAAAAATAAAAATCCAAAACCCAATTCCGCGTGTACTTCTAGAAAAACAAAAGTGTGCCATAATCACAGACAAGACCAAGTCCCAGCTAAATCAAATGCTAAGGAAGCACCAAAGTTGATATGGAAAAGAAACAAGTTCAACCAAGAAATCAAGGGAGAGCGAGACCGCTAATGACATCCACCAAGGAGAAAAATCTAAACCAAGCCGTGGACTAGGGCAAGAAAGACGTGCACTCATAGGCACAGGAAGCAAAATAGGTTCACTAGGATTCGGTGGATGTACTCCTCCACTGGATGGAGGGAAAAAAACAAAACTTCTCACTCAAAACTTATGCGGTTGCAACAAGACATACCCATAGGCTCCAAGGTACAACACTGATTCCCGTGGCACTAAAAGAATGGAAGATGATGAAGGTTACCCAGCTCCAACAACTGGGTACAAGATAAAAGGGTATGCTTTTTTTACCGTGAAACATGTTCATTTGTTTCACGTGTACACTTCTACTCCTCAGAATGCATAACATATAGCCTTGGAGTGCTTGAGCATATAGAAAATAATAGGGGATCAATATTTGCATGCATAAGGGTACAAGATGTTTCACGTCGTGAACCAGTTCAGGCTAGTTCATGCCATGAACCACTCAAGACTGCTTCACACTGTGAAATAATTCAAAATGGTTCACGCCATGAACTGACTCGCGGTGCCACTTCACATCGTGAAATGGTAAAAAAAAACCTCCACAAATTGCGCACGGACATGTGGTGTAAGATTCCTCCCCATCCAAATGTAGGGAGGAGATAAATTGAAGAATAAAAGAAAACCCCCCCAAAAATGAGTAAATGCTCACCCTAAGATAAAGAGTGGACCAAGGACCAAAGAAAACAATTTAAAAAACTAAATTTTGACACCTCAGAGTGGGGATCTCCCCTCATGAAGGAGGCACCTTTTTTCTTATCATTACACCCAATTTTAAATCAATTAATTGAGATATTTAATCTCTCCTCTCTCCTAATTCAAAACTAGATCCAAAAAGTAAGCTGAACTGACCCAAAAATGGTCAAAAATTGACCAAACTGATTTGGAAAATTCTAGAATCAGTTTGCTTGGTTTGAGGCTCACTTTCCTATAAATAGAAGCCTCCCCCTTTGTAAAAGCTTAATGGTGTTTATGCACTATTACTCTACTCCTACCTTGAGCCATTTACATTGAATTTCTTGATAATTCAATTATTTTTTGGCTTAATCCTCTCCAGAGTAATTGGTGGCCACTCTTGCTTCAAACAAGAGTAGAACCCTCAATCCCTCAAGCCAAAGGAAAGCTTACAACTCCATGTAAGCTAAATTTTCTTACTTTTTAATTTTAAATCTATGGATTTCTTGATTTTCTTGTTTTATAGTTGATTGAAGTAAATTCTAATGCTATGCCTTGATGAAAAGGCCACACCCTATCCCAATCTCATCATATATGCATACGGGTGTGACCCGTGAAATAGGAGTCTGCTATTTCACGAAGTCAAATGCGAATCTCGGGCTGGGAAAAATATAGTAAAATGGTTAAGATTGCATTGGCTACATCTAGGCCACCCATCACCACCAATAATCTAACACACCTACTCTTTCATGGATAAACACCTTAATGCCTGCCCCTTCACGGCTTAAGCCCTTCACCGATTAATCCTTTCATGGCTTAAGCCCTTCATGAGTTAATCCTTTCACGGCTTAAGCCCTTCACGTGCTAACCCTTCACGGGTTATGTAAGATTCCTCCCCCAGCCTTCGAGGTATGCAGGAGTAAGAATCTCCCTTCCCTCTCTAAAATAAAAGAAAGATTCTGTTTAAAAAGGGACGACACTTTCCCCAGAATACTTCTCAGGAGCCCACCTGTTTTAAGGATTCAGAACGATGAGTTCAGAAGTGAGAACCGGTGTTTTGGATGCCAAGGTTTTGGTCATCAGTTAAAAGACTGCCCGACTCCTACCATGAAAAGGGCACAAGGAAGTCTAGAACCCAAATTCAGAGACCAATTCCTTCATACCAATCTAATCAGGGTCCGTCTCGGACAAGATTACTTAACTCCATTAACTAGTTCCGACCCATTGATTAGGGTCGAGATGACCAGTCAAATGCTTGGCGACATAGAGTAACAGATGCAGGCAATTCATAAAGATATAAAAGCTGTCCAGGATCGACAGAAACAGTATACAGATAAGAAGAGGACAGTCAGAGAATTCAAAGAAGCAGATATGGTCTTCATTGAGTACGGACCAAAAGAAGTTCTTTATCTCTTTGGGAGTATAAGTAGTTATCCCCCAGATATTGTGGACCAAAGAAAGTAGGTGACTTAGCCTACGAACTTCTTTTATCTCCTCATCTCAAAATTCTTAATGCCTTCTATAGAAAAATGTGCCAAAACCAAATCATGGAAAGACGGTAAAACTTCAGTGGCAAGATACCGTTGGCTTCTAAGTTACGCTAGCTCCTTCCTTTATATAAGTCGTAACTTTTACTTGCCGCTCGCAGTAATCTTACTTCCATCGATCTTCTTTCTTCTTAATCTCCTTCATGGCTTGGCAGCAGGAATTGGTTTTATCCATGATGATTTCTCACCTTCAAGACGCAAGCGAGTCTGTGAAGAAGGATTTTATAGAACTGTATGAGCGCTCACTTTTCCCTCACTTGGGAACTTCTGTAGCTCAGACCAAATGGCGGACCTATCAAGACATAACTAGGGTAACACCCTGGGGTCAGCAGCACTTTCGTAACAATGTCCGCTTGGCTATGGTTAGTGAAGCTTTGGGTTTGGGTCCCCGATACTATTGCGTGATGAGATCAAGGCATATTGGATTTTCTGAGCGGGTCTTCTTACTGGCGTGTTTTCTTCCTCATCAGAAGATATGCCTTTACCCCGTTTTTGGCTTGCCTCTCAGAGGTCCTTTTGTTAGATCACCTCATACCACTGAGGTAGGTGCGGCAATAACCAGCCGAATTATTCCCATAGATGAGTTACCTTATACGTGCGCAGCTTGTGAGTACTGCATTTGTGACCATATGATGGACGGGCTTATGGAAGTGTAAAGAGTTCTTCTATCTTTACTGTATATGTTCCAAGAATGAATAAAGTTGAAATCTTGTTCTTGTCTTGAATCTTGCTCTCTTTGAGACTTTTCTTGGTGGTTAATCTTAATTAAATTTTTCTCTAAGTCTCATATTCGTGCATCTTGCGAAATTATCCCAAGTTTGCAAGATGAGGACATCTCGCGTTTTTCAAGTGGGAGAGAATGTAAGATTCCTCCCCAGCCTCTCAAAATGTCCAGCATATTCTCCTGTTATCAATTCCCTCTTCAGAAATATAAGAGATCTTGTCTCTGCCTGTTTTGGTATAGAGAGAGAAAATATTCTAGAGAGAGAATATTTAGATTTTGAATATTTTTGGATAGAAAAATATCTCATCTTATTAATGAATCCCCCTGAAGCAGAAATTCAAAAAGAACTTTCCAATGTGCAGTTGGAATTAATTGGAAATGAGTATAAAGGACCTTAGCCTAAGGGTCTAGATTTTCAGAAATTTTAGATTATGGTCCAATTAAGGTTCCTGTGGGGCCAATAGGATCAATCCATGTGTGGGGAGGAGATAAATCCAATTTTGTAAAAGAAGATACCCAAAAATGAGTAAATACTCATATAAGATGAAGAGTTGACTATGTACAAGGTTTATTAGTAAGAAACTATGAGTAATATCAAAAATATGAGATATTTTGGGTATAATGATTCCATTTTGACACATATGTAGGAAGGGGAGTCCCTTAAATAAGGTGCATACGTCACATGCTTGAATGAGTTTTAAACTCAAAAATAATGTGATATTTTTATCTCTCCTCTCTCTTGAACCAAACCAAATCAAAATGGAACCAAACCGAATCAAAAAGTAACCAAACTAGGTCCAAATCTAGTCCAAATTCAACCAAACTGAATTTGGAAAATTCTAGAATTCAGTTAGCCTTGGTTAGATCTTCCCTCTCCTATAAATAGAACATGAGTCCTTTGAAAAAAATAGGAGAATTTTACTATACTAAAGTTATGCTGAAATAATGCTAATTTCTACTATTCTCTAAAATTCTCTCCAAATTGGGAAAATTGGAGCTTCCCTCTTTCTTCAATCCCCATTGGTGGCTCCATCAACATACTAAACCAATTGATTGGTTGGGGGCCTCTACCGTGAATAAAGAATCAAGCAATTTGTAAGGTAATTGGTGAACTTTGATCTTTTCTATAATTTCTCAATGTTTCTCTCTTCTCAACCCCTCTCAAGCTTGAGAAGCTTAATTGGAATGGCTTTTAAATGCTATTGAAGTTAATTGATGAATGGTAGTGAAGAATTACATAATTTGATGAATGCTATTGAAGTTAATTGATTAATGATAGTAAAGAATTACATAAATTTCCATTTATGCTTAAATCTAATGGTTTTTTTATGTAATTTCTCTCTCTCACTCAAGAAATGGTCATACTCATGACCCATTCTCAATCCAAATGAAGCTTTTCATAAAGCTTTTCCTTAATCCAAGATTAATCTATGCTTGAGGCCAAATTAATGGCTTTTTTCTATGCTTTTAGTTTATGTATTTCATGAATATTGATGATTCAATCCATTATTAGGTTAATGATCCAATTAGGGATCATTCTAATCATTCCCTTAATAATAAGCTTTATCCTTCAAAATAAATTGAGATTTATCAGTCATAGTAGCGGAGCTATGGCAAAATTTTTATAAAAATTACACATAAAATAATTTCATTCAAAAAGCATGAAAAGAGAACTACCATATTCTAGAAATTATCATCCTAGATTAATTGAAAGAATTTTATTGTAATCATGGAGAAATTGATTTCTATGCTATGCATAATTGATGATTATTTTATTATAAAAGTATTACTTTTATCATATTTGGATTTCATGCATAGAGGTATGCATAAAAATTGATTATTTTATTATAAAAGTGTTACTTTTATCATATTTGGATTTCCTGCATAGAGGTATGCATAAAAATTGATTATTTTATTATAAAAGTGTTACTTTTATCATATTTGGATTTCATGCATAGAGGTATGCATAAAAATTGATTATTTTATTATAAAAGTGTTACTTTTATCATAATTGGATTTCATGCATAGAGGTATGCATAAAAGTTGATTATTTTATTATAAAAGTATTACTTTTATCATAATTGGATTTCATGCATAGAGGTATGCATAAAAATTGATTATTTTATTATAAAAGTGTGACTTTTATCATATTTGGATTTCATGCATAGAGGTATGCATAAAAGTTGATTATTTTATCATAAAAGTGTGACTTTTATCATATTTAAATTTCATGCATAGAGGTATGCATAAAAGTTGATTATTTTATTATAAAAGTGTGACTTTTATCATATTTAGGTTTCATGCATAGAGGTATGCATAAAAGATGATTATTTTATTATAAAAGTGTGACTTTTATCATATTTGAATTTCATGCATAGAGGTATGCATAAAAGTTGATTATTTTATTGTAAAAGTGTTACTTTTATCATATTGGATTTCATGTATAGAGGTATGCATAAAACATATTCTTTTTATACTAAAAGTGTGATTTTCATCATAAATGGATTTTATGCATAACTTAGATGCATAAGAGAAATTCTTTTATTCTAAAAGTGTAATTCCTACCAAATTGAATTTATGCATAAGAAGATGCATAAAAGATTGATTTTTAATTCAAAGTGTCATTCTCATCTAAATTGAATTTATGCATAGGAAGATGCATAAAAGAATGGAATTTCAATTCAAAAGTGTTATTCTCATCCAAATTGAATTTATGCATAGGAAGACGCATAAAAGATGGATTTTTAATTCAAAAGTGTCAATTCTCATCTAAATTGAGTTTATGCATAGGAAGATGCATAAAAGATTGAATTTTAATTCAAAAGTGTCATTTTCATTTAAAATGAATTTATGCATAGGAAGATGCATAAAAGATTGATTTTTATTTCGAAAGTTTTAGTCTCCTTAAATGGAATTTATGCATAAATAAATGTGTAAAGAAATCTTATATCAAATATAAGAATTCTCTTGTATTCTATAAATAGATATGAGATGTGATAGGATGTGATAAGAGGTGTATAAGATGTGATAAGATGCTTATGAAATAAGTTAAGAGGTGTATAAGATGTGATAAGAGGTGATAAGATGCTTATAAAATAAGTTAGGAGGTGATAAGATGAATTAAGATGTGATAAGATGTGTATGGGATGAGGTAAGAAGTGTATGTGATAGGATAAGATGTATATGGGTTGTGATAGGGCGAGAATGGATGTGATGTAAAAGATTAGATGTGAAGGCATATGGGGTTATATGAATGGGAATGTGGAAATGGATGTATATATGTGGATGTGTGGATGTGGAGATGGGAGTGTGGATGTATGAATGTGAAATTGGATGTATGCATGAAGATGTATATGCATAGATGTGAATGTGGATGTAGATGTGGATGTATAGATGTGAATGAGAATGTGGATGTGGATGTGGATGTAGATGTATGTGAATGTGGATGTAGATGTGGATGTATAGATGTGAATGTGGAATGTGGATGTGGATGTATGTATGTATGTGGATGTAGATGTGGATGTATAGATGTGAATGGAAATGTGGATGTGGATGTATGTGAATGTGGATGTAGATGTGGATGTATAGATGTGAATGTGGAATGTGGATGTGGATGTATGTATGTATGTGGATGTAGATGTGGATGTATAGATGTGAATGGGAATGTGGATGTGGATGTATGTATGTATGTGGATGTGGATGTATGAATGAGGACGTGATAGTGGATGTATGCATGTGGATGTGGATGTATGGATGTGGATATGGATGTGTATGTATGAATGTGGATATGGGATGTGGATGTATAAATGAGGATGTGAAAATGGAGGTAAGCATGTAGATGGATGTATGGATGTGGATGTGGATGTATGGATGTGGATATGGATATGGATGTGTATGTATGAATGTGGATATGGGATGTGGATGTATAAATGAGGATGTGAAAATGGATGTATGCATGTAGATGTGGATGTATGGATGTGAATGTGAATGTGTATGTGAATTAATGTGTCGTCGATATGAGGAAATGGATGAGAATGAGTACACACTGAATGGAATGTGGAATAAGTAATGTGGACTAAGGAGGGATAATGTGGAAAGACGAGAGTTCGATTTAGAAACTGTATTTTGTGACTGTTTGTAAATGACTGTTTTATGTCAAGAATGCTGGGGAAGCATTTTGACCATCTTGTGGATTAAGGTCATGAAGACCTAACTGTTAAAGTTGCAACTGCTGACGGAGAGTCAATGGAGGACGTCTCGCGTAGCAAGGTCGACCGAGGTCTTGACCAGCCTCGGTTCGATTTAAATGGTGAGCTTCTGCCGGTACGGTGGATGAGGGACCAAGGAAGCGGCCTATGAGTGAAGCGCTAGGTTACCTACGAAGGATCCTAGAGGGTGCTGACCATACGGTGCTCGGGCTCTGGGTCACCAAAGATACCCACACGTGCGTCGTGGAAGATATTGGAACAAGGAGTAAGAGTTGTTTTCTGAAACCGGGCATGGATCTAGTTGATTGACGTTGCTGGTCCTCAACGGATGAGTCCATGGCTCTTTTATATGGATCTGTGGGTTGATCTTGCTGATCTTCCACGGAGATTCCATTCTGTTATATGAACAGGTGGTGAGCGTTCTGGTTGCCAATGATGCCATAAGTACACCGATGAATGAACGACGGGAAATATGGATTCAACCAAAGACTTTGAGGATTGTCATCAGTGACATAATGGTTTCATTAAAGGATTGTTTTAAAGTTAGCTGATGCTGAGAAAAAGGCATTTTCATAATGGGTGTGTAAGTGGTGTGACTAGTTTTATGTTTGCATGAACTTCCGGCTAGGGGGCCTTGGAACTCTTTTCCTTGGTACCCGGGACAAAACCTAACCAAATTCCTAATTGGATCCCATCACTACAGTGGTTGGGCGGTTGGCTAACCCATGGGACGGGGTTAGGCTGGACTGATGGATCCGTAAATCGAGACTCAATTTCTGTTATTACGATAGATGAAGTAAATCCCAGATAGTAATTGTTCTATGGATAGGAATCAACGACTGTGCCTCTTGATGGGGAAAAAAGCGTTGATCCCAATGATCCAGGTGCAAGTTTCTTCCTTGATCTGACCAAGTACCTTTAAAGGTGCACTCGGATCAGTTTGATCAGTAATGGTCTTGGCTACGTTAGAGTAAAAAGTTATCCTAGTGAAATCGCCCGTGCTTTCCGGATAAAAGAAGTTTTTCCGGGTTCGGTTTTGGAAAAACCGACGGATTAGTCTCTTGTCCGGATATCCGTGGACGAGGCCCCAAGTGTGGGACTCTGCCCCGCGCAAGATGTGCTAATCCGTTGCGCGGTGGGGATAGGGATCTCACAGTTGGTACCAGAACAAATTGGCTAATAAAGATCATCTGAGAAGCCAAATATGTCAAAAATTTATCAAGAAGCACAAAAAGGTTGTAATTGTGTGATATAATTCATACAAATTGATATTCAAACTGAAAAATTCGTAAATTAGTAATTGGGTCTTCAAATGGAAGTACCGCAATTCTATGGAACCCTGACTTGCTTGAGGCCTAGACATGATGGTATTTACCTTATAGTTCCAAGTATCATGACTACCCGTATATACCGAGGGTATAACTACAGCTCTTTATACCGGCAGTATATACGAGTAAATCTAAGACTTGAGATTATAAGCATTAATGCTATCCAGATGATGATTTCGAATGTGGTTGATATGATTTTTAATTTTGTTTGAGAACTGATGAATTGATTTGGATTCTGATTGAAAAATGATGATTTCTGGAATTTAGCTGAAATATAATAACCTGAGCAAAACCACCATGAGGATGAATGGGACGAGTCCCTGTGATGATGTTCTTAACTAGAACGATGATAATGATTTCAGCAAATCACTATGAGATTAGTGGATTGTGCTGTCAAATTGCTACTGTTAACACTTGACACGGTAGATCAAGTTAAGGGATGACAAATTGAGAACTTACTTGTCTGAAATTCCCGTGGAGGAATGTTCATAAAGAAAATTTTCGGTCTAATGGACCATTATCATGTTAAAGAGATGAATGATATGATTTAAATGAATTGTTATTTAATGATGAGTTCTATTTAAGGGATAATTATCCCCGTATTCTGTTAGGTTGACCAGAATATAAGGAACCCTAGAATAAATTGGATCTTAAGAAAAAGAGTTGTCCTCTACTTTGCGAGATGAGGACATCTCGCACTTTTTAAGTGGGGTAGAATGTAAGATTCCTCCCCCAGCCTTCGAGGTATGCAGGAGTAAGAATCTCCCTTCCCTCTCTAAAATAAAAGAAAGATTCTGTTTAAAAAGGGACGACACTTTCCCCAGAATACTTCTCAGGAGCCCACCTATTTTAAGGATTCAGAACGATGAGTTCAGAAGTGAGAACCGGTGTTTTGGATGCCAAGGTTTTGGTCATCAGTTAAAAGACTGCCCGACTCCTACCATGAAAAGGGCACAAGGAAGTCTAGAACCCAAATTCAGAGACCAATTCTTTCATACCAATCTAATCAGGGTCCGTCTCGGACAAGATTGCTTAACTCCATTAACTAGTTCCGATCCATTGATTAGGGTCGAGATGACCAGTCAAATGCTTGGCGACATAGAGCAACAGATGCAGACAATTCATAAAGATATAAAAGCTGCCCAGGATCGACAGAAACAGTATACAGATAAGAAGAGGATAGTCAGAGAATTCAAAGAAGCAGATATGGTCTTCATTGAGTACGGACCAAAAGAAGTTCTTTATCTCTTGGGGAGTATAAGTAGTTATCCCCCAGATATTGTGGACCAAAGAAAGTAGGTGACTTAGCCTACGAACTTCTTTTATCTCCTCATCTCAAAATTCTTAATGCCTTCTATAGAAAAATGTGCCAAAACCAAATCATGGAAAGACGGTAAAACTTCAGTGGCAAGATACCGTTGGCTTCTAAGGTACGCTAGCTCCTTCCTTTATATGAGTCGTAACTTTTACTTGCCGCTCGCAGTAATCTTACTTCCATCGATCTCCTTTCTTCTTAATCTCCTTCATGGCTTGGCAGCAGGAATTGGTTTTATCCATGATGATTTCTCACCTTCAAGATGCAAGCGAGTCAGTGAAGAAGGATTTTATAGAACTGTATGAGCGCTCACTTTTCCCTCACTTGGGAACTTCTGTAGCTCAGACCAAATGGCGGACCTATCAAGACATAACTAGGGTAACACCCTGGGGTCAGCAGCACTTTTGTAACAATGTCCGCTTGGCTATGGTTTATTGAAGCTTTGGGTTTGGGTCCCCGATACTATTGCGTGATGAGATCAAGGCATATTGGGTTTTCTGAGCGGGTCTTCTTACTGGCATGTTTTCTTCCTCATCAGAAGATATGCCTTTATCCCTTTTTTGGCTTGCCTCTCTCAGAGGTCCTTTTGTTAGATCACCTCATACCACTGAGGTAGGTGCGGCAATAACCAGCCGAATTATTCCCATAGATGAGTTACCTTATACGTGCACAGCTTGTGAGTACTGCATTTGTGACCATATGATGGACGGGCTTATGGAAGTGTAAAGAGTTCTTCTATCTTTACTGTATATGTTCCAAGAATGAATAAAGTTGAAATCTTGTTCTTGTCTTGAATCTTGCTCTCTTTGAGACTTTTCTTGGTGGTTAATCTTAATTAAATTTTTCTCTAAGTCTCATATTCGTGCATCTTGCGAAATTATCCCAAGTTTGCAAGATGAGGACATCTCGCGTTTTTCAAGTGGGAGAGAATGTAAGATTCCTCCCCAGCCTCTCAAAATGTCCAGCATATTCCCCTGTAATCAATTCTCTCTTTAGAAATATAAGAGATCTTGTCTCTGCCTGTTTTGGCATAGAGAGAGAAAATATTCTAGAGAGAGAATATTCAGATTTTGAATATTTTTGGATAGAAAATATCTCATCTTATTAAAATGAATTCCCCTGAAGCAGAAATTCAAAAAGAACTAGAATTAATTGGAAATGAGTATAAAGGACCTTAGCCTAAGGGTCTAGATTTTCATAAATTTTAGATTATGGTCCAATTAAGGTTCTTGTGGGCCAATAGGATCAATCCATGTGTGGGGAGGAGATAAATCCAATTTTGTAAAAGAAGATACCCAAAAATGAGTAAATACTCACATAAGATGAAGAGTTGACTATGTGCAAGGTTTATTAGTAAGAAACTATGAGTAATATCAAAAATATGAGATATTTTGGATATAATGATTCCATTTTGACACATATGTAAGGAAGGGGATTCCCTTAAATGAGGTGCATACTTCACATGCTTGAATGAGTTTTAAACTCAAAAATAATGTGATATTTTTATCTCTCCTCTCTCTTGAACCAAACCAAATCAAAATGGAACCAAACTA
Organism: Cibotium barometz; assembly: GCF_041138505.1. Classification (NCBI taxonomy): domain Eukaryota; kingdom Viridiplantae; phylum Streptophyta; class Polypodiopsida; order Cyatheales; family Cibotiaceae; genus Cibotium; species Cibotium barometz. The sequence goes on from NC_141087.1 coordinate 6,093,483, forward strand.
GGTCCAAATCTAGTCTAAATTCAACCAACTGAATCTGGAAAATTCTAGAATTCAGTTAGCCTTGGTTAGATCTTCCCTCTCCTATAAATAGAACATGAGTCCTTTGAAAAAAATAGGAGAATTTTACTATACTAAAGTTATGCTGAAATAATGCTAATTTCTACTATTCTCTAAAATTCTCTCCAAATTGGGGAAATTGGAGCTTCCCTCTTTCTTCAATACCCATTGGTGGCTCCATCAACATACTAAACCAATTGATTGGTTGGGGGCCTCTACCGTGAATAAAGAATCAAGCAATTTGTAAGGTAATTGGTGAATTTTGATCTTTTCTATAATTTCTCAATGTTTCTCTCTTCTCAACCCCTCTCAAGCTTGAGAAGCTTAATTGGAATGGCTTTTGAATGCTATTGAAGTTAATTGATGAATGGTAGTGAAGAATTACATAATTTGATGAATGCTATTGAAGTTAATTGATTAATAATAGTAAAGAATTACATAAATTTCCATTTATGCTTAAATCTAATGGTTTTTTATGTAATTTCTCTCTCTCACTCAAGAAATGGTCATACTCATGACCCATTCTCAATCCAAATGAAGCTTTTCATAAAGCTTTTCCTTAATCCAAGATTAATCTATGCTTGAGGCCAAATTAATGACTTTTTTCTATGCTTTTAGTTTATGTATTTCATGAATATTGATGATTCAATCCATTATTAGGTTAACAATCAAATTAGGGATCATTCTAATCATTCTCTTAATGATAAGCTTTATCCTTCAAAATAAATTGAGATTTATAAGTCATAGTAGCAGAGCTATGGTGGCAAAATTTTTATAAAAATTACACATAAAATAATTTCATTCAAAGCATGAAAAGAGAACTTCCTACCATATTCTAGAAATTATCATCCTAGATTAATTGAAAGAATTTTATTGTAATCATGGAAAAATTGATTTTTATGTTATGCATAATTGATGATTATTTTATTGTAAAAGTGTTACTTTTATCATATTTGGATTTCATGCATCAAGGTATGCATAAAAATTGAGTATTTTATTATAAAAGTGTTACTTTTATCATATTTGGATTTCATGCATAGAGGTATGCATAAAAATTAATTATTTTATTATAAAAGTGTTACTTTTATCATAATTGGATTTCATGCATAGAGGTATGCATAAAAGTTGATTATTTTATTATAAAAGTGTTACTTTTATCATAATTGGATTTCATGCATAGAGGTATGCATAAAAGTTGATTATTTTATTATAAAAGTGTGACTTTTATCATATTTAAATTTCATGCATAGAGGTATGCATAAAAGTTGATTATTTTATTATAAAAGTGTTATCATATTTAAATTTCATGCATAGAGGTATGCATAAAAGTTGATTATTTTATTATAAAAGTGTGACTTTTATCATATTTGGATTTCATGCATAGAGGTATGCATAAAAGTTGATTATTTTATTATAAAAGTGTGACTTTTATCATATTTAAATTTCATGCATAGAGGTATGCATAAAAGTTGATTATTTTATTGTAAAAGTGTTACTTTTATCATATTGGATTTCATGTATAGAGGTATGCATAAAACATATTCTTTTTATACTAAAAGTGTGATTTTCATCATAAATGGATTTTATGCATAACTTAGATGCATAAGAGAAATTCTTTTATTCTAAAAGTGTAATTCCTACCAAATTGAATTTATGCATAAGAAGACGCATAAAAGATTGATTTTTAATTCAAAGTATCATTCTCATCTAAATTGAATTTATGCATAGGAAGATGCATAAAAGAATGGAATTTCAATTCAAAAGTGTTATTCTCATCCAAATTGAATTTATGCATAGGAAGACGCATAAAAGATGGATTTTTAATTCAAAAGTGTCAATTCTTATCTAAATTGAGTTTATGCATAGGAAGATGCATAAAAGATTGAATTTTAATTCAAAAGTGTCATTTTCATTTAAAATGAATTTATGCATAGGAAGATGCATAAAAGATTGATTTTTATTTCGAAAGTGTTAGTCTCCTTAAATGGAATTTATGCATAAATAAATGTGTAAAGAAATCTTATATCAAATATAAGAATTCTCTTGTATTCTATAAATAGATATGAGATGTGATAGGATGTGATAAGAGGTGTATAAGATGTGATAAGATGCTTATGAAATAAGTTAAGAGGTGTATAAGATGTGATAAGAGGTGATAAGATGCTTATAAAATAAGTTAGGAGGTGATAAGATGAATTAAGATGTGATAAGATGTGTATGGGATGAGGTAAGAAGTGTATGTGATAGGATAAGATGTATATGGGTTGTGATAGGGCGAGAATGGATGTGATGTAAAAGATTAGATGTGAAGGCATATGGGGTTATATGAATGGGAATGTGGAAATGGATGTATGTATGTGGATGTGTGGATGTGGAGATGGGAGTGTGGATGTATGAATGTGAAATTGGATGTATGCATGAAGATGTATATGCATAGATGTGAATGTGGATGTAGATGTGGATGTATAGATGTGAATGGAAATGTGGATGTGGATGTAGATGTAGATGTATGTGAATGTGGATGTAGATGTGGATGTATAGATGTGAATGTGGAATGTGGATGTGGATGTATGTATGTATGTGGATGTAGATGTGGATGTATAGATGTGAATGGAAATGTGAATGTGGATGTGGATGTATGTGAATGTGGATGTAGATGTGGATGTAGATGTGGATGTGGATGTAGATGTGGATGTATAGATGTGAATGTGGAATGTGGATGTGGATGTATGTATGTATGTGGATGTAGATGTGGATGTATAGATGTGAATGGGAATGTGGATGTGGATGTATGTATGTATGTGGATGTGGATGTATGAATGAGGACGTGATAGTGGATGTATGCATGTGGATGTGGATGTATGGATGTGGATATGGATAAGTATGTATGAATGTGGATATGGAATGTGGATGTATAAATGAGGATGTGAAAATGGAGGTAAGCATGTAGATGTGGATGTATGGATGTGGATGTGGATGTGGATGTGGATGTGGATGTATGGATGTGGATATGGATGTGTATGTATGAATGTGGATATGGGATGTGGATGTATAAATGAGGATGTGAAAATGGATGTATGCATGCAGATGTGGATGTATGGATGTGAATGTGAATGTGTATGTGAATTAATGTGTCGTCGATATGAGGAAATGGATGAGAATGAGTACACACACTGAATGGAATGTGGAATAAGTAATGTGGACTAAGGAGGGATAATGTGGAAAGACGAGAGTTTGATTTAGAAACTGTATTTTGTGACTGTTTGTAAATGACTGTTTTATGTCAAGAATGCTGGGGAAGCATTTTGACCGTCTTGTGGATTAAGGTCATGAAGACCTAACTATTAAAGTTGCAACTGCTGACGGAGAGTCAATGGAGGACGTCTCGCATAGCAAGGTCGACCGAGGTCTTGACCAGCCTCGGTTCGATTTAAATGGTGAGCTTCTGGTACGGTGGATGAGGGACCAAGGAAGCGGCCTATGAGTGAAGCGCTAGGTTACCTGCGAAGGATCCTAGAGGGTGCTGACCATACGGTGCTCGGGCTCTGGGTCACCAAAGATACCCACACGTGCGTCGTGGAAGATATTGGAACAAGGAGTAAGAGTTGTTTTCTGAAACCGGGCATGGATCTAGTTGATTGACGTTGCTGGTCCTCAACGGATGAGTCCATGGCTCTTTTATATGGATCTGTGGGTTGATATTGCTGATCTTCCACGGAGATTCCATTCTGTTATATGAATATATTGCCGGTTACTATGAGCTAGGAACTATGGAAAAGGCCCCTGAACAGGTGGTGAGCGTTTTGGTTGCCAATGATGCCATAAGTACATCGATGAATGAATGACAGGAAATATGGATTTAACCAAAGACTTTGAGGATTGTCATCAGTGACATAATGGTTTCATTAAAGGATTGTTTTAAAGTTAGCTGATACTGAGAAAAAGGCAATTTCATAATGGGTGTGTAAGTGGTGTGACTAGTTTTATGTTTGCATGAACTTCCGGCTAGGGGGCCTTGGAACTCTTTTCCTTGGTACCCGGGACAAAACCTAACCAAATTCCTAGCTGGATCCCATCACTACAGTGGTTGGGCGGTTGGCTAACCCATGGGACTGGACGGGGTTAGGCTGGACTGATGGATCCGTAAATCGAGACTCAATTTCTGTTATTACAATAGATGAAGTAAATCCCAGATAGTAATTGTTCTATGGATAGGAATCAACGGCTGTGCCTCTTGATGGGGAAAAAAGCGTTGATCCCAATGATCCAAGTGCAAGTTTCTTCCTTGATCTGACCAAGTACCTTTAAAGGTGCAGTCGGATCAGTTTGATCAGTAATGGTCTTGGCTACGTTAGAGTAAAAAGTTATCCTGGTGAAATCGCCCGTGCTTTTCGGATAAAGGAAGTTTTTCCGGGGTTCGGTTTTGGAAAAACCGACGGATTAGTCTCTTGTCCAGATATCCGTGGACGAGGCCCCGAGTGTGGGACTCTGCCCCGCGCAAGTTGTGCTACTTCCGCTGCTAGTACCCCGAATCCATTGCGCGGTGGGGATAGGGATTTCACAGGTTAAGACCTCACGAATTAATCTTTCACGCACCAGTCGTTCACACTCGGCCATTTCATGACCTGCTACTTCACGGTTTATGACTAACTCCTGACAAACACTAATTACACACACAAACCCTTCTTGATTCATTGCTTACCACACTAACACTCTTCTCATCATACACCCACATAACTCACTAACAAAAAAAAAAAGAATGAGGAATAAGGAGGCTTGCGAGCTCCCACCAGTCACAAGGACTGATGTATTTTCACATGTTAGAGATGGCCTCCTTCGCTATGTCTTAACCAGTGGTCGAGGGTAACGCAGCCGTAACTCAGGCCAGTACCACAAGGTCACCCAGCTGAAAAGCATAAGAGAGCACCACACGGCACCAAGTTAGCCTACCTTGGGTCATATGCACAAACAGTCCAAGGTACAGTGTAATCCAAAAAGACATTCAGACAGCTCACATAAAAATTATGTTCTAGTACCACAGCCCTAAGTGTTTGAGGATATTAGAGGATACAGATGTCAAGAACAAGCTAGAGAAATTTGGCCTTGGCAGAATGACAGAGATCCTTGCCTGCACCATCAACCCAGCACTATGTGCATTGTTCCCAAAGACACATGACATAAACACCAAGAGGGGTACTATCACAAAGGCAGATGGGTCCACTGAGCATGTCCTCACATCACCGAAGAAATGATCCAGGAATCTCTGCAACTACCCCCACCCATACCAGCACATGTCCATACCATCGATCAAATGGTATGGACATGTCCATACCATCGATCAGATGCCTTGCAGAGCAAAATCCATGCTCATGTAAGTCAAGCCAGTGGACAGGTATAACAAGGTCCCACTTAACTGAATAACAAAAGTCCATGAAGAAAAACAAGAGCCAGTCCAAGGTGTGTAACCCATATCTCCTCACCAAAGTCCTTAGTCATGCAGCAAATCTTCCCATCCCCTAAGGCACTCAGGAGGCATGGGTATCTTAGACTGAACGATCTTTAGAGCCCTCTACACACATTTCAAAGAGCTGCAGGGAGACAAGTGGTCTTAAAAAAGACAAAGGATCTCATTCAAGAACTAAAAGGGGGTAAGAAATCAAAAAAAGGTAAAAACATGTGTAGCAGCTTACAACAATTGGAATCCGAAATGCAGTGTATGGAAGGAGAGGTGGAACAGTATATTGCTTTTTTTCAGTAGGTTTTGGAGCAAAAGGAGGCCAAAGATAAAGAGAACATCAACTTGCCATCAATAGCAATTCCAGAGTCCACACATCAAACACCCCTAGAATTCCAGCTCTGCTCAAATGGTATTCACAAACCTTTCACCACTCCGCAACTCTGTAATCTCATATCAACCCACCTCTGTGGAAATTGGTGCAACACAAGCTCTAATAGCACAACAAGTGCCACAAAAGGATGAGGGCAAAAGGAATGAAGAGGCCACCTCAGCACACCCAGAATCTCAAGAAGCTCAAGAAGATGAGAAGAGGAAGAGACCTGACGAGACCACAAGTCCCAATAAAACAAGGTGCTTGGAAGCTGAGGGCACAATTGAAGAAGGTTCGTTCTTGCAAAATCTCGACACTCATCGCTTTCTCGAAGAAACCATGGAAGGCCTTGATACACTGCTGGTGCACCAAACAGAAGGTTCGGCCTCCACAAGTGCAGATCTTTGGACCCAAGAGCAAAGAGGATGGAGAAGTCATTTGCTTACCACCCACATGCTGCATGAAAGGAATGCTATGCTATGGAAACACGTCCAGGAGTCTATGGACCAAGTGAAAGCACTTAAGGAGTAGATAGCAGTGAGACAGGCGGATGCCACACATAGGGAGGTGATCCTTAAGAACTTAAAGGTAGCCGAGGAACAAGAGTCAAGACTGCAGACCTTGGAAAGTAATAATAGATTCATCAGCAAGACCATAGTCTATACCACCAAAGAAAACGAGGAGCTCAAGGCATGATTAGAGCAAGCCAAGGTTAAAACTATAAAAGGAAGTGGCATATACCAAGGAGAAGGAAGCACAATATACAAGGCAACTATAGGAAGCACATGCCAGATTCCAAGCAAAGGAAGATGGATATACATGACAAATCAAAACACTCACTGAAGCAATTACTCAAGCAAAAAATAGAGTGGTAAGCATTCAGACATAAAGAGAACACATGAATGAAGTGCATGCTGAGAAACTAAAGGCCCTCAATGAGGTGATCACTGCTGCTGCTGCAAAGTCCCAAGAGATAGATCACATGTGTGTTAGCCATCAACAGGTGCTTGAGAACATACACCAGTAGGCAGCTGACTACAAGCCAAAGCTTGGCAAGGGAGCAGCAAAGACTACTTGAAGAAGCTAATGTTCAGGCCACAGCTTCTAGGATTACAACAGAGGAAGCATATAGAAGATATGCAAAACTGGCGCCATCTCCACACTCCTCTTCACCACCGAGAATGCACCTCAGAGATAGGTTCGTTGTTGCCAGTAACTCCTCAAGCCCCTCCTCAAACTCTAACATTGTTTTTATCTACACTAACCCTCTCTCTTCTTCAATATGAAATTAACTTTACTGAAGACCTCAATCTAGGAGACCTAACCCTCATTTACCAAAATACAGAAAAGGATGCTAACCCAACCATCATAATGGGAATCCTAGGGGGGGGATATTGTTCTAACTAACCCAGATGATATTTTCTTTTTCCCCTTAAATCCCATAGTGCTAAACCTTCATAGTTGGTGTCGGGTGCTACAACAGTCATACATCCTGGATGATAGTGTCGATAAACTAGACTTGTTTATCCCAGATGATATCCCAATGACACCAGCCAACTACAAAGGTGGTTGCATAAAGTTATCAATGGGTTATTAGAAATGGATGGACTGAAGTATATAATACCCACCATCAGCATCTAAATCTCTCCAAATCTACATTATATCATCCTTTTGGTATTATAAAACTTTATCGAAATATCCATAAACATATGCTCACTAATGTGATTTTTAACTTTGATAAAGAGCATATAGAATATCCTCATATAACCACCGATGATATAAGTGATCTCCAAGAATTTATGAAAACTAACAATCCCAACCTTTTGCCCCCAATTTCCGGAGAGGGTCAAGAAGAAACACAAGGAACCTCCTCATCTTTTACTTATCCAAGAATTTATGAAAACTAACAATCCCAACCTTTTGCCCCCAATTTCTGGAGAGGGTCAAGAAGAAACACAAGGAACCTCGTCATCTTTTACTTATCCAGTATTCTCTTCCATGGCAGTAAGTTATTAAACCCCTTTCCTAATGTATCTCCAACTAACGAAACTGAGGCAGATTGCATCTTCTCTCGCTTCTCTTCTCTCCGAATTGATTTTCCCACTAACATTCTTTCCCCCAAGGAGATTTCATCACCAACACTATCTCCACCAAGGCCGATCGATGATGAGGTACGCGACCATCACCCTCACGATATCCAAGCTTTTTCTAATGAAAATATTCTTGACTCTTTGATAGCTCAAAATATGAGGGCTTCATTCGTGCAGGCAACCCACTCTTGAAACCGAAACTCATGTTCACGGTGCTGATGCAAATCACACCCTTTGAGCCTACTCAAAGAATCCTGGTGGATGCATACTCGACCATGGAGTCGAGGAGGCAGCCTTCTTATGTTCCATACCCTCTCTGAATGCCAATGCCAAATTTAGAGGAGTTGTTACCAATGGGGGGAGAAGGGACATTATGGGAAAATGTGGTTGGTCACACAAAGCTGGCCAATCCACAATTGGCTGATCTGGTGGAGATCAGAATAGTTGCATTCATGATCAGCTATTGTTTTCGAAGATGGCAAAAACAACACCAAGGGGAGGCTACATGGCTATCCACACAGATAATACCAACCCCTGTCTAGAAAATTTTGGCATACAGTCGGAATGGAAAAAGGAGTACCTAACAGCCTCCGAATATGGTTATCAGTACCAGAGCTCCCCACCAACACAAAGAGTAGATCCTTTATTCATGCCACTCAAAAGGTGCTTGACTCCACTAAAATTCTAAGAGTCAAAGAAATGGGATTCTCATGTCTACTAGAACTTCCCGCATTTTTCGCCATCAACATTCCAAGATATAACAAGTCAAAGACAATAATTTCTCACATGGATAAGAGCGTGGTGCAAAATCTCAAACCCAGATATAGTAGCTGCTGTGAGATTCTTGAAGTTCATCGTAGTCCTCATCAATCAACCAAAAAAAAAAGACATGATGGATTTTACGCGGAACAACTTTGCTTTGACATGAAAAAAGGGCCAACGAAAAGAGGCATGATGCTTTACTATCATTGCCTAAGGTGTCTTCCAAGATACATGCATATCACGTTAGAAGACATGATCGACACAGGATTCTAGACTTCCCACTCATCATTCCGAAGAACCCGTAAAAAGCTTCAGTCTCGTCATCGGCAACTTCTATATACACGAGTTCGCCAACCAAGTCTTTTGCCTAAGGTGCCTTCCAAGATACATGCATATCACGTTAGAAGACATGATCGACACAGGATTCTAGACTTCCCACTCATCATTCCGGAGAACCCTTAAAAAACTTCAGTCTCGTCAGCAACTTCTATATACACGAGTTTGGCGACCAAGTCTTTTGACCTAGGTAAAGGTTCTGAGGACAGAACCTACATCAAGTAGGGGGGATATTAATCCCATTTTGGATTAACAAAGATGCTCCTCCAATTGAGAACATTAATAAGTGTCATGAAAAGGCACTATGAAATATTGGTCACCCAAGGCCTTAGTTAGTAAGTTTTGGGTGCCCAAGTGTGAATAAGGGCCAGTTGTATAAAAGGCAAATTCTCATAATGAGAAGAGACAATCCCCCTTTATGCTATGAGAGCTCTTACTTTATCTTGTTATTGAGAGAGAGAGAGTGTGTGTGTGTGTGAGAGTGTACTCTAGTGCATGTTCCTTTTCTATACATGAAAAGTGTGAGTAAGTTTTGGGTGCCCAAGTGTGAATAAGGGCCAGTTGTATAAAAGGCAAATTCTCATATGAGAGAGAGAGAGAGAGTGTGAGAGTGTACTCTAGTGCATGTTCCTTTTCTATACATGAAAAGTGTGAGTAAGTTTTGGGTGCCCAAGTGTGAATAAGGGCCAGTTGTATTGAGAGAGAGAGTGTGTGTGTGTGTGAGAGTGTACTCTAGTGCATGTTCCTTTTCTATACATGAAAAGTGTGAGTAAGTTTTGGGTGCCCAAGTGTGAATAAGGGCCAGTTGTATAAAAGGAAAATTCTCATAATGAAAAGAGACACCCCCTTTATGCTATGAGAGCTCTTACTTTATCTTGTGATTTAGAGAGAGAGAGAGAATGTGTGTGTGTGAGAGTGTACTCTAGTGCATGTTCCTTTTCTATACATGTGTGTGTGGAAGAGTGAGAGGTAGATTGCCTTGCATTGTGGTGTGAGCGACTGTGCGGTAACAGTGTGGAGGTGGAGGAGTGGAGCTTCCAAAAGAGAGCTTGGGGAACCCAAGGGACATGATCTCAAAGCATTGGTAAGTACCCAATGATGGTTGTTGTCTATTGCTTCTTCTGATTGTGAATGGGTAGAGTTCTAGGTGCGATAGCCCATAACACACGCCCCTTCCTTCTAGCTTAGGGTTTTGTTTGGGTGGGGGGTGCACCAAGCTCTAAGGTAGTGCAATACAAAGGTGGCATGCATAGCCCCTAGGTAGCAGGCTTCCAAAAGGGGGATAGGGGGATGCCTCCTTTCCAAAATGGGGATGCCCCCTTCCGAGGTTATGAAAGATAAAAGAAGGACCAACCTGTAGTTGATTTTTTTATTAAATGCACCAAGAACGATTATTGTTGCCAAACAAGTTCAATTGTGTTAGCATTCTATATGTATGCACTAGTTAGAAGAACTAGTGCATACTATTTAGAAGAACTAGTGTATACTAGTTAGAAGAACTAGTGCATATTCAGCTGTGTTAACATTCTATATGTATGTACTAGTTAGAAGAACTCAGCCCACATGCAAGAGGTTGAACTCATACATTTTGTGCAGCCATGAACTCGATATGGATATTGTTTCATACATGGAAATTGTGAACATGCATGAAATCATGCGTGTGTGGATGATTCTTAAAAGATTTTTAACCAAAGGACTACCTGAGATGTGGTGTGTTGCACCACCATGGTCTTAATGTATACATAGCATGGTCATGGCATAGATGATTTTTAAGTGTTTAAACAAATGTAGCAGGATGAAGTTACACCAAATGAGGGTACATTTTTTAGTGTGCTTATAGCATGTGCTGGTTTGGGTGGCCTAACTAAAGGTTGAACAAATTATCATTGTCTTCTTGATGGTGAATTTGAACTATATCGTGGTCAAGAGGGGAATGTTCTCATCAACTCATATGAAAAATGTGGTATGGAAGATGCAAAAAGGACTTTCCATACCATGCCCAAGCAAGATGTGGCTATAGGAATTGCTATGATTTTCATGTATACCCTACACAATCAGTGCATAATGGAAGCCTTTCATTTCTTTATAGAAATGCAAGAGAGTGACCTTGAGAGAGCAAGAACGCCTTTCCATCACATTGGCTATAACCACAAGAACGCCTTTCCATCACATTGACTATAACCACAAGAACCCAGCCCCTTCACTGACCTCTCCATCCCACCCAAGGAGCAACACCGCCGATGGCACACCCAAATAAGAACTCGTCCCCTTCGCCAACCTCTCCAGCCCAGCCACACCAAAGCAGCAACACCGATGGCACACCTAGATAAGAACTCAACCCCTTCACTGACCTCTCCATCCCATCAAAATGACAACATCAAATGGCACACCCACACAAGCCCGATCTTTGCCTCTTCAAAACCATACTTGCCAGCAAATTCAAAGAACCAACAAAGCTAACAATCGACATCCTCATAGCCACCACCAAAGCTCCAAGCCCCCAATAAGAGACCGACAGTCAGCACACCAATCCTAACACCGAGAACAAGGCACAACCGCCCACCACTGGCAAGAAGCCACTTGAGATAAGACGACCACACATCCGACTACCACTAGCATTCTAATAAGCAATGATCAATGCAATTCCGATGTCCATATTCCTCCTGATAATTACAAGTAAGAAAACCGCATCTGGCTATTGGCATTCCAATAAGCAATGATCAATGCAATGCTGATGTCCACATTCCTCCTAACAAACTAGTAAGTGTAGGTAAAACACTTCTCACCCTCCTTTTACTCCTTATTTTGGCTCCCCACTTAGTGGGTAGAGCTCTCCCCATGGAGGGTAGAGCTATTACATCTAGGTTCTCTTGCAGGTACATCGCTCAATTCGTCCTTTCTACCTTGTGGTCCATCCGGCACACCCATGCCTTCTGCCAATCATACCCAATGGTCTCAACCGCACCTTCTCAAGGTACTCTGACATCGGATCCCATTCTTTGCATGTGGAGCACCATGCCCCATGATGCCAACACTTTGCATGCTTTCCTTTGGTCTAATTGTCATGTCTCATCTTCTTTCTTGAGTCTCGTTTGTGCTCAGTCTAGCCCCCTTTTCATCCATGGATCACACTCACAATGTCTACTAGCCTTCCATCCATGCACAACATGCATGGACTTCGTGAAGATGCCCATCGGAGAATCCTCCATCTTTCCCAATCAAAGGGGCATCCCAATTGTGGTCTTTGAAGCCTTTGAATCCATGCACCCAAATGGAGATCTTCACCCAAGCGACCATGCTCTACATCTCCCTCCAAGGAACAAAACTTGCCTACACATGTGCTCATCAAGCGAGGTAGAGATGCACAAAAGTTCAAAGTAACACCGTGTAGGCATTGTGTGTTAATCCAAGATTTCACCGCCAATACAAGAAATTTCTATAATGCTTCCCTTCTTTTCGTCAACATCACCATGCTTCAAGCAAGTAGGCCAAATAGCCACCAATATTTCAAAAAAAGGCTCAGCTAGATCCATTCAGCCATGTCCAGTAAGCCACCCATAGTTTGCAATTTACCAATGTACCTACCAAATTGGGTGTCCTAAATTCTTCCATTCTCATGGACAACCCAGCTTCATTCACACCCGCCTTATCAGCCATCCTCATTACACATCAACAACCAATTCCCTATCTTAAACCATGTGTAAGAGTCAAAGAAAATAGAATGAAAAGTGTCAAAGAAAGCATAGTGTTGGAGTTTTAACCGAAAGAACTACATGGGCCCACCTATTGCCCAATGACCATGTATGCCACCTATAGTATATCCATCGGATCTACATGCATTAGACACATAGGCATAGCTCTTTCATGAACCTACAATGAGCCTCATCATTGACAACCCTTTAGGTATATTTTTGGATGGGGGGACGTGGGCACAAGCTTGGCCCATAGTATGACCCATCGCCTAGACCTTCCTCAAATAACAAGACCCTTCCATGGCCTACTACCACCCATTTGATCCACACTAACTCTATCCCAAGTAATCGACAATGCCAAATCCCTCGAGCTGCCAAAGGCTGCCTAGCTCCATTATAATTGTGACCCTAGCCATGGGCAAAGTCCACTACTATCCCTCAAACAATCTAATTATCTTGACTTCCCCAGAAAAGGGATGCTAAGTAAATGTCAAAGAAAGCAACCAAGAGAGTCAAAGAAAGCAGTTGAGTGGGATACGTGTTTATTTGGAGAAGTGTATACACACGAGCACACCTTTTTCCCATTATCCATGCAGTGACTTGCATATTTCACTATGGGTTCCACATATTTTTTCACTTCTCGCATATCACAGTACTCACAAATACATGCATCTACAAAATGAACCTCATCAACACTAACCCTCTAGGTACATCTCTGGATGGGGAGACCATGGCAAGTGCAAGCCTGGCCCCCATGGTACGCCCCATCGCCTGGAGAACCCTCAACCTTGTAGGTTCCTCCAAAGAACTTCATTATCTATAATCTTTTCTTTAACTACATTTTCATCACTAACACCTCACCCTGGCTAACATTTTCACCAGGAAGAAGCATGATTTCTCAACATCACATTGTGCTATCGGGCCATACACTCTTGTTGTTCCATATGAAGATCGAACCACCATCTCCCCATGTCAATCATTCCATGGTGGCCCTAATGCATCACTCATCCCACCAATCATAGGGTGCATGCCAATTCTACTAACTACCTCATGTGGAAGGGTCCACACCACTTTCACAACAACATCAGGAAGCAGCTTGGTATCAAGAACGTCTATATTGCCTTATCACTTTTCATGCTACCTCCTCTCGACAAGCTATCTCCCATTAAGGCTACCCAAATCTTTCCATCACTTTGCCCTACATCTGCTGGCTATGGATCCTGGCTGTGGATCGGTCCCAAAATATACCACTTAAACTCTACCACCAACTTCATGGTGCATCCTCTTGGACCATCTACACCTTTTACCTCGACAATAGCTTCACCCCACTGAGACTTGGCTGACACGAGGACACGGCACCATTACGAAAGGGGGTATGTTAACCACTTCGAAGGTTAACATGGTTTCACTCGCCCTACCGTCGTAACTTACCCGCTTGAAAACGGGCACTTATCTTTTGCGAGACAATGCTAGAATATATAAAGTGACCTTACCCTATGCTTAATGCAAATAGGGAAAGTCTATGGACTCCGTGTATGTAGTTCCTTAAGACTAGTAATAGAGGCCATATCATTTTTAAGTTTGATTAGTCTAGTGTGAAAGCTAGTCGTTTGTATATATGACATTTTTGACAATAAGAAAGACACAATCATTCCCTTATAATAGTTTTCTTGTGGCCTCCCCTTCTTCCCTCTTCTTTCTTGCTTGCATGCCATTGGATTCTTATATGCTAGATGGATACTTTTTTGAATATGTGTGATTGTAGGTTCTCCTCTTCCCTTAGCTTCTTCTTTCCCCACATTTTGTGAGAAAGAACCATCATGAAGGATCGTGTCTTGTTACCTCCATCTAGGCATAGAGAGCTCTCTCTGCGTCCCATCGGCAAGGAGCATTCCCATGTGACATTGAAGTGAGGATGCAAGAGGGACAAGCTAGCATACCCACATTGGGAAGTTGCATTTGAAGCTCTAAGACAACACCCAACGATGTATAAACATGAAGATAAAAGAAATTTAGAGATCATATCCTACGATATTAGGTGACCTTATCTACATTAAGCTGAGATAAAATATAATTAGTCCATTAGCTTAATGTAGACCTTGTCAATGTTAAGTTAAAATTAAATGCAATCAGACCACATACCAAATTGCCATAAAAATTATTAAAAAAGAAGATAAAAATTATAGTAGCATCATGAGCAGCACTTTAGTAGTCAATATAACCCATGTTGAAATTGACCAGAGGAGTAGAATTAGATGATTTTTAAAAGTAATCTGAAGTTAGTGTCTTTGAAATTAATGTTCTAAGGATTGTTTTGTAATATTCCCTAGATGTTCAATTAGTCCAACCATAATACAATCATGTTAGATAGTGAGGATATGCAAAAAATATAAAAGTAAATCAAAAAAGATGAATTAGAAGATCTTGGACAGAACTAAAAATCCAAAGATTATTCGAGTTAATTCAAAGTTAACTCTAAAATTCCAAGTCAAGTTTCATGATTTGCTAAAGTCTTATGTGGGTGTTTTTACATGGAGCTATAAACGATATATAAAAGGGACACTACATAGATCCACAATATTTTTAACACTACATCCTTCTCAAGTAAGATACAGTTCGAATTTGACATCAACATAACTGATTGAATCCCAATTATGTAAAACAAGTTAAAGAGGAGATTTATAAGCTCTTAAAAGTGGAATTCATTTATATAATAGATAAGGTGAGCCCGTTGTATCTAATTGTCATTATTCCAAAGAATAAATGGAAAACTAACGGTTTGTGTGGATCATAGGAAGTTAAGTGAAATAACTAAAATTGAAATGGATTAGATAAAAGATCAAGAAATCAACACATAAAGTTTAAATCTAGCATCCATTTTGATGGGCATTAAACACATGAGAAATCCATTAGCTTATGATGAAAATAGAAGAAATCCATGTGCGCATGTAGCAAAGGAGGTATGTGCATAAGGCCTAAGTGATTTACTTCTCACCACCATGAGGATGGCTATCAAGCTTGCCATGAGCCCTAGACCATGAAAGGCCATCTCCATGAAAGGAGTCAAGAGTAAATGTAAGTGTCCAAGATATGAATGACTAAAAAATCCCTACAATGAACCCAAGGCCCTATTTATAGTAGCATTGTCCATGGCCCATTATTTACATGTTTTGGACCTTAGCTTATGCTTCATTATACAAACCATGCCTTCCCAAATATTTTGTCCTCAAAATCATATGTGATATCTACAAAATCATATTTTGTCCTCAAAATCATATGCGATATCTACAATTCAACATAGCCTCAAATGAAATCAATCAGAAGTGGTAAAGGCCCAAAATATGCTCTCCAAATGTAAGGAAGTCCATGAATCTTCATCTCCAATGCATATGTGTGGGACTATTATGGCAACCCTTGTTGTAAATGGAATTCTTTGAAATATTCTTCATGAAAAATCCAAGAAATAAGCTGGAAATGATGCATACACTTAGCCAATCATGTCCTGCATCATATTCTTCTCCATTGTGATCCAATGCAGCTTGTTGGAGTAGAGCATCGACCCCCAACACTGGACCTCACCCAAAACTATCTAGAAATTATAGCATGCATATAATCCCGAGTATTGCCCATTTTCTCCATATAAATAAATCATCCCACTTGGTCAAGCAATACCTTCCTCAAGTGTTTAGGCTCACCCTAACCCTCCTTGAAACACATCCAAAAAGGAGATTACCTAGTGAACCGCAACAACTGTCGTGAGAATCTTTCCAATGGTCGAGCTCATAACCCTTGAGGTCTCCAAGCTCTACAACTCCTTGAGAAGCAATTCCAGCGTGCCTCCCACGAGCGTTGTCACACCGTCGCATTGCACTACAGGTACTCGTCCCTCCTCTCACCTCACTTCACTCACACACACTCACTAGCATGCATTAGGGAGAGAGATTAGCAAGAGGATTAGCAAGAGCAAGACTCAATTACACAATGGGAGAGTATGTTGTATTATAAGAGAAATTCACTTATATACATGGCCATAAGTGTTCACACTCACTTAAACTGTGGCCGGGCACTTTTAGGCTCATAAGAGGCCTAATGCTATTACAATGACTACTCTCATAATATATCCATGAAGTACATCACTTAGGACTTCATCCTAACTTGCTACCACATGCTCTTGAAGTGGGAATCGCCATAAATACTCCCCCCACACCATTACGGGTGCCTGTCCAAGTTATAGCTTTGGACACTATTGCTTCATATCTTGAATGTATGACGACCCTTTGGTGTATCTATCATGACTCCTTGATGTAAGATAATCGCGGTAGCTCTTGTTAACCCTAGAATTGGGTTAACATCCCCCTCTTCCTGATGGCGATCGTGTCCACGTGATCGCGTTGAAGACCTTTGTGTGGGGAGAATGGACAAGCGTTGTCGATGGCTTTGATGTTGATTGATGCTCAATGGTTTATTGGGAGTTCTTACCGGGGTGGGGGGTGGGGTTTTTTTTTTTGAATGATTGCATTTTTATATTTATGTGAGCATGTTTTTTGTGGTTGTTTGCTCACTTTGTTTTTGGCAATCGTAAGCAATGTTACATGGCATTTGTGTTAGTGGGGATGCTAAGAAATGTTTTTAGCAATCGTAAGCAATGTTACATGGCATTTGTGTTAGTGGGGATGCTAAGAGATGTTAATAATGGGAGAGAAGAGAGGCAAGGATCCGGAGGAACGTAGACTTAATCATCAGAACAAGATGGTGATTCTCAGTTCCTCATTTGATTCATTGAAGCGACATTCATCATTTGAGGAAATTGGCCTTCGATGATGTCCCTTTGTGTGGTAGGATTCTTGTCAAATGTTGTTGAGTAGGACATGTTCCTGTCTTCTTCTGCCCATGTGCTTTTTATGTTTTTATGTATTTAAGTGCTCTTATGAGAAGCAGATATACATGAAGTACAAGAATTGAGTCATATAGACTCTTATTGAACTACTCTGTGTTGAATTAGCCACTTGTTGGTGAGGATTGAAAGAATTATGTTGATTTGTGAGGCTAATATAGATATCTTTACTAAGGATTGAAGATCATTGATTTGTGAAAATGGTGGCGTTGTTTGGAGAGCTTTGTAATTTGAAGGAAAATTCCAAGCGATGGGTTGTACCATTGACCAGGCTTTTGTCCACCATGGCCTTCCCATCTAGAGATGTACCTGGAAGTTGTTAATGGTGAGGCTTTGGTATAAATGTTCTCCAGTTGCATGAGTATGGATATGTACTCATGGAGCAACTGCTACATTACTTTAGCCAAAAGAATAGTAAGCAATAAGCTTAACAAATATATAATGGCTATTGAAGATCGTTATGCAAGTGTTAATGTGTGAGATGGCTTAATCCGTGAGATGAGGCGTAAATCGTGAAAGTACAGGTTCTTAAGCCATGAGCCTATAATTCGTGAGAAACATGAACTCGTGAGATTGCAGGTTTTTTGGCAGATATTCCGTGAGACGGCCTAATCCCGTGAAAGTGCAGGCCGTGAGATGGAATTCCGTGAAGAGTAATTTCATGAGATGGAATTCCGTGAAAGTTGAGGCCATGAGCTGGAATTCCGTGAAGTGTAGTTTCGTGAGATTTAATTCCGTGAATTTGCAGGCTGTGAACTAGAATTCCGTGAGAGGTAATTCCGTGAAAAGGAATTCTGTGAATTTGTAGGCCGTGAACTTGAATTCCATGAAAATGCGGGCCGTGAACTGGAATTCCATGATTCCGTGAGATTGCAGGTTTTGACCTCGTGAAGTTGTAGGCTTTAACCTCAATAGTTTTTTTATTTTAATTGATTTTATGGGTCAGCTAGGTCATGACTTGCAAGCAACAGCTTCTTGTGCACTTATTTCTCACATCCAGAGGGGTGACAAGAGCATTGTGATTTTGTCCTTAATGCGCTCATAAGTCTCCATTTGTAGACGTGGGTATTGATTCTTGAATCTGTTGCTCAAATGTTGTCTAGGAAATAGGTAAGATTGCTGATTGTTTGCTTGAACATACAAGCTCTCAGAATGCACGAGAGTGGTTGAGTGATTTTCTTGTTGTTGCTTGGGCCTTCATTCTTGTTGTTGCTTGGGCCTTCATTCTTGTGTCGAACTTTAGGTGAAGCTATTGGGGTTGAAGTCGGTGGTAATGCTTTCTTCACATTGTTCGGTTTTGGCATTACCATCATAGTATCCTTGTTGTTGAAGCACATGCACAAGCACCCATCTTTGATAAACATTATAAACTGGGTTGATGTGCTTGCTGCTGAGGCTTCCTTCTTTGTGCAAGCTTAGGGGATTTTGTGATACACTTGGGGACCCAAGATTTGGTATTTCTTTGGTAGTACCCTTGTGCCTGTAGTAGTATTTTTGGTACCCACACTTGTTGACTTGACATTGTTCTTTGAGGAACTCACATAGGCTTTTGTGGACTATGTTCTGGAGCACTTTTCTTTTTCCTTGGCCTCTGAGTGCTGCATTAGGGAAGAGGCTTTAACTGTCGAGGCACCCAAATTTGATTGGCACCTTCATAGTAGCCTTAAGCTACAAGTAGCTGCTTCTCCACCCATACATGTTTGAGACTCATGGGCATTTTTTATGATGATGAGGCTACAGTCTCTTGTGGAGTGGATGTTGATGACGAGGCTTTCAAGCATGTGGTTGTCTCTTTTGGTGAGGTTTTTCGATGAAGATGCATAGGCTCCAGGGCTTTTCCTTTGAGTTCCTTGTAAGAGATAGAAGGTTGAGCTATGGGAACTTCTTTAGAAATAGTTGTTGATTGCGAGGTTTTGGCATCAAACTTCGTAGATAAGGATGGGATTGAAGGAGTAGATGCTCTAACGGAGTCGGTTGTAGACGGAGATGGTATGTTATTGAGTAGAGGGGCCTCTGTGGAAGAGGCTTGTAACTTCTTGCATTCAGCATCATAGAAATCCATTAAAGTTGGATCCTCTTGCTTGCAGTATGAACTTGTTGTCATTGACCATCATTGATGACTCTATCACTCGCAAACCACACTGGTGCTTGGGCAGCAATATTCCATTTATACCCCAAGATCAAATCTGCTTCCAACACATAATCAACCCCAAAAAGCTTGCAAGTGAGGGGGTTAGTTTCAATATACATTGTATGTTCAAAGTACCCCAAACATGGCATGTTCAAGTCTTGTGTAAAGGGAATTCTTTCAAGATGTGCTGTGAGTGTTGGTTAACCTAACAAATCCCATAGCTCGAGGGTCATGAGATTGTGTTCTCGTGTTGGATAAAGCTATGCTTGAGCTATGGTGATTTTATGAGAAATTTTCAATCCAACCAGAATCCTAGGTATCTTTTCAGTAAGATATGTTAGAAGTTCCAGCTCCTTCAAGGTCTCTTCCTCCCATAATAGCAATTGTACATTGCCTGCAGGAGTGTTCAAGGCGAATCGTCACAGTCCTGTTCTATGGAGTTCTTTATGTCTTGGTATAACTCAAGTTGAGCCCTTAAAGGTGCAAGTGCAGATGTTATGCTGGCTTCACCACCATGAGAGAAGAGCATTCCTCCAAATGAGGTTTTGAGAGACTATTTTAATCTTGTAAGGGAATTATTGAATTCCTCACGTGCTTTCTCAAGCATATAGTTCGTGTAATCTGTCTCAGATGACTCTTCTGTAGAGAGTATGTCTTCCTCTTGAAAGGGAAAGCGGTACTCCTCTGGGCTTTGTTTTTTGGTTGTTTTTTTAAGATTGGCATTATGAGACTCAATCACAACCGGTGACCCTATAAGACATTCAACCAAGCTAAGCATCCTCTCTTGAGCTTGCTTTTTATGTTCCACATATGTCATGTGATCATTATTATCCATTTGGGGTGGTTGAGTGGGTTCTAGTTTCTTGATTGGTCTATGTGGTGCACTGAGTGAAGAGTCAAAACTTGTTTCATCCTCACTTAGTGACGCACTAGAAGTTATTTCATTTTCTGACTTTCTTTGGATCGTCTGTTTTTCATTATGTTTGCCATACGACGAGATTGAATTTTCTTTTAGGCTTTTGTATCATGTGTCGCACATATGCATTTTGTGGTTTGTGTGGTGGCTTTTGATGTGGATGCTTCTGCATCCTATGCATCCTGTGTGGTGGCTTTTGATGTGGATGCTTTTGCATCCTGTGTATCTTTTGGCTCTTTTGTGTTTATGTTCCCTTTTACGTTTATGTCCTCCCCACAAGCTCCTTTTCCCTGTCCTTTACTTCAACCTTGGTTTCGATAGTTTGTTGTTCCTTGTTTTTCTTGGGTTATGAAGGTTTTGCTTTTCCTTTTGGGTTCTGCTTTAAAGCATGTTCTTCTACCCATGTTGAGATATTATCTTTTGTGTCCTTTTTGACCATCTCTCATGCCTTGGCTTGTTAGCGTGTAAGCACATTCAAGGGTACCATGGCCAATTGCCTGTTTTGTATGCTTAATATGTTAAGAATTGTATTTTGTGAGACAAGTTGCATGGAATCAACTTGTCTGGGCAATCTTGGAACATGCGATCAATGCCACATCGTTCACACATGGTGACTATGGGCATGGAAGTATTCCAAACTGTGCAGTCTGCCACCTTATGAGGTCCACGATAATAAAAACACTGAAGTGTTCGATTAACTAATTCTTGAGCAGTTTCTACCCTTTGGACTCTTTCTGTTTGGTGCACGGGAGATGGAGGTTTTGAGTCAATTGTAGATGAATCCGGACACTTTTTAGTATCATGGTCAAAGGTTTTACAATATATACAGTATAGAAGAATAGATGTCTTATATGCACAATGGGGATTGGGATGGTCATAGTGATTGCACTCAACACAAGGCATTTTGTTCCTCACTCGTAGAGGCATTAAGGATGTCTGGTTTTTAAAGTTCTCATCCTCTCTTATAGATGTCGATTGGAAGGTTTTAAGCAAGGCTGCATAGAGTTCGGGGAATGTCAATTCCAAGATCAATCTTTCTTTTGCCATTGCTTCACTTGGTCTAGATGAGGAACACCTCGTAGCATGATCATCTTCCAGCATGTTGTCATCTAAACGTATTGCTTCTTTACAACATTGATTAGATGTTTCCTGATTGGATACAATGATCAAGTTGTGTAAGATGTTATTCTTCAAGCCCATCATGAAACATCTCTTCAATTGAATATCGTTTAATTTTTCCCATGACTCACATCGTGAGTCCAAGAGTTTTATCTGAAGGATAAAATCTCTAATGGATTCATTTAGTTGACGCTCAATTGAATAGAGTTCTGTTGCTGTACTCCACCAATAACCTTGTCTGGAAAAGCCATGTATAAAGGCTGATTTCAAGGTTTTGAAGTTGGTCTTGATCGCTGGCATCAATGTGATGAACCATCAACTAGCTTTTTCCTCTAAGCATAAATTCAACACATGTACCTTGGTGGGATAGTTGGGATTTCCAAAGGCTTCACATATCTATTCAAACATTTCAATAAATTGAACAGGATCTATTGATCCGTCGTAGGCGTACTCTTCGTTGGGTCAAACCGGTGTCCGTTCGCCCTAAATAGCTTAGGCGCTATACGCACGTGAATGACCCTGAGATAATTTTCCAGAAAAAGCGTATGATAGTAACTTCCCAGATGGAAGAGGAGGTCCTAAAACCTATTTTCCATCACTGTCTCAAGACAAAAAAAAATCTGAGAATTTTTTTCCCTGTTTCGCAGCATGTTTTTGAGGGTGTTCTAAAAGGAATTTTAAAAAACTCTGTATTAGGGAGTTGTAGTATTTTTGGAGTACTACAACTTTGTTTCCCTGCGTTCGTGATTTTGTCATTTGGACCCTCAAAAAGTAGCTCGAATATGGCTCATCATCTTTTTCGCGCAGTTTTTTGTAATTTTTCGTAGTTTTTGGGCTATTTTTTGCCTCGATTTTTGGGTCAAATTTTTAGGCTGCTAGTCGGAGGCCAAAATGGTCGATTTTGACTTCGGACAACGTCCAAAGTTAAAGAGCTCGATGTCGTCTTTTCAATGAGCCCTAGAGCACCTTCATCGGATATACGGTTGAGGATATACGGGCCTCCAAACAAGGATGTTTTCCATGGTCTTTTTTTCTTTTGCCAACGAGGGGTTCACGCCGTGAAGCGGACTTCACCGGTTTTAATAAATTTTGATTGAATTTTTTTTTCCCGTGATTCCTAAAGGGCGTGAACCCTTTGGCCGTGAAGTTGCAGAAAATGATTCACGTCATGAATCGAACTTCACGAAAATATTAATTTTGCTTTTTTTTTGGAACGCAGTTCCCGAGAGCGTGAACCCTTTGGCCGTGAAGTTGCAGAAAATGGTTCACGTCATGAATCCGACTTCACGAAAATATTAAATTTATTTATTTTTACGTGGTTCCCGAGGGCACGAACCCTATGGCCGTGAAGTTGCAAAAAAATGGTTCACGTCGTGAATCGGACTTCACAGAAATATTAAATTCATTTTTTAAGGCACGGTTCCCGAGGGTGTGTCCATTTCCCATCCTCATTTCCCATCCTGAATAGGTAAAGGATGAAGCAATCCACTTGGAAGTTGATGGCTATCCTTATTCTTTTGGCAAGACACACATTTCAACACAAACTTCTTGACATCTCTCCACGTGCCTTTCCAATAGAAGCCCTTGCTCACTTTGTCAAAAGTTTTAAGCACACCAAGATGGCCCAAAAGTGGCCTAGTGAAGAATTCATCTCATAAATCACCTTGGGAATGTAGGACGAGTTAGGAACCAAGTACACCTTATCCTTGTGCCATCGAAGACCATTACAAAGCTTGTTAATGAGAGAATTCTCCATCATCTCCTTGCTATAATTTCCTGTAAATATGAGTAGCACCTTCATTGATAAGATATTCCTCTTGAATCCCTTTGATCCATTCACTACACACTTCTATAATTGAAGTCATAGTGCAAGCCCACATTTTTTACAATGCATCCACAACTACATTGTCCTTCTCGGGTGTGTAGAATATCTCAAAATCATATCATTGAAGGGTAACCAACCATCTTTTTTGTGTGGGAGAAAGATTGGATTAGGAGAGGAAAATTTTCAGCACCACCCTATGATCATTTCTCACCTTGAAATGTGCACCATAAAGATAGTGATGCCATTTTTGGATTACATGAAGTATAGCCAACATTTCTTGCTCATTAACATGCAACCCCATCTCCTTCTTGGAAAGCTTTCTACTCTTGAATGCAATGACACCATGCTCTTGGTAAAAAACTGCCCCAAGTCGTCTTCCACTTGCATCCGCTCTGACATAAAATGTCTTTGAGAAATCGGGGCAAACAAGAATAGGAGCTGATGTAAGCAAGTTTTTGAGTTCATTGAAACTCTTGTCGGTAAAATAGCATCCTAAAAGAAAGCTTCCCTCTTGAGTAGATCGGTAAGAGGTGCCACAATAGTTGCATAGTGCTCTATAAATCTTCTATAGAAAGAAGACAATCCCAAACATCCTCTCAATTGAGTTGTATTACTAGGGGTTTGGCCATTCTTTGACACATGCTAATTTCTTTAGATCAGCCCTAATGCCCTTCTCTCCCACCAAGTGTCAAAGATACTCCACTTCATTGATCATGAATGCACACTTGCTCTCCTTTGCATAAATCTTGTGCTTCCTCATCATCTCAAACACTTGTTGCACATGATATACATGCTCTTCCTTGCTCTTGCTATAGATCAAGATATTATCAAAGACCACTAGCACAAACTTGAATAGAAAAGGGAGCCAATTTCCTATTATCAAAGACCACTAGCACAAACTTGAATAGAAAAGGGAGCCAATTTCCTATTCATCAAATCTTGGAAAGTGGCTGAGGCATTTGTAAGGCCAAAGGGAATAACCATAAAGTGAAAGAATTGCCTTTCGGTCCTCAATATCGTCTTCTCCTCATCAAGCTCTTTCATTCGTATTTGATGGTAACCCAATCCTAAATCAATCTTGGTGAAGAACTTTTCACCTTTGATCTTATCAAGGAAGGAGATCATCAATACAGGGTATTGGGTACCTATTCTTGATAGTGACTTTGTTTAAGTCACGTTAATCAATGCACATACGAAAGGACCCATCCTTCTTCTTCACCAATAGAACGGGTGATGCAAATGGAGATTGTGAGGGTTGGATAAGACCCATGGTAAGAAATTCTTGTACTTGCTTTGCCACTTCCTCCCTTTACACCTTAGACAAACGGTAAGGAGGCTTGTTCACAACCTTTGCATTTGGCTCAAGTATAATAGCATGGTCAATCTCCCTCTTGGGTGGCAAACTCTTTGGCACTTGAAAAATATCCTCATACTCTTTGAGAAGAGTCACCATATCTTTGTTCATTTGCTCTATGTGCTTGTCCAATACCATCCATCCCCTCTTGAACAACATGTAACACATAGATAATGCCAAGAGTCTTGAGTTTCTTCTTGAGCCGCTTTGGAGTGATCAAAGAGAGCCCTTTTGATGCATTTCTAGACAAGACCACTTGTTGTCTATCATGTGAAAAGCTAATAACACCTTGTTGAAGTTTCATGTGGAAATCACCAAGAGAAGCTAACCAATCACACCCCATAATCACATCAATGGGACCCACGTCCAAGACCACCGAATCACCTTCCCAAGTGTATGAAGAAGACAATGTCACTTGTGTAGAAGGGTAAACCAGTGTAGCTTTCTCATTTTTTGCATTTGCCACTTGCACTTATTAAGGTTATGGGTAGCTCTGTTGGAGATATTTTGAGAGTTGATGGATTTAGAGCTGATGAAGCTATGTGTACTCCCAGAATCCATCAAAATGTGTGCAACTCTCCCATTAATGGTTCCCCCACTAATCTCAAAGTACTTGGGCTCTTGCCTCCCGCAGTTCTTGAGAAATAGAGCATATGCAAGCTACGTTTACTGCACTTTTGGGTGTATCACCTCCCAAAATACTTTGCATGACTTCCCCCATTGGGGTCAAATGGAAGTTTACCCTCTTCTTGGATGAAAGAATCTTGGATGAAAGAGTGATCCTCCAAAGTATCATCATGTGTCTCTTCAATGCAATCTTCATATTCCTCCACCTCATGAGATTTCTTTGAATCATCCTCTTCATCTATAAAAATCATAGTAGCCATCACCTTCTTTGACTTGTAAACACACCCGAGTGACCACTTCACTTTTCATTTGAAGCATAAAATCAACTCTTCAATCTTTGGATCATCCATCCTTTGTGTCTTCTTGAAGGGTTGAAAAGTCTTCTTGAGACAAACCCATTACTCCACTCTTGGGCTGTCCACCTTCAAATGATGAAGAAAACCTAGAGGTAAAAGTGGGTGTTATGGAAGGAAAGCTTTTACCAACATTTGAATAAGTATTGGATGGTTTTTGAGAGAGTATGATGGGTGAGATTTTTTGTACTTTGGCTCATAGAGCTCCGCCAAACTCATAGCCTCCTTGATGGTGCTAAGCCTTTATGTTGATACATTCACCTTGATGTAGGAATCCAACCCATAAATAAACTTCTTCATCTTCATTTTCTCATTAAGCCCTTCCACATACATGGATAACTTCATAAAACTTTTTATGTACTCCCTCACTACTACCATGCCCTTTTGGGAAAGCTCATACCATTGCTCATGGTATCTATTAAGCACCAAAGGTGAGATAAAATTCAAGTTCATCTCCCTTTTTAAAACATCCCATGAGACTGTGGAACATTCCCATGCTTAACCATATGTCTCCACCATTGGTGAGCATAATCTTCCAAATGTAAGGAGGAAAATTACACTTTATCTTGCTCACTCTTAGGGTAGAGCTGAAAATAAGTGTCATAGCTTTGTCATCCACTCCTCCAGCTCATGCAAAGTAGAACCATCACCCTTGAACTTGGAGAGGAACACCTTTTCCTTAATATCTTTCCAAGAATTGGGAGTAGGATTCTCATGATGTGGCTTGCCCTTTTGTGATTGCATATAAGCATTGGCAAATTAAGCAAAATCCTTGTACTCCTTCTTAATAAAAGAAGGCAATTCCATCCAACAACTATCATGAGCTTCCACTTGTCTTTGTGCAAAAGACATGTGCTCATAATCATGATCAACTCCATCCTTATCCCCAACCATCTCCTCATCTACCATGATGGACTGATTTTCTTTTGAATAAGATGATATCCTCTTAGCATCTCCATAGGCTTGAATGAATCTTGTGGTGGTTTGCTATTCACTTAAGAAGTACCAAGCTGAAATGAAGAAGGCCTCAAATCATTAATGAAAGGTTTCTTAGCATCCATCATAAATCCAAATGAAGGAGCCTTCATAAAATCCTCTTGCATAGCTTATTTACCTCCCTTGTGACCACCATAATGAACTTCATGCATAGTTTGCTTGCTCTCATGAATCTCACCAATTCTATCCACATTAGCTTCTTCATGGTGTTGATTCATAGATTACCCCAATTAATCTTCAATGGCTCCCATTTTGGTAGTCATAGACTCAAACTTTGAATTCAAGGTTTAGTTGATGATGTCCAATCTATCCATGAGTGGCTTAAAATCAAGTCTGTTCACAAGCAATTCCAAGAGTGTATCATTTGAAATGGCTTGCAAACTTTGAGAGGTGTGCTTATTGGCACTTCCCACATTAGCATCCGCTTCAACTTCCTTTGAAGTTTGACCCATGGATTGAGAGACATTTCTATGAGTGCTTCCCCCAACCGTTTTCTCTTCAAGCTCTTCCATTGTATCAGTAGTGCCCTATTCCATCAACTCCTCCCCTTCCATATCCTCCATGGCCAATGAAAGCTACCTCTTGGCTTACTAACCATAGTAGGACTAGTTTGGCAAATTTGTAATAGGATGATGTAGGAATGTCAGATTTGGGTGTTCTAAGGATCTATAGGAAGGTATTAGGATAAAGAGAAAGCCTATGATGACACTTTTGGTTCAGTCAACCCTCTATATGCCTCTGTTTTGACTTTTGCTCGCAAGTCGAATGGTGATAGTTTGGCCCACCGCTTGCACTCCAATGCTCCAAATGAGTTGAAACTTGGTGGTTAAGGTATTTGGCATGTGGAGAACACAATGGTGAAGCTAAATTTATGATTCGAGACTTGGTTCAAATTTTGTCCAAATAGAGTATACGGTAGAGAAATGGGTGTAACTCTTTAACCCGGAAACCAAACAGGGTGGTTGAGGGCTCTATGGGAAGCCCTAATGATGTGGAATAACCCCCAATATTCAATTTAGGTTCAATCTAAAACCCCTTGTACTGAATCACACTTTTTTGAAAACTGCAAATTATGTCAAATTGTCAACCCGCAACAAGCAACCATCTTGCAAATCTATGCATGCTTGCATCCTGGCATATCCTAGGCATCAATATGCATCTAATTAGCATCCAATAAAGGCATTTTGACCAAAATTTGGCATGAACTTGGTACATTTAGGAGCTAATCTCAATCTATATAACAATACCAATGTGCCAAATAATGCCAACAATACCAATGTGCCAAATAATGCCAACTATGCAACCTTGCAAAATCCCATTAATTGTCAATTGCATTTAATTCGATGTAGCAAGTCGATGGAGAGCTCTTGCTTTCCGATCTCCCAGCCAAGCCTTCTCACCCTCTTACCAAACTTTGAAATCCGATGACAAGAGTTGAGGCCATGTCTTGAACACCATGTACCTAATCCCCCTCCTTGTTGCTTTTCCAAAAGCACTCACGAGACGACAAGGAGAGTTCAAGCCATGCTCCCCCTTGGCCTCTCCACCAATGCCAAGGGTACCCTCTCAACATGCTAGATTCTAGAATTTATTTAAATTGAACTTGTACAATTTGATTAAGAGTCTAATAATGTAAAGAGAGTAGAGTGTTTGATGGCTTACAATTCCAAGCATGTACTCATGCTCATGTGCATTACAACTTTAGCATTGCTCATGTGCATTATAACTTTAGCATGTAATCATGATTACATTATGCTCCTTGTACACTTTCTTCATCAATCCTTTACTCCAAGGCTTACAATAGTCAACCAATCAAAGAGCAACAAACAATGCCCTCACCAAGGCATAACAAATGCAAGAAGCATCAATGATTGCATACTCTTCTCTTCTTTCAATCCAATTGTTGGTTTCTTTCCATGTATAGGGTAAAATGATTGAGGAAATGTGCGGGAATGATAAAGAGCAAGTAGAGGTTCAAAGCAATGCAAGCTATATGCAAGAAGCTATATGCAAGGGAATGATGAAAATCCCATGATATGCAAGAGATTTTCCCTAAACCCTGTTTTCTCCCAAAACCCTAATGCCCTTGGCCAAATTGATCAAGAAATGCGTGATTGTATAGAGAAGATCAAGGGAAGAAGGATTGGGAATTGAAAATTCAAGAAATCCCACCATAAACCCTAATCTTTAAGGCAATTCCCAAAACCCTATTTCTCTCAATAAACCCTAAAATTGTGATCATTATTGCAAATCAATGATATGAGAGGGTAGAGGAGAGATAGGAGAAGAGAATTAACACCTTGGATCTCAAAAAATTTAATTAAAAGCCCTAATTTTCAAGAAAACCCTAAATCATTCAAGAGAGCCAAGAAACCCTAAATCTTGGGTGGAATCAAGAATTGATGGTATGAATGGGTAGAAGAGCATGATTCTCCAAGAAATTTTAAGAAATTGTAAAAATTTTCAAGCATTTTTGCCATGAGTGAAGTCCCAAAGAAGAGGCTCAAATCTCACCGCCGTTACAAGCTTGGAAGGCATCCCTTGTTGAAGAAACACTTGCTCTATGCTTGAATTAGCTATAAAATGCCACCAATCTCCTCTCTGACACTATGAGAAGTCATCGTGAAGGGGGCGGGCTGCAGGCGTTGAATTCGCGATTTTCTTTAAGCATGAGGTAGTCTCCATGTAGCTAAAGAGATAGAGAAATAAAACCCTAATGTTTGGTAAGAAAAAGAGATGTGTAAAGTGAGCTATGTCCATGGAAAGCTCAAGAAAAAGGAGGGAGGAGAAGGGAAAATGTGGAGATGCAGAGATTTGCCCCAATTTTGGTCCACAGCCTTAAAAAAAGTTGATCCCAGCTCCAAATTTGGTCCAAAAATTACCAAAATTGATGCAATTCTTACCCACATGCTCTAAAACCTTAGAAGATTGATGAAATGAAGGGAAAAATTACAACTACACCATCTACCCCATCAACATCAAGAAGATCCAAGAAAATGCAGAAAATAAGGCTTGCAAAAATCAAGAAAATTGCCAAAATCACATGTAGATACCCATTTTCTTGCAATTTCTTGCCAAAATCACATGTAGATACCCATTTTCTTGCAATTTCTTGCCCAAATACATAAGAAAGCTCCCAAAAATCAAAATCAAAGTTATGATACCAATTGAAATGGATCTAGACCAAAGATTAAGAAACCAACACATAAAGTCCAAATCTAGCATCCATTTGATGGGCATCAAACACATATGAGAAATCCATGAGATTATGATGAAAATAAAAGAAATCCATATACACATGTAGCAAAGGAGATATGTGTATAAGGCCTAAGTGATTTAATCTCTCACCATGAGGATGGCTATCAAGCTTGCCATGAGCCCTAGACCATGAAAGGCCATCTCCATGAAAGGAGTCAAGAGTACATGTAAGTGTCCAAGATATGAATGACTAAAAATCCCTACAATGAACCCAAGGCCCATTATTTACATGTTTTGGACCTTAGCTTATGCTTTATTACAAAAATTGATCCATTCACATGACTATTCATGGAACCTTTGTTAGATGTTGTGGTTGGACATGTGATGTATTCTCTTTCTTAATGGATTGAGTGGATATAATGATGTGTTAATGTCTTCAAAAGATATTTGATGACTCTTAGATTGAAGAATGCTTCAACAATTATTCAAAATATGGTGTAGGAGTTCTTGAAAGCTTTCATGTGGGTTTTTTGAATGCTTTTTGAGTGCTCAATGAGTTGATTAAGCATCTAGATTGTTTAGAAAAATATCTTAAAAGATGTCAACTACCCTAATTTGACTAAATAATGTGCTTTTATTGTGATAAGTGGTATTCTCTTGGGGCACGTTACCTCCAAGATGGGTATAATTGTATATGCCAAGAAGATGGAACAACTAAGTTTCTAAAACTAATCAATGATTTAGGAAGGATTTTTAGTCAAATCCGATGACATAAAATATTTTGTGATATTTAGCAATTGTGGCTTACCCACTATACTAGCTAACTAAAGGATATATTGATGTTTAGGATCTTTAGTGTGTAAAAGTTCTTCATTGAAGTTGATTTTGTCAATACCCCCCATGTTGCAGTCGTGCCAAATTGGATCAAATCATTTCTTATGTTTATGGTTGCTTTGGATATAGCCATTGATAGAATTTTGATGTAAGAATCAGATTAAGGATGTTTTTTTCTTGTTTATTATTTCAAGTCAAACATTGTCTAATGCCCAACAAAATTACTCCACAACAAAGAGGAAATCATTAAGCATAAAATTTAGAATTATTTGGGCAATATCTTTTGGTTTCATGTGGATCATTAGGGATTAATGTTTTTGGTTTCATGTGGATCTTTATGTACCATTGTTTTTGGTTTCATGTGAATCATTATGGATTATTATTTTTTTGTGAATGATACTACTTTAACAAAATAAAATTACCAGATAGATGCTTTTACTTCAAGAATTTGATGTTAGTATTGTCCACAATCCAAAGTAGGATTATGCAAACCACCCTCCAAACCATAAGTATTGTCCACACTTTGGAGCATGCAATTACTATTTTTTTAAATCAGCAAGCCACCAAATGAAGTTGTTGATCTCCCACCTGATGCTGATCTGTTTAATACTTCGTTGGATTGGAATGATGAAATGTTCTTGTCCTTGACTAAAGGGGTTTTTCCAAAATCATTAAGTAGAGATCACCAAAAAATGTTGGCTTTGAGAAGAAAGTCCTTCATGGTCATTGTGTTAAGAAGGGAATTGATTAGGTAGGTTAGAGATGTGTTTGTGATCATGAGCATCAAGGTATGTTACAAGAAGCCCATCAAGGTAAAAGTGATGGTTACATTTTAATGATGATAAAGGCTAGAACATTTTTCCATTTGGTTTGTGACTCACTATGTTGAAACATGATTAAGAAAGCTAGCAAAGGAATGCAATGGATTGGCTACTAGGTCCATCAAATCGGATATCTCCTAATTTAGTTTTACCTTTAGAACCTTTTCAAAAGTAGGGTGGGTCCATTTTCCTGCCTTCTTCCTTGCCTCCATAACTTGGATCATCCAAAGAGGAGAGAGAAAAGGAAGAGAAAGAAAAAATTAGGGGAAAATTTTAAGTAAGAAAGAAAGAAAAGGAAAAAGGAAAAGAAATTAAGAAAATAAGAAAGGAAAAGAAGTGAGAGAAGAAAGAAATAAAAAAGAAGAAGAAATACAGCAAAAGTAAATTTAAAAAAGTAAATAAAGAAATAACTTAAGAATTAAATAAAAAACTCAATCAATATAATTAATACAAATTAAAGAAATAACTTAGGAATCAAATAGAAAAGTCAATGAATATAATTAGAAGGGAAATAATAAAAAAGTCAAATTGAAATTTTAATTAAGAAATAATCAAAGGATCCAACAAAAAGAAATATGAAGGAATTAAATTTGAAAAATCAATCAATGAATCGATTAATAACATATTTTAAAAATCAATTAAGAGATTAAACAAGGAGAAAAAAGAAAATAGTTATTAAATCATGACTAAAGAAATAATTGAGAAATCAAATTTAAAAACTCAAAGAAAGAAATTAACTTTTGAATTAATTAGAACCTAAATTTAGAATTTATTGCAAATAAAGAAAAAAATAGAAATTAAAAAGGAGTTCATTAAGCATTACTTAATTTTTTATTTTCTAATTTAATTGAAGGATTAGTTGATAGACACCTAACTAATTTAAAAATAATAATTTAGTATAATATAGAAATTTAATTAAAACCAAGCAAGAAAACTAATAAAAATATAATAGAAAACCTAAAGAATAAAGAAGACATTAAAATTAATAAAACTTACTAAAAATTTCAAGGAACTCAAATCTCATCAAAGTCAACTCAATAACCTAATCAAGCCCAATTAAATATAATTTATTATTAAGAAACATATTAAAAATAAAGTCAAAGAAAAACTAAATATAAAGAAAATAAAAGAAATTTATTTTTTAAAAAAAGAAAATGGAAGAAAAAAGGAAAACTATAAAGAAGAAAATGTCTAATTGAGGGTGCACTCTGGCAAAAAACCCTTTCCCGGGTTGTAAAAAATCAATCAAAATCCCCGGGCTATATGGAAACTATTTGCACAAAGGTAACTTCATTGTTCCCACTTGTGCAAGACCAAGTACATCCATATGCAACCTCTATTGCACTCACTATTGTGAGACTTTGTCTTCATAAGAGCAAGTTCACACTAGTTGGAGCTTGATAAAACCCATAAGAGTCGGTTCACACTAGTGAGAGCCTAATAAAACCCATAAGAGCCAATTCACACTAGTTGAGCCTAATAAAACCCATAAGAGCTGCTTCACACCAGTTGAGCCTGATAAAACCTATAAGATCTGGTTCCCACTAGTCGAGCCTGATAAAACCCATAAGAGCCAGTTTATGCTAGTTGAGCCTAATAAAACCCATAAGTGTGGTTGTTCCCACGTAAAAATGAGTTGCTTTTTATACAAAAGGGCCAAATGCTTGTACAGAGTTGACAACGGCTATAACATGACTTGTCCACCATTCTTAGGTTTCATATTTGATAACAAACTCCAAGATTTTGATCTTGAAGCAATATTATAATAGTCTAACAAACACTACAGACGTCTAATATATTGCCTTAACCTCCCAAATTTCATCAAGTTTTCAAAGGAACTAGGGGTGCATATACTAACACCTAAAAATTAAGCTATATTGGAAATGTAGAACAAGTGATTGTGTTCAACACCTAAAAAAGAAGTTCCATTGTAAATGTAGACTCTCCCAAAAAGAAGCTTACCTTGATGGCATGGCAAGTTAATGGTTCCACCGAATGTGAAGGTGATTTTCAATTCATTAAAATTGGCCTTTATCATTGGGTTTGCACCACGAGGTCCTAGGTGGAGCATGGCCATAGAGCTAAATTGCATAGAAATCAACAAAGGAATATTTTAGAGTATATCATATGCATGAAATACCTCAACTCTAGATGTGAGGAGAGGGAAAAGACTAGCTTCAAGCATAAGTGAGAGGAGTTGCTAAAGGAGTTGCAAGAGCTACGACCTCCCAATGGGTGAGAGGACATGCTCCAATCCCAAATGAGGGAGGCTAAGGGCAAGAAACCTACTTAGACTTCCACCTTGAAGTCAGTAAAAAATAAACAACACAACTAGTAGAAGCCTGCACTCCAAAGGAGGCAAAAGCAAAAATTCATTCAAATAGAGCTTCAACCTCAAAAGAGATTAAAAAAAAACTAACGGAAAATTAACAATCCTTCTATTGGTGGTAAAAAGACTTAATGCTCCAAAGACATAGTCACCATACCAAGTTATCATGACATTAATTTAGTTAAGGCCTTGATATATACTAGTGAAGATGGCCTTTATCGTAAAACAGAGCTATAGAAGGGTTCACTCAACCTTGCTGCTGCCATGCTTACCTCTCTCTTGAGTAAGAACGGAGAAGAAGAGGAAGAGGAGAAGGGCCTACACCACTCTCAAGGGAGAAGAGCCTACACCACTCTCAAGAGGCAAGCTAATCTCTACTTACATGCACAATAGAGAGAAAGCAAGCATGCAAGCATGAACAAATGAGTATAAGAGAGCTCAAAATTCTATCAATGGGATTGTGTGTATTTTCAGTATTCCAAAATGTATAACATACAAAGTGCCATGGCTCCCCACATGATAAAGTTCCTTATTTCAAAACTATTACATTGAAAAAGTGATTTCCAGCTTTCTTACATAATCTTTCTAAGCTTGGCGTTCTAAAGATGTATCTCATGAAGCGCTTACGCGGGTACAAAACTTTTTGCATATACAAAAAGTAAAGCTAGCTAGAAGTGGTTAACACTCGAGAAAACTTGATACAATTCTTCACTATTTAGTAGACAACAGATCTCATGCTAGAGAGAGAGAGAGAGAGAGCGACCGGGGGCATGTTTGTGTGACAAGATTTCATGTTGAAAGGGAAAAGTTTAATTAATTTCGGAGAAGCTTAGGTTATGCTCGGGAACCTTAATGGTGTTAATCAATTAGCCTTAAAAACACA
Source organism: Cibotium barometz (assembly GCF_041138505.1). Taxonomy (NCBI): domain Eukaryota; kingdom Viridiplantae; phylum Streptophyta; class Polypodiopsida; order Cyatheales; family Cibotiaceae; genus Cibotium; species Cibotium barometz. Next base: position 6,128,528 of record NC_141087.1, read on the forward strand.
TATATCCAAATGTTTATGCTCCGTTTTGACCCGTCCTCTTCAACCCGCCCCCCCTGATGTGTTAGGACAGTCGGAAGAGGAGCAAAATGGTTGTTGGAATAGCATTACCTCAGTCTCGGTGAACGGATTCCCTTCTGCAACACCTCCAAGTAAGCCTGCGTTTCTACCGATTGCTGATTTGGGTCTTCTTTGAACAGCTTTCAAGCGTTTCTGGTTTTCAACCTAACGCAGTTCTGTGTGTTTTCCATTCTTCTCTCCTTTTTGGCCAATTATAGAATTGAACTCGAACGCGGTCCTAGAGAACGGGTTAAACATCAGATTTCATCGGTTCTCTCCGGCTGTGTTTCTGTTGTTGTGTGTGGATTAGAGCCATGATGCAAAGAGCCCACATGGATTTTCTACTCTTTGCATTGGCCAGGAGCAGCACCTAACAAATTTTCAGAATCTTTGTGCAGATCTGTTTAGACCTGGTTCCGGATCAACCACTCTCTCACTCACACACACACACACACACACACAGCCACACACACACACGCCATGTTGTGTGTGTGTGTGTGTGTGTGTGTGTGTGTATCTGTTAGATTAGGTTTATGTAGGTGGGGGGTCAAACAGCAGTGCCTGATTTCTTCCTGCTGGAATTATTAATTTTTAAATACACATAAAAGTACCACCCTTCCTAATGTTTGCCAGACGTGCTACAGAATGAGCCCCACAAGTGAGTGGCAGGTTGAAGTGAACGCCTTGCATGGTTACCATGCTCCAAGGGATTTGGCCTAAGCTTGGACCACTACACCCCTTCCCTCTCACTTCAGAAGGGCACAGACCATGGCTATTGTTGTCAGTGATACCATGGCCAAACATGTTCATAACTATGGGCCCAGGGATACTCATGTTAAAATATAGTATCTCATGTGGAATCAAGTCGTAACAAAGGAGTCGGCCATTCACAGCATGAGGGTATAAATACCCATGCCCACCATTGTAATAATTCAACTATTCATTGCTAATACACGTCAAGCGCTGTTCGCCAACCTCTCTCTCTCTCTGCGTCAACTTCTCTCTCTCGCTCACTGCCTGTGTAAAGCTTCCGCATGCACGACTTTGACATGGTATCAGAGCCGAGTGCTCGTTGATTCTTGGGCACACGGAGGAGTTGGAGAAGGTGGCTGCTGCAGCGACTGAGGTGGCGCAGGAAGTGAGGCTGCTGCAGCGACTGAGGTGGCGCAGGAAGTGAGGCTGGTGCAGTGACGTGGCGCGAACTGCACGTGTCAACAGCACATTGCGTGTTGAGCAGCAGCAGAACTGTGGCTTAAGGTGCTGCAGGCGACGTCTCTCTTGGCAGAGGCGGCACAGAGGTCAGAAGTGCTGTCAGTACTACTATAGGCAAAATCGGCGGCAGGCGGGCTGTTTGCTGACTGGGCAGAAGGCGACATTTGATGGCACAGGCGCACAGGTGATGCACAGGGCTGATACAGGCGTTGCAGGCTGTGCACATGTCAGAAATAGGCGAGGTAGCGCAACCAAGCAATAGACAAAAATTCAGACTGGACTTGGGCCTGTTTCGTGACAGTGCCAGCTGTAGTGGTGGCGCAGAGCTAACAGGGCCGAAGTGGTGCTGCTGTCGATAGAGGCGCTGCTGAACAAGGTAGCAAAGTACATAGCCCAAGGCTTGAGGAAACGCACAAGGCGAGCAGACCGGGTCGACTGAGAAGAGGTGGACGGAGTTTTCGAGATGGGACTCCCGTGTTCGAGCAAGGACGACAAACTGAATGGCGACAATTATGCGCATTGGAACTTGATCATGAGGCTATGGTTTAGCAGAAAAGGCTTATGGGACATTGTTGATGGCTCGGAGGAACGTCCCCGAAGGGATAGCAATCGGTTCACACGTCTTCAGGAGGAGGAGTTTCTCAAATCTCTTGTGGATTGGGATGCTCACAATGCGAAGGCGATGTCGGCGATTGCAGAATCTCTCACCAAGGAAATTTCCCCTGCCATTCAGACTTTAAAGACTGCCAAGGAAATGTGGTCAAAGCTTGCAGGAATGTTTGATCGAGACTCAACAATGCGAGCAGTAATCCTTCTCGGCCAGTTGTTTTCCATCAAGTTTGAAACCGGGACCTCTATGCAGTCACTTCTAATGAAGGCAAAGGTTATTCATGATCAGTTATCGGCTATGAATAGTGCATTAACTAGTACCCAGTTAGCTACCTTGGTTCTTACGAAGTTGCCTGAGGAGTATGAGATGGTCTCGAGGGCATTACGCTTACAAGTCACGAAGGAAAAGCTGGAATTTGATGATCTCAGCTCTTTTCTCATTGAGGAGGAAGCAGTGCTCATTTCCCAAGGCAAGATTCGGGTTCCGAAGGATGTAGAATCGGCACATGCTGCATCGGAATCCAATAAGAAGTCTAGGAGCCGTTGTTATAAGTGCGGAAAGCGAGGGCATTTGGCTCGGGATTGCAAATCCAAAGCTAAAGCTCAAGGCTCGACAAATGACAAAGGCAAAGGCAAAGCTGACGAGGATGACAGTGATAGTGATTCTAAGAGGGATGCTACGACGTCTGCCGGTGTGGCGAGGACTACACTGGCACATGCTCCAGCATTCTAGCTTGGTGGAAGGATGCTACCACGTGCTTCAGCCAGAGAGAGGCATGTGAGTGGCAGAGAGGGGCAGTCTGTGCTCCCGTTTTAGTGATTTGGACCCGTGTGTCGGAGTTCAAGGCACATACATCTGGCATGGAACAGCTTGACAAGACTATGGACGTGATGTGTTCGTAGTTCATTGGTAGCAGACTATGGATGGGATGAGTTCCTGGTTCATTGTGTAGCAGAATTTTGGGCGTCGTGTGACGACAGTTCAAGGTTCAGAGGATTTTTTGAACGTGATGTGTTCGCAGTTCAACGAATGGGGGATCATGAATGTGGAGTTGTCTGCAATTCATTATTCTATGTGGCAGCTAAAGCTCAAGATGGCATTTTCTTGTGGAGACAGGTTGATTGGTGCATTATCCGAGGTGTACCTAGCAAAGGCCACGCTAGGGTGTCCATGGTTGCATCTGCATCGACTTGGTTTCTTCATCTATGCCCACTATGAGCTACAGAGAGGGTGTTAAAATATAGTATCTCATGTGGAATCAAGTCGTAACAAAGGAGTCGGCCATTCACAGCATGAGGGTATAAATACCCATGCCCACCATTGTAATAATTCAACTATTCATTGCTAATACACGTCAAGCGCTGTTCGCCAACCTCTCTCTCTCTCTCTGCGTCAACTTCTCTCTCTCGCTCACTGCCTGTGTAAAGCTTCCGCATGCACGACTTTGACAACTCATGCTATGGTCCACCACATCACACATGCTGCTATGGTCCACCACATCACACATGCTATTGCCCATACTCCATCTTCATCATCGCTGGTCTGCCAGGCACCTCGAGATAGGTGTTGAGCATGAAGATTGTTGGGAGGATGAATCTTAATACATAAATGTGCACCTACCCTCGGGCATGAGTGAGGATGTCATGGCATGTAGATTATTTCCCAATATGAGCAGGGAGTCCCTCAAAGTGCATTGCTGGTGTGAATTCGTTTGCCAGAGCAACGGAGCTCCACATGGCAAAACTATGCTCATAGTGGCTGATGTGATAGGAGTGCGTACGGGCGGGCACCTATGGGCGGTGAAAATGGTAACTACGGGAGGATCTTGGGCCTACTGCCAGTTGGGAAAAAAAAAGCGATGTTACCTACAATGGGATACTGACGCCATGGACATGTCGGTGCTTTTTCCTGTCTGCAGGCTGCTTTTTTGCCAAGATCATCATTGGATTGTGTGAAGCTCACAGATGTGTGCATCAGGTGTATGGATGCTATGCGTGGATCAGAAACGAGAGAGAGAGCTGAGCATTGCGTGTACTGTCACCATTTGGCCACCCAATTGGTCCACCCGTGCTTTCTTATCATGTATGTACATTGGACTGGTGTCCATGGCAGTTGTATATGCCGGGGATTGATGCCACTCATGTGATACTATGGACTTGGCTTTCCGTTGGGACTTGTGCCTTCGTGTACATGCCCAGAAATGCTTGGTGGATTGGTGTTCCATTGGGTCTGATACCTCGTGTACTTACCTGGAGCACGTCTATTTTGGTATAGTCTCATGAACGGGGATTGTCCATACCATGCTGCATTGCATAGCATCTTTATGTGCTTGCTTGCAATTGAAATTGCATTCTATTTTCATGCTTGCTTGACCAATGTGTAGTTCCGAGTAAGGTGTCACATGCACTCTGCACTCAGTGCATGGTGACAAGATGGCTCATCATCAGAAGTGCAACAGTTGTACAGTTTTAGAACCCAATAGGATGATAATTGTCGTACGCCGTGACCCTATTGTACATCCTCAGTCCAGGATAAGTCAGGCACGAGCTATGTAGGTCATTCCTCAGCCTTAGTGGGTCAGTCAGTCAGTCAAGTCCCTTAACCCACTTGGAGAGAATCATTCATGCATGTAGAGTCAGTAGAAGCCTTAGGGTTTGCATCAGAAAGCACTCTGCATCTTGCATAATATGCATACATATGCCTGTGCATCATTTAGAACATCCCCAAAGCCTTAGGAAATTTACTGGGATTTATCTGGTATTTTTTCCATATTTATTAGTATTTATTTATCATTATTTGCATTATTGGGCATTTATAAATATTAACTTTATTAAATGACCAACCTCCAGTTAGTATAAATAGGCTTGCCTAGAGCCTCTTTTGCTCATTCAGTCTTCATTGTGCTAAGAGCTCTCCTCTCTCTTGCTTTCAGCCTAAGACTAATCCAGCCCTAGTGCCCATAAGCTTTCTTCTCCAGCCCCTTGAGATCCATAGCTTCAGCCCAGCCCTAGGTGCCTGTCTTCAGCCTCTTTCAGCCCTGAATTCAGCATCAGTTCATGCCCATAGTTCAGCCCACAGTTCAGCATAGTTTAACGCCAGCAATCAGCCTTCATATCTGCATTTTGCACAACCGTACAGCAGAAGACCTCTGCGTTTTTCTGTCCAGCAGCCTCAGTACCCTGCAGCTTCTGTCCAGCAGGCCCAAGACACCTGCGTTTCAGTCCATCAGCACTCCAGACACCTGCGTTTCTGTCCACAGCAGATTCCAGCCCTGAAGCAACAGTCTACAGCAGTTTCCAGCCCTGAAACAGTTGTTTGCATCAGTGTCCAGCCTTCCTGCATCATCAACACATTCAGCAGTCATCTGGTGAAGGTAACTCAGCATTCATATGTGTTTTCAGCATTCTAACAGTGTGTAGAACAGTCCACCTTCTTCTTCTTTGAGCCTCAGGTGTGCAGCCCTTCCTCATGCCCTTGGGAGGAGTGCATAGGCTCGAGATCAAGTCATTGAGGTGTTTCTACAGCAGTGTACAGTTCAGCCGCTCTCCGATCCTCCGAGATCTTGCGTTCGGCTTATCTACAGTCCAAAGTCATTCTCTCTAAAGTAATAAAGCAAATACTATCTCGTTATCGGGATAGGGGGCCCTTCAGTGGGTAATTCGGGACCCAATCTGGTGTACAGTTCTCATATCTCTCTCTCTCATCTCTTTAAAGTTTGAAGTAAATGAAATGCATTGCTAAACTCACGAAACTCGAAGACGGTGTGAGCATATTGTGTGACAGGATCAACCAATACAAAGACTTCCGCTGCATGTCACATTGGTATCAGATTCAGATAGTCCACACACACCGTATCCTAGCGTGGGGGCATTCTCGGATGGTTAGATTGCGTTCCGGCACGACCACCGACTTCAGCATCATGTCTACAGGAGAGAGTACTCATCAGCCGGAAGACGTCTCCCCCGAAGGAGACCTTGTTCTTCCGCCTACAGCAGACACCATAGCTCTTCTTAGAGCTCAGAACCAGCTACTCATGGAGCGTCTCCAACTCTTGGAGGCAGTAGCAGCACGTCCTTCTACACCTCCAGCAGCACCCGACTACATCTCCCTCTTCTTTCAGATGGAACAACAAAGGAGAGAGGACGAGGCCCGAAGGAGAAGAGAAAAAGAAGAAAGACGGGACTATGAGGAAGCCCAACGCAGGATCGACGAAGACCGGCGTCAGGCTGACCTCGCCGCTCGGGAACACCAACGTGAGCTTGATCGAGAACGTATGTTACTCGAACACCAACGGGAAAAGGAGGCCATACACCTGAGGTATCAGCAGCTCTCCTCAGTCTCCCCGGTCATAGGTGTCACCAGCCAGCATCCCGCAGCAGCAGCAACCACCATCATTCGTAGTCAACCGAATTTCAGCAAGTATGATGGTAAGTGTGATCATTCTTCAGTTAATCAATTTGTTCATCAGTTTAATGCTCATTTTCCATTAGCTAGGATCACAGACCCACAAGACAAAGTCCACTTAGCGGCTCCCCATCTCACTGGTGAGGCAGTCACTTGGTGGCAGCATTGGTCTAGTATTCATACTGACCAGGCCACAGGTGTCATAGCCTTTGACTGGGACATCTTTGTCCATGACCTGAAGACCAGATTTCTCCCGCCCCAGTACATGACCGGTCTGAAAGACGAGTTCTATGGACTCAGACAGAACGGATCCCTAGTGCTTCAGTTTTCCGGTAAGGTTATTACTTTAGCACAGCAGTTAGGGTTATCTGAGCAGGCCAAGATGGAGCAATTCATTCGTGGATTGGACTCCAACATTCGGTTCACAGTTCGTAACTTTGAACCAAGTACATATGACCGGGCTTTGACTCTCGCTCAGAATGAAGAAATGAAGCTCAATGGGGGCAAGCCCAAGCAGGCATCTCAGTCCAGTACCAAACCCCAGCAGCAGCAATCAGCTGCACAGACAGGGAAAGGTAACGCATCTTCTAAAGATGCTAAGAAGGATAGCAGTAATAGCTCCAGTTCAGGGGGTAAGAAGGATAAAGAACCTAAGAAAACCCCTGATGAAAAGGCTAAAGCAGGCATTACTGGAGGTTATCTTCCTCCAGAGGAGCAAAAGAAGTACCAGTCAGAAAATAGATGTTTTTTTTGTCATATTATAGGGCATGGTAAGAAGGATTGCCACAAATGGCAAGCGGCACAAGCTGCCAAAGCTCCTTTTGCCACCGTTGCCACAGCCTCCCCAGCTCCTCCAGCCCCGCCTACTACCTCAAATGCAGTTCAACTTTTACCTTCCATGCATCCTATGCCATCCGTGGTATTTGATGCTAAGCAGGAGGGTGAGAGCGATGCTGCTCAGAAGAGCCTTATCCGAGCTTATGGCTCTGCCCAGGGCCGACAGTTTGTAGTCCTTTTCGATATGGGCAGTTCTGAAGACGCCATCTCTCCCCAGTTGGCTAATAAATTGAACTGCACTTTAGTCCCATATCATCTGGATGTGGACGGGTTTACACCTGGTCTTCGCACCCACATTTCCCAGAAGGCACAACAGTTTGCCTTTGAAGTTCAGAAGGCCTCATTTCAACGAGATTTCATCGTCTCCCCTCTGTTAGGGTGTGACATGATCTTAGGAATTCAGTGGTTCCGTCAGTATGAGCCTATTCCCAATTGGGGGCAGGACACTTTTACTATTTGTAAAGGTTTTCCTGAGCCTGTCATGATTCGTGGGGATAGAAGCATTCTTGGCATCCCATTGATTTCACATCTCCAGGCCCGACGAGCTATCCGCAAGGGAGCAGAAGGAGCACTCCTTTATGTTCGTGCTCAAACAGCCCCTCCCTCATTAGTAGCATCCCTTACATCTTCAGTCCCTCAGTTAGCAGACCTCCTATCCAGACACCAGGACATTATGCTTAGGGACGATCTCCCACCCAGTCTCCCACCCTCTCGCCTTGAGGACCATCACATTGATGTGGTCCCTGGATCAGATCCTCCTAGCAGGTTTCCCTATCGTCTTTCCAAGACTTTAGAGGGCGAGTTGGAAAAGCAGTTATCTGAGCTTCTCCGAGCCGGATTCATTCGGCCTTCTTCCTCCCCATTTGCTGCACCTATCCTATTTGTCCAAAAGAAGGACAAGTCTGCATGCCTTTGTGTAGACTACAGGGCATTAAACAAACTCACTATCAAGAACAAGTTTCCTATGCCTAGGATAGAGTACATTTTGGAGCGTTTAGACGGTGCTAAGTTTTTCACTAAGATCGACCTCAAAAGTGGTTACCATCAGGTCCGCATTTTTGAAGCTGACATTCCAAAAACAGCTTTCAGGACAGAGCGTGGTCACTACGAGTTCGTAGTCATGCCTTTTGGGCTTACAAATGCACCCGCAACGTTCAATAAGATGATGTCTAGGATTTTTGCAGTCCACATTGGGAAGTGTGTTTTCATATTCCTTGAGTCTTCTCAGCCACTGCGGAGCAGCATGAGAAAGATGTGGAGAAAGTCTTGCAACTTTTGCGAGATAATTAGCTCTACATAAATGCCAAAAAGTCTATCTTTGGTGTTAAGGAAGTTCAGTATTTGGGCTACATCATCGGTTCCGATGGGATTAGACTGGACCCCTCAAAGGTTCAAGAGATCTTAGATTGGGATATTCCCAAGACCGCCCAAGAAATCCGTTCATTCGTAGGTCTTTGTCAGGCCTATAGCACACATGTCCATCAGTTTTCCAACCTTGCAGCACCTCTTACCGACTTGCTCAAGGGGGTGAAGACTCGCAAGCAGAAAGTCTCAGGCACTTGATGCATTTCGTGCACTCCAGAAAGCTGCCTCAGAAGCACCTGTATTAAAGTTAGCATCATGGGACGAACCTTTCGAGGTCATCACCGATGCCAGTAATGTAGCCATAGGTGCAGTCCTCCAGCAGGACAATAGACCTGTGGCATATTATAGCAGAAAGTTGGATGTCGCCGAAAAGAATTATTCGGTATATGACAAAGAGCTTTTGGGTGTGATCACAACGCTCAAACATTGGAAGCCTTTTCTTTATGGACAGGCTTTCACAGTGAAAACAGACCACCAAGCACTTAAGTGGCTTCAGACTATGCCAAGTGCCCAGTGGAGTGATCGACAGGCCAGGTGGGGTCAAATCTTCCAACAGTTTGGAGGTATGATTGAATACATCCCTGGTAAGCATAACCCAGTAGCAGATGCTCTCAGTCGAAAGTCCAGCATCCAGGCAGTCCAAGAAGCTACCATTCTCGAAATCACGGGGAAGGACTTGGATAGTATGAAAGACCAATATGTCGACTCCCCTGAGTTTGGTACTCAGTATAGTTTGGCCCTCACTTCTGAGCCTGGCCACTATTCAGTACAAAACGGTTGGTTGTTCTACAAGAACCGTCTCTGTGTTACTCGAGAAAAGCATTCCGCTCTTCTCCATGATGCCCATGACTCCTTAGTTGGAGGACATAGGGGTATCAACAGTACCCTCGAGAAATTAGAACGGTCCTTTTATTGGCCAAAGATGAGGCGTGATGTCTATGCACATGTACAAGCCTGTAAGATTTGTCAAAAAGTCAAGGTTTTCCATACAAAGAAGGCAGGTTTACTTCAACCTTTGCCTATCCCCGATGGACCTTTCATCGACATATCTATGGACTTTGTAGGGCCTCTACTAGCATCCCCTGGATCCCGTAACACTCAGTGTTTTACCATTGTGGATCGCTTTAGTAAGTTCTGCATGCTCATCCCATGCAAGCATACGGCCATTGAAACCGGCCTCTGATAGAAAACCAGAGTGCGGTAAGAGCTAACACCCGTCCACTTGTAGTCTAGATGAAAAACCAAACACAGATTGGGGCTAGAGTGCCCAAATCTGAATACACAACGACACCTGTTGGCCCCAAAGCTTGGCGCCCCTTGCGGTATTTCTTTATTCCATTAAAATAATATGTATGGCTGAGTATAACATAAAAACCAGCCAAGAGTTTACACCTGTAGTCCAATCTGACTGCCCACAAATCCTTCTCAGCACAGAGGATCTATGCACACAGATCTGTGTCCTCAAGCAACACACTGTGCCTCCCTCTGATCAGCCAAGTTCACAAAGCAGGCCAGCCATGGGCATACATCTGGCATAACTCATAAGCATGATACATATTCTCAGCTCAACATACATGTGCTGTTCAATCCCTGTCTTAATCTCTTGTCAATCTGCTATACTCCTCCTCTCACAAGGAGCCAGATAACTCATACCTGTAGCAGACATCAAGCAATAGAAAGAGAGATGGATGAACAGAGTCAAGGCTTACCAAGTTCAGCTCGTGAAACAACTCTGGAGGAAGCAACAGCACCAATCTGTGCCTGCAGGCACTTGAACCCACAATCCTGCTTCACACATGTGCTTGCACTTGCCTGTATCTTCCTCCTGATGCTCACTCCTATGCTGTCCTTGAAAGTACAGATCTGAAAATCAGCACTGTACTTGATTGTACCGCCTCGGGATGCGTGCCAGGCGTTGTACTTGCAAAAACAGCCTGCTGTCCACTTCTGTACCAGCCTGAATCAGAGTACACAGGCCTGTCCAGCACCTGTCTACACCACCTGCAGCACTTGTACCTTCTGTACCAGGCTGCCCGTACACTGTACGGCAGCCGTACCAAGTGTACCTGCTGAAAAACAAGCTGTGCAGCCTGCACAGGCCTTCTGCGCAGCCCCTAACAGCAACAGCTTGTGCGCCGCCAGCAACAGGAGAGAGAAAGAGAGAGAGAGAGAGAGTCCTGCTCTGGCCGTACAGTGCTGTACGGCTGGTTCTCTCAGAAAATCAGCAACAGTTCTGATCTTCAGCAGCCGCCTCCCCTTCCTTCAGCTTCTCCACGCATAGAATACATGCTTTTGCTCCACGACTCCCAAAAGGGAAGAGAGAGAGAGAGAAGAGAGAGAAACTCTCCAAAAGTGGCTCCTCCCCCAAAAATAATAATAATCCCTAGGGCCCAACTTGAATAAGTTCCCTAGGGCCACTAAGGCCTAGGGGCAACTTTTATAAACATTAAAAGTTAATGTTTTAATGTTCCCCCTTCACACCTAGGGTTGTCCACACATCTTTAAACACTGTCCGGGCACCCCCCATGTGAATCATAAAATATTCTGACCCTGCAACCACCATGCCCACACTTGTCCTGCTCCATTTTCACAGGGCCATGACATACCCCCCACTTGGCAATGCTCTCCCAAGGTCTATCCGGAATAGGTAAAGGCTGTAATAACCCTGGTGTCTTCTGACGGTCAAACTTTACCTTCTGACATACGATGCATTGCCTCACAAAGGCATCAACATCTCTTCGCAAGGTTGGCCAATAAAAGAAAGTCTCCACTGCTTTGACCGTGGCGTCAATACCTCTATGACCTGCATACGGTGGAGCATGACTTTCAATCATAACCTTGAGTCGCAATGGCCTGGTAACACACAGTCTGCCATGCATCAATAAAAACCCATCTCTGAGAGTGTAATGCTCATGCCGCTGACCCTCAGACATCTGATCATACAACCTTTCAAAATCCTCATCATGGGCATACTGCTCTTTCATTTCATCAAGCTCATGATGATAAGCAAGTGAAACTGCAGAGACCTGTGGCTTGCGTGACAAAGCATCTGCCACTACATTCTTTTTGCCTTCCACATGCACAATCTGGAAGTGAAACATTGACAAAAAGTTTGCCCATCGCATATGCTTCTCTGAAAGCTTAGTCTGCGTGAGGAAATATCGCAAAGTCTGATGATCTGTCTGCACAGTGAAATCAGCCCCAAGCAAGTAGTGTTTCCATGTAGAAAGAGCGTGAATTACAGCCAACATCTCTTTCTCATACACCTGTAAATGCTTCTCGGCATCTTGCAAAACTCTACTCTCATAAGCTATCACATGTCCCTCTTGCATGAGAACTGCACCAATGCTACTTCCACATGCATCACACTGGACAACAAAAGCCTTTCGGAGATCCGGTAACACCAATACTGGGTCCGACGTAAGCTTTTCTTTGAGCTTTTTGAATGCTGTAATTTCCCGATCAGCCCATCTAAACGGAGTTGCTTTCTTCGTCAAAGCATGAAGAGGCGAAGCAATTTCAGCAAAGTGCCGTATGTAACGCCTGTAATAGGAACACAATCCTAGAAAGCTGCGTACATCATGCACGGTCCTCAAAGCTGGCCAATTAAGTATTGCTTCCACCTTTGCTGGATCCATACGGACTCCATGACCAGACACAATATGCCCCAAGAAATGTATGTCCTGCAAGAAAAACTCACTCTTCTTGCCATTAACCACCAACCTATGGTTTCTGAGTTCTGCAAACACAATGGCCAAATGCCTTCTATGCTCTTCCTCAGTTTGTGAATGCACAATCATATCATCAAAGAATGTGCCCACAAACTCTCTATGAGGTCGGAAAATCCTGTCCATCATTCGGTTAAATGTGGCAGGCGCATTCGTCAAACCAAAGGGCATAACCAAGAACTCATACAACCCAAATGTGGTTCGGAATGCTGTCTTATGCACATCCTCGGGTCTAATGCGTATCTGATGATACCCGCTTTTCAAGTCAATACGACTAAAAACTGTGGAGCCCTGTAAGCGGTCCAATATGTCATCGATCCTTGGTATGGGGAATCGATTCTTGATGGTATTCTTATTCAGCGCCCTGTAATCAATACACATGCGCCAAGAACCATCCTTCTTCTGCACTAAGAGCACAGGTGAGCAAAAGGGTGATGAGCTAGGCTGTATCAACCCCTTATTCAATAGCTCCTGCACCTGACTCATAATCTCTTCTTGTTGGGCTGCACTAACACGATACGGCGGTCTATTTGGTGGAGTACTACCAGGAATCAGATCTATGGCATGATCTTCTGGCCTCTCAGGAGGTAATTCTCCTGGCAATGACTCGGAAAAACAGTCTTGAAACCCACTTAAGAAATCAGCCCTGTCCTTATCTAACATCGACAAATTAGACTTAGACTCATCATCTTGTGCATCCTTTACATAAATCAAGTACGCGGAAAGATGCTTTTTCATTACTGATGAAATCGCCGAAGCGGATACAATAGGAACAGATTCCCCTTTGAGTTTTACATCCAATACATGCTCTTTCCCTCTATGAGTCAGAGTAATTTTCCTATTGTAAGTATCCACCACCGCATGTACCCTGTGGCACCATGGCATCCCCAACAAAACATCACAGCCATCCAAAGGCATGATGAAGAACTCCTCGCTGTCCACATAACCCTGCAAATGAAGCCGAAGCTTCCCAATAATAGGAGTAACGGGTTCTGCATACCCTGGACAAGCCATATTTGCCTCATGTAACGGCCCCATCTCCTCTGCGCGAATCCCCAATCGGCCAGCCAAATCTGGTGAAATGAAGTTGGCTCTAGCACCTGTGTCAAAGAAGATCAAAGCATTCTGATCTCTCACGTTGCCCCATGCCCTGCACAACTCCGTAGCTTCACCACTTAGCTGCTCCCCCACAAGATCAGGAACTAAGCCTGCAGAAGGCTTTGGTTTCTTTGGCTTGGGCTCTCCTTTATTGTCAGGGTCCTTCTTGGACGTTCTCTTGGGACAATTGAATGACATATGCCCCTCTTCAGTACAGTAAAAACACTTTTGAGCATCTCTCAAAGCCTGTCTTTCCTCAGAAGTCCTTTTGGGCATTGGCAACTTCTTATACTTTGTCTCTGTAGACCCTTTAGCATCACGAGAAGCATGCCCAAATTTTTCAGCTTTCTTGCCCAATTTCTTACTGCCTTTAAATCCAGATGAACCACCTGTGAGTAACGCATTGGCTGTCATAGCATTTTCAATCATCTGTGACATGTTCGTTACTCTTGTCTTTATACAGTAATCGCGTACCTCCTTGGGCAGCCCACAACAATACTTCTCTACCTGCTCAGATAATGGCACGGCACGATAAGAAGTCACTGGGAGTAGAGCTTCCCAAAACTTCTTGTTATAGTCTTCCAAACTATCACACTTTGAAGCATCCAGCTTGTGCCATGCTGTCATAACATCCACCTCAAATGTAGATGTGAGCCATACGGAAGAGAAGACCTGTTTGAATTGGACCCATGTGGTGGGTGCTATGCCCTGCAAAAGAAGAGTAGACCACCACTGCAAAGCATTGCCCTTGAGAAAAGTGGCAGCTTTCCTCACCTTCGAGGACTCTGTGTAATTCCCACCAGAAAAAGCAGCATCAAACTGCTGTAAAAAGGTAAGTGCCTTCAATTTATCCTTGGCCCCACTGAAAGTGTCAAACTTCACTGCAGCTCCCCCTTCCTTGTAATCCTTCGCCTTGCCCATAGGCGTTAGATTATCATATGGAAGTGGTTTCGTGAGATTGCTGCCCCCAACATTCATACCCATCATCGGGTCAACATTTCCCATTCCAACACCAGGCATACCATACATCCCAGCCATGTTTCCATACATTCCACTATGCATACCTGGCTGCATGCCACCAAACATATTGCCTTGCATCCCAGGTTGCATGCTTCCAAACACATTTCCTTGCATACCGGACTGCATACCACCATACATATTCCCTTGCATGCCAGGCTGAAAATTGGCTCCAAAAGGCCCATACATACCCATGCCTCCCTGAGGATAACCCCCAGTCATGGATTGAAACACTGAGCCACCACCAAAGTACCCTGGATGCATGTTCTGCTGAGGAATAGGTGGCTGTCCATAGAAGGAACTCTGTGGGTTAGCACCAAAAGCATGCTGCATGTTCGGAAACTGTGCAGGAGATGGATCCTGTGGAGTGGTACCACTATGACCATGAGAAAGATTCTTCGAACGAACCTTCTTCTTCTTTTTCTGGGGCTCTGTGCGGGGCTCTGTGCGAGATCTCATAAATTCAGCAAATCTCTCGCTCTGTGTGAGCTGCATAAAAGTATCCATAACACCAGCCAAGCGATCTTTGAACCGAGCATCATCATCCTCTTTACTATGCACATCTTCTGGCTGTGTTACATCCTCATAAGGCTCAACATCTGCAGCCTGTTCTCCTGCAAAAATATCCTCAGATACATCTCTTTCAGGAGAAGTCTCTTGCTCTTCTTCTTCTTGATAGGAGTACTCTTCCTCTGTATCAGACATGGTTGCTGAATTTTCAGCGATGGCTTTCTCCAAAACAACCACGAGCTCACCCCCTTCAGAAAGTTGATGATTGGTCCCGGCAACGGAACCTTGAAACCGGCCTCTGATAGAAAACCAGAGTGCGGTAAGAGCTAACACCCGTCCACTTGTAGTCTAGATGAAAAACCAAACACAGATTGGGGCTAGAGTGCCCAAATCTGAATACACAACGACACCTGTTGGCCCCAAAGCTTGGCGCCCCTTGCGGTATTTCTTTATTCCATTAAAATAATATGTATGGCTGAGTATAACATAAAAACCAGCCAAGAGTTTACACCTGTAGTCCAATCTGACTGCCCACAAATCCTTCTCAGCACAGAGGATCTATGCACACAGATCTGTGTCCTCAAGCAACACACTGTGCCTCCCTCTGATCAGCCAAGTTCACAAAGCAGGCCAGCCATGGGCATACATCTGGCATAACTCATAAGCATGATACATATTCTCAGCTCAACATACATGTGCTGTTCAATCCCTGTCTTAATCTCTTGTCAATCTGCTATACTCCTCCTCTCACAAGGAGCCAGATAACTCATACCTGTAGCAGACATCAAGCAATAGAAAGAGAGATGGATGAACAGAGTCAAGGCTTACCAAGTTCAGCTCGTGAAACAACTCTGGAGGAAGCAACAGCACCAATCTGTGCCTGCAGGCACTTGAACCCACAATCCTGCTTCACACATGTGCTTGCACTTGCCTGTATCTTCCTCCTGATGCTCACTCCTATGCTGTCCTTGAAAGTACAGATCTGAAAATCAGCACTGTACTTGATTGTACCGCCTCGGGATGCGTGCCAGGCGTTGTACTTGCAAAAACAGCCTGCTGTCCACTTCTGTACCAGCCTGAATCAGAGTACACAGGCCTGTCCAGCACCTGTCTACACCACCTGCAGCACTTGTACCTTCTATACCAGGCTGCCCGTACACTGTACGGCAGCCGTACCAAGTGTACCTGCTGAAAAACAAGCTGTGCAGCCTGCACAGGCCTTCTGCGCAGCCCCTAACAGCAACAGCTTGTGCGCCGCCAGCAACAGGAGAGAGAAAGAGAGAGAGAGAGAGAGTCCTGCTCTGGCCGTACAGTGCTGTACGGCTGGTTCTCTCAGAAAATCAGCAACAGTTCTGATCTTCAGCAGCTGCCTCCCCTTCCTTCAGCTTCTCCACGCATAGAATACATGCTTTTGCTCCACGACTCCCAAAAGGGAAGAGAGAGAGAGAGAAGAGAGAGAAACTCTCCAAAAGTGGCTCCTCCCCCAAAAATAATAATAATCCCTAGGGCCCAACTTGAATAAGTTCCCTAGGGCCACTAAGGCCTAGGGGCAACTTTTATAAACATTAAAAGTTAATGTTTTAATGTTCCCCCTTCACACCTAGGGTTGTCCACACATCTTTAAACACTGTCCGGGCACCCCCCATGTGAATCATAAAATATTCTGACCCTGCAACCACCATGCCCACACTTGTCCTGCTCCATTTTCACAGGGCCATGACAGCCATAGCCGAGGACGTAGCCCGTCTGTTTCTCAAGCATTGGTATCCAATTTGTGGTTTGCCTAGCACCATAACATCAGACAGAGATTCCAAGTTTACCTCGCATTTCTGGAGGGCATTATTTGAAAACTTTGGAACTAAGTTGCAGTTGTCTAGTGCATTCCATCCCCAGACAGATGGCCAGACAGAAATTTATAATCAGTTGGCCTTTGATGTCCTCAAGTCATATTGTCATGACCAGCAGTCCAAATGGGAGCACTATCTTCCGTTGGTCCAAGCTATCTTGAACGACACACATTCATCCAGTGTCGGACGGACTTCATATGAAGCAGCCTTTGGTCGCCGTTTTTCTTCTCTTTTGACGAGAATGGTGTCTCCATCTTTAGAGGCTAATAAAACCACGGAAGCATTTTCCGAGATCATTGAGTCAGTCAAAGACCGCTTGACCAAAGCTCAGGAAGCATATAGCAGACAGGCAAATAAATCTAGATGAGATGTCCACTTCAAGGAAGGGGATTGGGTCTATTTGCGTATCATGAAGCAGAGATTGAAACAAGTGGGTAAACGTTGTCCCAAGCTTTCATTCCGTAGTTTTGGCCCTTTTCCAATAGTGAAGAAGATAAGTGATGTCTCAATGAAGTTAAAGTTGCCTGCCAGATGGACAATGCATGATGTTTTCCATGTTTCTTGGCTAAAACCATATGTTGGTCTAGAAGTGCTTGATGTTTCAGATGAACAGCAGCCAGACGTGGTAGACGAGGCAGAAGTTATTGAGCCTGAGCAGATCCTTCTTCATCGATGGAAGCATGGTTCCGGTCGACGGATTCGTCAGTTCTATACGAAGTTCCGAGATCGAGGTACCCACGAAGCCGTATGGCTCGACGAGGAGTTCTTCTAGGAGTACCCCCAGTTATTGGCGGACTACTTGGAAGCCATGAACCTGCCGCCAAGCTAATCAGGAGGGAATATCACATGCACTCTGCACTCAGTGCATGGTGACAAGATGGCTAATCATCAGAAGTGCAACAGTTGTACAGTTTTAGAACCCAATAGGATGATAATTGTCGTACGCCGTGACCCCATTGTACATCCTCAGTCCAGGATAAGTCAGGCACGAGCTACGTAGGTCATTCCTCAGCCTTAGTGGGTCAGTCAGTCAGTCAAGTCCCTTAACCCACTTGGAGAGAATCATTCATGCATGTAGAGTCAGTAGAAGCCTTAGGGTTTGCATCAGAAAGCACTCTGCATCTTGCATAATATGCATACATATGCCTGTGCGTCATTTAGAACATCCCCAAAGCCTTAGGAAATTTACTGGGATTTATCTGGTATTTTTTCCATATTTATTAGTATTTATTTATCATTATTTGCATTATTGGGCATTTATAAATATTAACTTTATTAAATGACCAACCTCCAGTTAGTATAAATAGGCTTGCCTAGAGCCTCTTTTGCTCATTCAGTCTTCATTGTGCTAAGAGCTCTCCTCTCTCTTGCTTTCAGCCTAAGACTAATCCAGCCCTAGTGCCCATAAGCTTTCTTCTCCAGCCCCTTGAGATCCATAGCTTCAGCCCAGCCCTAGGTGCCTGTCTTCAGCCTCTTTCAGCCCTGAATTCAGCATCAGTTCATGCCCATAGTTCAGCCCACAGTTCAGCATAGTTTAACGCCAGCAATCAGCCTTCATATCTGCGTTTTGCACAGCCGTACAGCAGAAGACCTCTGCGTTTTTCTGTCCAGCAGCCTCAGTACCCTGCAGCTTCTGTCCAGCAGGCCCAAGACACCTGCGTTTCAGTCCATCAGCACTCCAGACACCTGCGTTTCTGTCCACAGCAGATTCCAGCCCTGAAGCAACAGTCTACAGCAGTTTCCAGCCCTGAAACAGTTGTTTGCATCAGTGTCCAGCCTTCTCTGCATCATCAACACATTCAGCAGTCATCTGGTGAAGGTAACTCAGCATTCATATGTGTTTTCAGCATTCTAACAGTGTGTAGAACAGTCCACCTTCTTCTTCTTTGAGCCTCAGGTGTGCATAGGCTCGAGATCAAGTCATTGAGGTGTTTCTACAGCAGTGTACAGATCAGCCGCTCTCCGATCCTCCGAGATCTTGCGTTCGGCTTATCTACAGTCCAAAGTCATTCTCTCTAAAGTAATAAAGCAAATACTATCTTGTTATCGGGATAGGGGGCCCTTCAGTGGGTAATTCGAGACCCAATCTGGTGTACAGTTCTCATATCTCTCTCTCTCATCTCTTTAAAGTTTGAAGTAAATGAAATGGATTGCTAAACTCACGAAACTCAGGATACAGAAGACGGTGTGAGCATATTGTGTGACAGGATCAACCAATACAAAGACTTCCGCTGCATGTCACATAAGGGGACGTCCGTCCGCGAACCGTACGTGTGAAACTGTTTGCTGACATGGTTATGTGGCATGTGACAGGTGGTAAGTATTGGTCATAAACCTGGCCTTAGGAGTTAGCACTAATTTAAAAGTAAGTGTGTACACACTTCATTAAGTTTTAGGCGAGCAAAACTCACTTATAAATTATGACCAGCTCGGTGTTCACACACACTGATGTCCTAAGGTGGACATAACCCAATGTTCACCGCCCAGACCTTATCCCCCTTGTACAAAGGGAGTAATCAGCCATGTGTCCACTCTAGCTTGCTCCACAAAGCACGTGCCTGCCACCTACACTGGACAACTCACCACCTCACTCTTCCTCCTCTCTCTAGAGATGGGCGCCTCCTTCATGAGGGCTGTTGGGCTGCATTTTTTGCACTTTCTCCTTCCCAACTCCATTTTCAAGCTTGCTAAGGTGTTTTTCAAGCTTCCAAGAGTATTTCTGGATGCTAATCACTCTCCTACACACTCCCAATGACTGAAATTCAGCAAAATAGTTCTCTTTATTATTGTAATTTCTGATCTTTTTGCTGAAAACCTTAATTTCAGTCCTCTTCTCTCAAGTTAAACCATAGAGGAAGCTTTTCCAAGGCTCCCTTCATCCTCTTGAAGAATTCTGTCGCGAAGAAATGCGACAAATTGAAGATCTCAACACTCCAAGGACTTCCATCGCAAAGACTTCCGCTGTCATCAACTCTACTTGCTATTGGTAAGCTTTTATGCTTAAATATGGAAGCAAGTAGCAGGAGGGAGGAACCGGATTACAAGATCACATACCTTGTGTAGTGTTCTCTTGTCCTACATGCTCTCTTGCATATTGTTGCTACCATGTGTTGGTGGAACAATAGAGAGCAGATGGTAGGGAACATGGATACTTGAGAGGGTAGTATGGATTGCAAGTCTACATTGACAACCACTTGTTTGCAATACTGTATTCATATGCATTGGTATGGAAATCTGGTCAAAAATGCCGATGACACTATGTACTTGATTCTCCCAAGATCAATATACTTTATTTTAGAGAGGGGTTGGCCGTTCCGGCTCATTGTGTGTCTTTTGTCAATTCAGTAATTTACTTCTTGTATTTGAGAAAGTGTATTTAAGTGTATTGATTAGCATTATGTTCAACCAAGTTACATGTACCCATTTGTAGGGTCAGGCACGAGTGGGCATAGGGTCAGGCGCATGCTTTCCTATGGCTAATCTATTGCGCATATAGTAGAGATACATTAGTGCTGAATCTGAACGGCAACTGGACTAAGATGAGTGGACAATTGGTGGTGGTCGCATGTGCTAGAGATGCACATGGCCTGCCATGATCCAGAGCAGCATATGGACAGCGCATAGTTGCAGTAGCGATGGAAGACCGGGCTGTAGCATGCTCAGCAGGCTGTATAGGCACATGTGAGGCTTCCGTACAGGTTGTCAGATGTTGGCTGTACAGAGGCACACAATGTCACCATTTCGCTGCCCAAGTGGCTCTCCCCTATTTCGTGCCAAGGTAGTGGAGGCCGGGGAGCTTTGTGTCGCCCGTACTAAGGCTAGGACTTGTGTCACCTACGGGACATGAGATCTTGTTGTCACCCATAGTGGCCCTGCCAGGATCCCAGTTCTAGGCTTCCCATTGAGCTAGTTTCATGCTCAGGAAGACTTGCTATCTATAGGTTCCAAGAATAGGAGATGTATCCATTGCATATTGCATGTGCACGCATCTCTGCTTGCTTGAAACTGATTTTGCATGACTTGTTTTCGTGTGACTGCCTGCCATGATGTGTCCCCTTCACAAGCAGGGGATGCCCACCCGTGAACCGTGTGAATGCCTTGTATTCTAACATGGTTTGTGGCATGTGAATAGGTGGTAAGTATTAATCTAAACCTTTGTTTATTTTAATAAAGGTTTTATAACCTTAGTTGTTCCCAAGGGACCCATGTATGGGCAGCCCAACGTTTGGGCACCCTTTTGACCATGTAAACCTACTTACATGTGTGGGCACTAAAAGGAGGTTCCCACCGTTGTTTGAGGTGGGTGGGGGGGCGGGGCTGTGCCACGTGGCACATAGAGGTTGGACCCCTTTCACCTCATGTCCACCAACCTCTACTACGACTCCCACTTGCTTCTCTCTCACGCATGCACCAAAGCGAACATCTCTCACTCGTCTCTCTGGCTATGCAAGTCGACAGGAAGCTCTAAAAGTTGCCATACCTGCTGCCTGCAACCTACTGTACTCAGTCGTACTCGACCTGCTGTACCTGCTTGCCATACATGTACTTACTGTACTCGCTGCACCTGCTGTTCTACATGATGTACCCGCAATGCGCATGTATCCCACTGCTGTACACATTGTACCAGCCTATACATGCTGCCATACACGTACCCGACTGTACCGGCTGCCGTACTCACTGTACCCACAGTATCTGCTGCCGTGGTGTACGCTGCCATATCGTATGTTGTACCTGAACTGTATCACTTGTACCGGCTGTATGCGGTGGCCAGGGTAGCCCAAAGCTTGACGGACCCCAAGGAAACTTTGAATATGGGCCATGGGTTTGTTCTGATAGACTTCTGGTGCTAAGATCCAAAGTCGAGAGGGAAACATCCCAAATCGTAGTACTTGTACCTGCTCGTGTACCTATACCTACTCGTGTACTCGTACTTGGAAGGCTTGAACCACGGTCTTTGCGAGGGAGTGAGCCAAGCTCTAGTATGAGAGCACCTCTTCGTGTGTCGTCTCAGAACGACAGTTTCGTGTTCACTTTCCTCCAGGTGTATGAGACTAGTAGCCAGGCTACTTTGACTTTTTCGACGAGTCCTACATCGACAATCTACTCTGACACACTTTTGTTTGGGTAACTGTCTTCATATTTGCATTGCATTGGATTATCTGGCTGGAAAGCCCTTGGAACTTTGTACACAGATTAAATACTCCAATAATATACTTCAGTATTGAGGGGGGGTCAGCCCGTTCGCGGCCCTAGTGGTAGTGTATTGTGCAATGCTTTCCTTTTGCAATTTGTCTTGTGCAGTGATGTATCTTTGAGTTATCTTGTGCATTTGTAGCTAGTATATTTTAAGTGTTGACGAGCATTTTGTTCACGAGACGGTGCCCAAGGACGTTCACATCTAGCCAGTATAGGTTCAGAGGTATCAGAGCACGGTTGTTTTCCTCTTCTCAGTGGGAAAATAGTCGTTTGGGCAGTATGGACAGCCATGCACAGAGTGGGTAAGGGCCTAGTTCAGATGGCCAGCCAAGTGGTACACATGCTTCTGATGCTTTGGGCAATAGGCATATACATACAAGTTATGTGATGTATCTTTGAGTTATCTTGTGCATTTGTAGCTAGTATATTTTAAGTGTTGACGAGCATTTTGTTCACGAGACGGTGCCCAAGGACGTTCACATCTAGCCAGTATAGGTTCAGAGGTATCAGAGCACGGTTGTTTTCCTCTTCTCAGTGGGAAAATAGTCGTTTGGGCAGTATGGACAGCCATGCACAGAGTGGGTAAGGGCCTAGTTCAGATGGCCAGCCAAGTGGTACACATGCTTCTGATGCTTTGGGCAATAGGCATATACATACAAGTTATGTAGAGAAGTCAACATATGTGGGACGATACTCTCAAAGCAGACGAGGGATGCATGAAGATGACCGAGATGGAATGTTTAAAGAGGCAGTTGAATGCCAAGGAGGAAGAGATGAAGATGTTCCATGAGAACCTACAGGTTCATAAGCTTATGGAGGCCACAAAGGCCAAGTCTATGATTGCACACACTATGGACTCTATGGCGAGGGAATTGGTTGTGAATCCTCGGGAGATAGCTCTCAACTATCTCATAAATGGTGGAGATGTGATCAAAGTCAAAGCAGGTGAGCTTTGTGTCAAAGAACTCCCGCATGAGGAGACATGTAATGATTTGTCTTGTAGGATCAAGTCTTATGTACACAAGGATGAGGTTTCAGTGACTTCAAAGCAAGCCTCTACCTCGCATGGTTCAGGAAAAGATAGAGATGTACACGCAGGAGAGAGTGGCAAACATGATGGAGATTTATATGTGATGCATGCTTCCCATGGGGAAAGTGTTGGGGTGTTAGCCGCCGTACTTTGCCTATGGAATTGACTAGGGAAGAAAGAACCCCGTCATGGGCTGAATGTCACGATTGTGACGTATTTATGTATCAGATTCTCTCTTCATTGTTGATTCCTGTTGCAGATGCAAAGAGTAACCAGCCAAAGGGAACCCCTACCCTCGACTGGTTGCGACTCTTCGCCAAAGGATGTACCTCTTCATCGAATAGCCACATCCCTTCGACAAATGGAATAGACACATCCCTTAGCCTAAAGATGTACCCTTTCGTCTAAGGTCATTTCCTTTCGTCAAAGGACATGCCTCTTCAAATGTGTCTCTTCATCTCCTATATAAGAGACCTATTGTACTCAGTTTAATACAACAAGTCAATTCAATCTTATCTCAAGTGTTCTCCTGAAGGTTCTTGTTCTAAGTTAAGTACTTAAGTAGTAATTAGTACACAACATGAGGGATTAACAACATAATCCTTACAGTGGTATCGGAGCAAAATTTTTTCCTACCTGTGGGTTGTGAAGCCCTCACCCTCTCCGCGGCACTCCCTTGTCCACCCCTCTTCTCGGTGTTGTATGGAGGTGGAGGAAAGATCTTCTCACCCGCAGCAGATGCCTAAAGATTAAGCCTCGCTGAAATTTTTTTTTCCCGTCCCATCCCGATGGAGTTCGTGCAGCCGTCACCCTTTGCCCGTGCCCTCGGCGGTCCCGTGAACGCGCCTCGCGCTCCCGGAGTCACCGCCCTCGCGCCTCGTGCCTAGACGGGTCCTTGCTGCCCTTCGGCCTTCGTGCTTGGCCGCCTTGCAGGCTAGTTCCACCCCTGGCGGTACACCTAGGCTTCCACCAAACCCTGCAGTGCAGAATTTTGTTGCTGTCCAGAAATTACAGCAAGCATAAAGTGTTGAAAGCGGCCTCAAATCCTCATTTTCTTCACCGATTTTCCTTTTCGGGCATGAAATGAAGGCATTTCAACTACTCTTGAAGCCTTCTCTGGCTACCTCTTCGTCACACTTTATCCATGGTGAGCCAAAGCCTCCTCAAGCTCCCGGCAAGCAACTTCTCGGCGTACAACACCCACAACAGGTTTCTTGTCCTCAGCACAGTTCTGTAGAGACCACCAGACATGAAATACCTTCGTTCGAGCCTCTGCATGCTCGTCGCAAACATTCTCAACATTACAACAGTTATGAGAAAGATCCATCTTTGAATCACTATCAGCAGAAGCCAAAGCAGCAATATGAAGCTTTCAGAAGATCTCCCCTTGAAGAGTCATCAATCTCTTCAAAGCGGGCTCACATAGTGGCACATATTTCCGACCCTAGTCGAGTACTCGGTCGTGAGCGCCGCGACGCTGGACAAGTTTCCCCTTGCTAGCCATGCCATGCTTTCTCCTGAAGGTTCTTGTTCTAAGTTAAGTACTTAAGTAGTAATTAGTACACAACATTAGGGATTAACAACATAATCCTCACACTGAAAGTTATGCATAACGTTGGGAGGACAGTCAAGGTCCAAGGACAATCATGTGTCATTCGCTACTCATGCCATTGAGTATGCCCATGGAGAACGAGTTTCATGGAGGGATCCTTTTGTGAATGCATAGGAACACTTGATGCAAGAACAATCAGCATAGATAGAGAATATAGAGAGAGAGAGAGATGGTTTTGTATTCAGTTTATTCAGAGAGTATAAAAAGGTACATGTCCTATGGCATTTGGCCTTCCCAAAAAGCCTAATCTATGACCAATCTCCACTTGGAGAGAGATGATTAACAATGATCTTAGAATCTATTTTGAAATCATGGAATGTTTGCTCTATTGCCTATATTCTCTTCTATATGGAATTGGCTATTTATGCCTAATTTATGGATCTTATTATCAAGCTCAAAGGAAACTGATATGGGGAATTATCTTTTGGCTGGCATGGTCAGTTCATAACGCTGAGGTCACGGGATGGAACCTAGAAAGAAAAGCTAAGTATACTTTGAGTTTGCAAAGTTGGTGCTTTTGCTACTTATTATGAAGTGCCTTTGATGTTCACTAACCCTTGTATGCTTGAACAAGGAGAATAGTGTATTTTTGTTTGCCTTGAGATGGTTTCAAGGAAACATTGTCTAGGGTTCCTTCATTGGGATGGATTATTCTTTTTGGTTCCCTTTATTTGGGATTCATTGGACTTATGGAACTCATGGTTATCTCATGGATCAAGGATTTCTATTGGTGGCCGAAATGCCTATAAAACAATTGGTGGCCGAAATGCCTATAAACTATGTGTAGCAGAAATGTTTATGGAACACTAGGATATCTATGCTTGTGAGTGGTTCTTATCTTATGTTACACACTTGAGCCCACCTCTCCTCCAAGGTGTGTGGTCAAAGTACCAACATGGAGTGCAAGTGGTAGAGTGGACATGATGCCTGGTTGGTAGGGACTTATGTCTACGCCAAGGGTCATGTGAACTAACACCTTGTTAGCAGGGGACTGTGTCTACGCGGAGTGTTAGTAGACTGGAATTTGGTATGCTGGGGGCTTGATGTCGGCGCTCAGATCTAGTGGAAGTTCTACATCCGTGTGCACGGTCAATCGGTCTTCTATTTCTCGACTTGGTGTTTACATGTGTAAGCATGGAAGCCAGTGGAGAGTAGCATGTGCTTGACATGACACTGGGGATTGGGAAATGAGAGACTGCTCCTTCGAGTTGGTGGATACAACACCAAAACTTATTTTGTTTGGATATACTCTTCGAGCATGGATAGAGAGATTATGATATCTAGACTTATGGGACTGTTTTGTCTCACCCATTTATTGGGACATGATTATGATATCTGGACTTATGGGACTGTTTTGTCTTGCCCATTTATTTGGGACATGATTATGATATGTGGACTTATGGAATTGTTTTTTCTTGCCTATTTACTAGGCACATGATTATGATATCTGGACTTATGGGACTGTTTTATGTCGTCCATTTATTTGGGATATGATTTTGATATTGGTATTATGGAGACTTATTTAGTCTCGCCAATTTACATGGATTCTTTTAATTATATTGGATTTATGAGATTGTCTCGTCTCGCCCACTTGACGACACATGATTATATCTTGGATATATGGATTGAAGTTTAAAGTTGAGGACAACTTTTAAGAAGCTGGGGAGGATGTCAGAATGGGAGATTATCTTGGAATACAAAGGATCACACTTCTAAAGGGGACATGTCGAAGCACATTTGGCAGAAGGTCTACCAGTTGGGATATTTTTAAAGGTAAAGATTATGTGAGAGACCATCTCTTAGATTGAGACATGTGGCAAGAAAGTGGATCAAAGTGAGATAAGTGGCCTCACACTTGTCACTTCAGCTATTGTGTGGCTCTCCACTTGTCATTATAGCCTTCTCTTGTCATTTTAGCTCATGGGAGGCCCAAATATATAAATTGGAGCTCTCTCTCTTCATTAAGAGATTAAGAGAGAGGCTCTCTTCCTGCACACTAGCCTCTACCACCGTTACAAACTGCCCTAATGATGGCTACTCTTTTTCTCTCTCTTGAAGGTTGCCTATACCAGCTGTTGGGGACTGTTTTAGAGGCTTCCATCGCGAAGAAATACTGAAGGCAAGGGTATTTAATCATTTTATTATGATTTCCAGCCATTGAACTTCTTGTACCAGTCCCTGTATTTGTTGTACCAGCCATTGTACCTATTGTACCAGCCATCGTTGTAGAGAGCTGAATGTGGTGTACCAGCTGTGTTGCATGAAGACTTGTGGTTTTTGGGAAGAAATGAGTACCCACATGGAGGTATATGGATTATATTGTTGGCTCGGCATTTCTACAGCCTGTGTACCAGCTGAATTTTATGGTTGCCTTGTGTTGGGTTGTGTTATGGCACTGGTATATGGATAATCCGGCATTTCCCATGGGGAGAGTAAGGGTCGGTCCTCTATGCGGTGTCACATGTGCAAGCTCCATTTTCAGCATTTGTGGATGTTTTGTTGCGCTTTTATGTTTTATGCAAAGTGATGATGGATATGTGTTAAGGCCGTGGCCATGGTTTAAGTGTTTAATTGCATTAATGGTCAAGTGTTTTGCTAAACCCCGGAAGTTACAAGTCTCTTTTGGAGAGCTCTATTTGACAATATCACTTTGCCATATACAATCTCAAACGGGGCCTTTCCCGTGGAGGCATGCATTATGTTGTATGCAAACTCTACCAGCGGTAGATACTTCTTCCAAGCTATTTTCTGATCTGCAACATGGCATTTGAGGAGATCCAAGACAGTTGAATTTGTAGCCTCACTTTACCCATCCGTTTGGAGAGCTCTGTTTGACAATATGGGCAAGGAAGGGAGGGAGCCTGTCCTAAGCTCTCTACTAGGTGTTACAGAACTTTTAATGTGATCAAGAAGATCAATGAGGTTGCTTTCGGGCTTGCATTGTGTGATCATTGGAGGATTCACAATGTCTTTCATGTGAGTCTATTGCGGAAGTATTTGGGGCCAGAGCTAGAAGAGCCACTAGAGGTTGATGAGCTAGAGAAGTTCTTCAACTTGAGTAGATTGTGTTTCACAAGGAGAGAAAGGTACCTACTGGTAAGCTTTCCAGGTGATACCTTGTGAAGTTCAAGAACTACTTGCCTATCGACGCAAAATGGGTTGATGAAATCTACTTTAGAGATTATCCACAGCTTCTTCAAGTGTATTTGGAGGCTTTTTAGTTGAGGACAACTGTTTAGAAGGGGCCCGGATGTCACCATTTGGCCTCCCAAGTGGTTGTCCCCTATTTCGTGCCAACATACAGGAGGCCAGGGAGAGCTGTGTTGCCCGCACGGCTTGTGCACACATTAGGGACGGAACAGGCCGACTCTCTTGTTACATCCCAGAAAGGTTTACACTATGCTTGGATGGCCATTGGGGAGATCTCCAACTATGGAGGCTTACATATGGAGGTCATAGTTTAGTTTAACTGGAGTTAGGTCATAGTCACAAGGGACGGGGGACGGGGACGGGGGACGGCCATATGTAGGGAACGGGGACGGGGGTAGGAACGGCACTTAAAAATTACTTTGTTAGTACCACCCACTCGCCTATACGGGCAAACCTTGCATGCCCATGGTTGTGCACCACCTCCATGAGGGGATGGGGTGTGATTGACCTCATCCCAAAATGTCCATCCCATCGTCCTTCTACGGGTAGTTGGAACTTGAAGAGCCACTACCACAAGGAGGATGCCATGGATGATGGATGCCTCCTTGTCACTTGATAGCTTGAGAGAGAGAGAGAGGGAGTGAGGCTTGAGCCTTGAAAGTTGAGGGAGAACTTGAGAAGTTGAGTGTGAGGGTGTGTGTGTGTGTGTGTGTGTGTGTGTGAAGCTTGAGAGAGTGTGTGTGTGAGGGGCAGAGAGTGTGTCTTGAGAGGCTACAGCTTGCTTGTGTGAGAGCTTGAAACTTGAGACCTTGGCTCTTGAGGCTTGCCGCTTGAGGGAGAGAGAGAGAGTGTGTGTGTGTGTGAAGCTAAAGCTTGAAGTGTGAGAGGGAGTGTGTGTGTGTGTGTCTTCTTATAGGGAGGGAGGTAAGAGAGAGGCCAAGGCCCAAAGCCTCAAAGGCTTAAGGCCTATGGGCCAAGGCTAAAGGCCCATGAAAAACCCCTCCCAAACAGCCAAAAAAAAAGGTAAAAAATGTGACCATTGCCCAAACAGTAACGTGCGGCGTTCCCATGCAGCCGTCCCCCACAACCGTCCCCTCCTGGATCCGTCCCCGGAACGCGGTCCCTTGTGAGGAACGCCCAGCTAGGGACGTCCGTCCGTCCCCGTCCGTCCCCGTCCCACAGTGTTCCCGGGATGGCGTCCCCCCGTTCCAAGGGTCCGTCCCCTCCGTCCCCTGTGACTATGAGTTAGGTTTATAAAAGCATTGGTGCCAGTTATAGAGCCGAGAGCACATACAACCTCCTCACCAAGAGGTTCACTTCCACTCACCAAAAAATATAAATCTTACCATTTCCGTGTCCATGGTGTGCAGTTCATAACACACGTGGGTTTCCCCCCAATTACAAGAATCAAGGGATGGAGTATCTTATCCACCTTTGGAGCACGAGATGCCTCCGTGGAACTATGGCCACCTTGGAGCATCATTGACCTTTGTGGGATCCTCACACAAAAGTGTCAAAGTCAGTAAATCATTATGTCCCAAAACTTAGGGCACAGAGACGCAAAGTCTCAGTCCTAGCTTCTCATCTTTCTCATGCACAACTGAGGTTGCCTGGTTAAACACAGGGTACAAGCTTTTATTGCAGGTCAGATCTGAAGTTTTAACACTTGACATGGGCACAGTTAAGCTACCACAAGAGCCTTAGCAGCATCAAATCTCACCGGTCAGTTTTTGTGGGTGTTTTTAACCCATCCTCAGTGGGAAAACTGGAGACTCTGTGGGTATTTCTTGCAATGCTACCAAACGTACACATGGGATTCTTTGTACCGACAGGCTACTCTCATCAACTCTCTTGGTAGGATACTGTCAAAGGCAACTTTTGGGAGACAGTCTTAAGTATATTGTGACATGGATCTTTGATAGGGTGGATGTAGCAAACAAGCCTTAAGAAATTTTGCGTGTTTCAGCTTTCCCACTGCAAATGTCACCTGCGTGATGCCAATGTGTAGGTTAAGCTATTTGAACTGATCATTGCATCAGTTCAATGTGTGTCCCCATGTTGCATTGATATTAGTTAGGGTTGAGGATGAAGACTACCCAGAGTTGGTGCAGCAGGAATAAGTTTTTCCTGAATCGATACTCTTGCATAGTTTTAGGGGGGGTACCATGTATGCTCGATATCTCATGAAGTTCATGCTTCATGATGTGAATGAGGCAGTTTGATTGAATGAGTCCTTGTATACTATTCCATGCTTCTTTCTATGTACCAGGAAGCCGTACTGGCTCCATTGTCAGGATGTTACTTCTTCATAATATTGCATTGAGATGTGCACTTATTTGTGTGCATGTGTAGGAGCCTGAACATGTTGAACTAAAAATCATGCTGTTTGACACTGCAGATTGAGGCTGTTCCGATGGAGGAGACCCCTGAGGACCACATGCATATGATTCAGCCACCGACAAAGAAAGCAAAGATCGCCCGAGTACGGTATCCAAATTGGGAAAAACAGGAAACGATCATTCTTGTTAAAGCTTACCAAAAACAGATGGATGAGTTCACGACTGCTACGAGCAAAGGGCGCATGGCAGCAAGCGAACAAAAATGGGACAGGATCTCCTCCCTCTGTGCCAAGGAGAGTGTGTCCAGAGATGCGGAACAGTGTCGCAAACGGTGGCAAGACCTGTCAAAGAACTACAAACGGATAAAAGAGTGGGAAAATGCAGCAGAAGTGCCGTCTTTTTGGTTTATGTCATCATCCAGCAGGAAGGATAAGAATCTTCCTGGGAATTTTGACAGAGAGATCTATGATTGCATGGATGTATTCATGGGTTCAAAAACTGCCATACAACTACAGAGACTCTTCAGCAGTAAAGCAAGATGTGATAGCCTCAATGAGGATCACGAGCTTCCAACAAGCGGTTGCCTTGAAGGTCGATCAAGTGCAATGCTGGCATACGTAGAACCGCATGGGGACCCATCTTCACAAGAGGACTCATGTAAGTTATCTTGTCAACCAAGTTTCCATTAGGATTTGATGCGTTACCATCAAAATGACTATAACTGGGGAGTGGGTGTTTTCTGGCTATGTAGGGGCTTTATCTAAGGAGCGTATGATTCCTTCAAGGGACTACAGAAAGAATAATCATAGTTCTCAAGCCGACAGTGGGAATGATCCTATTGCTGAAGCAGTGGAGAATGCTACTAGGTATCACATTTTTTCTATGTTCCGGCAATGAATCCTATACTGTAGTACCCATACACATATATAGTTTGATTTTGATGTGTGCAGGCTTGCACAAGAGCAGTGCAGTGCCCAGCTGACCGAAGTTCTTGCAGAAGTGCTACTCAAAATGGCTGATGCAATGAAGACGGTAGCGGAGAATATCCGGAAACGGCCAAGATGATGCTCTGTTTGAATTTAAAATTCATTTAAAAGTAGCATTGATGTTCCATCATATGTATTTGTTGAAGGATTTTTATACCCATTCACAATCCATTGCAGCTTTACATGCATTTGCAATTTATACCAGCTTGTAAAAGGTGTTCAGCCAGGCACACCTTGGAAACTTGTGATCTAAAAGATGTATTTGTGGGGTTATTAAAGGTGAAATCAAATCGTTGAGGCAGTATAAGACCTTGTGCACAGTATTCAAGGTCATTGGGGATAAATGAGAAAGGTATGTAGCTGGCTTCTCTTTCAGATTCACTTTTGAGAAATCTCTGCGCACACGAGGATGTGACTATTTACATTATGCATGGGAACTCCAAGCAATGATGGTAGGGTTGGTGTTACCCTGTGGTATATGATTACATTATGAGGTTACAAGTGAAGTCAGGATTGCACTATCATAAGAAATGGGAGTATGAACTTGCAAATTACTTGTGGTGAGCTTGTAACGGCATAGTGATGTAACTAAACATTATTTTATGTTACTTTCCTCAGTTTTTTGGTTTTTAAATAATGCCCTAACTATTGGTTTTTTGTACTCTAATTTGATTTTTTTAAAGAAGATGCATTCAAGAACATGTAGGCAGTGTTGTTAGGGTGCACTATCAAGTTTGAACTTAAAACTACAATTGCTTAGATGGTAATTTGTCGCTAAGGGAGTACGAATTAAGCTTAGAAATACAACTCTATTTAAGCTTCGGCTTGTTAAAAAAACTTTTAAAATTCCTAATCTAGACATCATTGCTATACTTTCCATCAGTCAACTCTAATGTAACCTATAGGAATCTTACATTCTTCCCCATGTAAGAATTGAGATATCTCATCTCGAGAACTAGTGATAATCTCTGTCTAGATCCTTCTCTTTCTCCTAGGTTGCATCTTTAACTCGGAAGAATTTCCATTTTGTGTGTCTATTACTTAGTATTCCACTAGGTAATCCATAAAGTGTAAAAATCTCCTACAAAAATACCTTGGCAATATCTAATGGAGTGAAAGTCTTTATGGAAATCAAGTGTGTAACCTTTTTTTAGTATGTCCATTACTATAAATAAAGAATCATATCCGACACTTAATGGAAGGCAGTCTGATGATGAAATCTATACTTATGCACTCCCACTTCATTGTCAAAATATCCACGAGATGTAATTTCCTAGGCAATTTTACTCTCTCAACTTTAATCCTTTGACAGCAGGTGAGGCATTGATGAAACTAATTCAATACATCCTTGTTCAATCCCTTGTCAAAAGAAACTTCTCTTGATCGTTGCAAATGTCTTTACATATCTAGGATGCCCTACAATTAGGGTGTCATGAGCTTTTGTGCCAAAATCCTATGTTTAAAAGCTTAAAATTAAGATAAGTTTCTCTCAAGTTATAGTAGTCGGAAGGATATAAATTCTTATTGCACACCTAGTTTTGTAGACACTAAAAATTATTATAGAAGTGTACACTTTATGTATTCTCTTTAATTGCATATAATTTAGGGAATTATAGTAGTCTAGCATACCAACTTTAGGATAAATTGGAGAAATTAATCAATGATATAGGGTTTAAATTAAGGAACATAGATTAAAAAGCCTTGTTTGGATAAAATGCACCGTTAGGAAAAAAATGAAAAGAGTTGGGCATGTACAATAGTAGTCAATCTTCATGCAAATGTACATATAGAAAAATAAATTCACTCTTTAAAGCACTGATGTGTAGGGTTAACGAAAGAAGATAGATTTGTAAAGGTGAGAGAAACCATTTACATGTGGAGAGAGAAAAATAGAACATTCTCTTTTTAATTGCAAAGACTATGTAATTACCTTGGGGATGATACAAAAGAGGTTTGTTTTAAAAGGTTGTGATGCAACTCTCTCTTTCCCTAGAAAGAGGAAGAAAAAATTAAGACATGTTCATGCTTACAAGGAAAATTTGGACCATAGAAGGTTAGCAATTGACGAGGAAATCTAGTAATAAGAAGGATTAATTTCATAACCCTTAGTTTAGTTTAAAATTGGACCATAGAAGGTTAGCAATTGATTAGGAAATCTAGTAAGAAGGATTAATTTTATAAACCTTAATTCAGGTAAAATTTGAAATTGGAATACGAAAAATTGACTCTACATATGACTTTTAGCCTAAATTTGAATAGACTTAGGTTATGAATTTTATACTTGAAGGGAAGCTAAATCTAAGTATCTTTCACTAGAAGATCCATAATTTAGATCCCCTTGAAATTGTCTCTCAATAGGTCACTAAAATTTAAGCTTACACTACTTAAATAACATTAGATTAAAGTCAAGTTGATACTACGATGGGGCTTGTATCAGTGGAGAAATGATATTCAGAGTTTCGATGAAGAATAGAGGATGTCTCATCAAACTTGCAATGGTTTACTATGTTTCTATTGCGTGGATGATGCACAGATGTTTGACCATGTTTTTTACTTTTTCCTTCAACCGCTTATTGAATTAGCTAGCTTGTGTTATAGCTTCCATTGTTATAGTCACTGAAATATACAAGTGAATAGGGTGTGTGTGGGAACAAGCTCTTGGATAGAGATTGTAAAAGAGGAGATGTAATTGTGAAAGAACCTGTGAAAAGGTTAGAAGAATCTACTGGGAGAGAATAATGGGTAGCATGAGGGAATTTAGGAGTGTGGAGATATTCTGGGAGATATTCAGGGAAAAGAGAAGAGGTGGAGAGAATCAGGCAAGAGGTGGAGATATTCTGGGAGTGAATCATGGAGAAATCAATGGGATTTGATGCTTGATGTAAACTCTATAAATTGAGGCATAGCCCTAATGAGAATTTGCTGGATTTTGAGTATCCATGCCTACATTAGTCTATTTGCTAATTATTCACTAATTACGTCTTAATCATTTACTAATCACTTTGTTAATCATGTTGATTCTAGTGTTTGATCCACCATAGCTCATCATTATGCTCAAATTTTAACATGGTATCAGAGCCATGCCTAGAATCAATTAGGTTTATGAGCCCATTAGTTAATTAATTAGGATTAGTAATTAGCAAAAAATCAAATTTTTAGTGAGTTTTCACTTCTCCCCTTCACCCCCAGCCAGTGGAGGATCTCTAGCACCTTGCACACATCAAATTAGGGCAAAAGCTTCTAACCATAGCTAGCTAACATCCTTGGCTTCAAGCCCATCAAGAAAACGCAGCAAATCGCTGGCGCATTCAGGAGAACTCCACGTTTTTTCCAGCGTAATTTTTTCTGACAGTTTTGCAGATCTTGTGCTCATCAAGTCAACTTGCTTCAATTCCTCCTAGCCCAAGGGGTAATCAAGCATGCTCTACAAGCTAGTGAAGACAGAATTGAGTTTCATCAAGTCTACAGTGAGATCCAAGCTCTTCATCAAATCTGCAGGTGACTTAGACTCATTGCTATTAATACCTTTGAAAGCATTTGAGCTCATTTGAAGTGGAAGGCACCAGATCTGGACTCCCCGCATACTCTGTTTTTTGCACACAAAACAGAGTATTAATTTGCTAATCAGTGATTAATCAGTGCTAATCACTGTATTTTGGTGCAATTGAGGGTTCAAATTAACCATTAGGTATCTGATACAGATCCCTATAGCTTCAGATTGCAAATCGGAGTTGGTTTGATACTCCAACCATCCCGTACAAATTGGTTACCCTTAATTTAATGTAATTTCTAGTGATTTTATGCTGATAAAATTGTTGTAATCATCTATTAAACACCAGATTGAGTTGTAAAAGGGTAGACACTGCCCTTGAATCTTGAAATTGGATCAAGAGGTAAGACCCCCTTCACATCACCATGAGTTCAGCACAGGAAATAGCCAAATTTAATGGGGAACAGTTTTATACATGGCAGACAAAAACCATGTATTTGCTGATGAGGAAAAATCTGTGGGGATTAGTTGAAGGGAGAGATGAATGCCCAGAGAGAGGAGAAAATGAGTGGAAGAGTAGGAATGAAAAAGCATTGGGACTTATTGCACTCAGTTTAAATGATGAAATCATTCATCATATCACATGGATACAATGGGCAAAAGATGCATGGGATGAACTCAATAAATTATTTGGTACACAAGCAAAAAATTCGAAGATAAATCTGTTAATGCAATTCTACAAATTGGACATGAAGGAAAGTGAACCTTTAATCACACACTTGAACAAATATAAAAGCATTAAGCAACAGCTGGCAGCTATTGGCAAAAAGGTAGAAGATGATGAAGCATTAGCTGTACTTCTGAAGAGTGTGGACAAAGGAGATTATGAAAACATTGTAGCAACACTAAAGAATGTACCTGAATTGAAGATACACGAGATAGAAGCAGCTCTACTGGAGCAAGAGAGCAGAGGCAAAGAGAAGAAAGGGCTCGACTCAACAGCAGGAGAGGAAAAAGCATTCTTCACCCGAGGAGGATTCTCTCGAGGAGGACGAGGACGAGGAAGAGGCAGAGTAGGAGGGAGGACCTTCACTTGCAACAACTGTGGAAAGCCAGGACACATGGCGAGAGACTGCTACAGCAAACCCAATGGAGAAGGAACGACATCGGCAAACTTCATGGAGGCTCCAAAGGAAGTGCAGTCAGATCATCTTTTCTGAGAGAGAGAGAGAGAGAGAGAGAGAGAGAGAGAGACCCCACAACCCAATGTAACCTGCCCCAACAAAGTAAAACCACCTCTGAGCCACCGATGATGTAGGCCACGTGGTAGATGTATGTGTGAGCACTTTAGTCAAGGTCACAGGCAACTATAGTAAGCCTTGGACACATAGAGAGAGAGTATCAAGGACTATGAGTTTAGGGACTCGAGGCACTGGTCGCAGGCTATCAAGTAAGAGGGAAACTTGGTATAGGGTCCAGGTGTGCTAAGATTATTCACTTGAGGGGAGGTGTTGAAATATACAAGTGAATAGGGTGTGTGTGGGAACAAGCTCTTGGATAGAGGCTGTAAAAGAGGAGATGTAATTGTGAAAGAACCTGTGAAAAGGTTAGAAGAATCTATTGGGAGAGAATAATGGGTAGCATGAGGGAATTTAGGAGTGTGGAGATATTCTGGGAGATATTCAGGGAAAAGAGAAGAGGTGGAGAGAATCAGGCAAGAGGTGGAGATATTCTGGGAGTGAATCATGGAGAAATCAATGGGATTTGATGCTTGATGTAAACTCTATAAATTGAGGTATAGCCCTAATGAGAATTTGCTGGATTTTGAGTATCCATGCCTACATTAGTCTATTTGCTAATTATTCACTTTGAGGCATAGCCCTAATGAGAATTTGCTGGATTTTGAGTATCCATGCCTACATTAGTCTATTTGCTAATTACGTCTTAATCATTTGCTAATCACTTTGTTAATCATGTTGATTCTAGTGTTTGATCCACCATAGCTCATCATTATGCTCAAATTTCAACAGATGTGCTGCTGTAGCTCTCTAAGGACAAACTCCCATAGCAAGAAGCTATGGGGTATGAGATAATAACCTGCAAGCTCTCACACACTTTCACACTTCCTCTTACCATACACACGTTGATTTTACAGCAATGTGATGAGCTATGGTGGATCAAATGCAAGGATCAATATGATTAGCAAGTAATTAGAAGGTGATTAAGATAAGATTAGCGCACAATTAATCTAATAGCTTAATGTAAGCATGGATACTCAACAACCAGCAATTTCTCATTATGCCAATGCCTCAATTTATAGCTTTTACATCCACAAGGTGCCAAGCATCTAATCCCACTGATTTCTCCTTGATTTGTGTCACCTCCCCTACATCTGGGGACACCTTTTCCTAGAATCTTTCCACACCCCTATATTCACTCATGCTACCCTTGAGTCTCTCATTCAATAGATTCTTCTCACCTTTTCACTACTACCCACTCAATTACAAACTCCCTTTTATAGTCTCTAGCTAAGAGCTTGTTCCAGCACACACCCATTCACTTGCATATTTCAACACCTCCCCTCAAGTGAGCACACCTGGACCCTATACCAAGTTTCCCTCTTCTTGGTAGCCCATGTGACCAGTGCCTCAAGTCCCTAACTCATAGTCCTTGATACTCTCTCTCTATGTGTCCAAGGCTACTACAAGTGCGCGTAACTTTGACTAAAGTGCTCACACATACATCTACCACATGGCCTACATCATCGGTGGCTCAAAGGTGGTCTTACTACTCTATTGGGAGAAGGTTACATTGGGTTGTGGGGTTTCTCTCTCTTTCTCTCTCAGAAAAGATATCTTGACTCCTCTACCTTAGGAGTCTCCATGAAGTTTGCCGATGTCGATCCTTCTTCATTTGGTTTGCTGTAGCAGTCTCTAGCCATGTGTCCTGGCTTCCCACAGTTGTGGCAAGTGAAGGCACTTCCTCCTCCCCTGCCTCTTCCTTGTCCTCGTGCTCGTGTGAGGCCTCCTCGGGTGTAGAATGCTTTCTTCTCTATAGTTGTTAGGTCCTATCCTTTCTTCTCTTTGACCTTGTTCTCTTGCTCTAGTAGATCTCCTTCTATCTCATATGCAGCTTCAAATCTGGTACATTCTTTAAGGTTGCCACAATGTTCTCGTACTCTCCCTTGTCCACACTTTTTAGAAGCACTACTAGTGTCTCATCATCTTCTACTTTCATCCCAATGGCTGCAAGTTGTTGCTTGATGCTTTTATATTTGTTCAAGTGTGTGGTTAGAGGTTCACTTTTCTTCATGTCAAGTTTGTAGAATTGCATTAGCATATTTATCTTTGAATTCTTTGCTTGAGTGCCAAATAATTTGTTAAGTTTATCCCATGTATCTTTAGCTTGTTGTATCCCTGCAATGTGGTGAATGATTTCATCATTTAAACTAAGTGAAATGAGCCCTAATGCTTTCTCATTTCTGCTCTTCCACTCTTTCTCCCCATTCTCCACTTGATATTCATCTCTTCCCTCAACTAGCCCCCATAGATTCTTCCTCATGAGCAAATACATGGTTTTTGTCTCATGATGATGTGAAGGGGGTCTTACCTCTTGATCCATTTCAAGATTCAAGGGCAGTGTCTACCCTTTTATAAATCCAATTTGGTGTGAAATGATGATTACAAACAGGTTTACAAGCATGAATACACCAAAAATTTGCATAAAGCCAAGGATAGTTGGTTTGTACTGGATGGTTAGGACATCAAACCAACTTCAAATTGCAATCTAAAGTGATAGAGATCTGTATCAGATACCCAATGGTAAGTTTGAACCATCAATTGTACCAAAATATAGTGATTAATACTAATTAATCACTAATTAGTGAGATTAATCTCCTATTTTGTGTGCAAAAAATAGACTATACGGGGAGACCACATCTAGTGCCTTAGAGTCCAAATGAGCTCAAATCCTTTTAAATGCATCAATAGTAGTTATTCTAGTAGAGGATAAGCCCAAAAACAAAAGATTTGATCAAATATTGAATGCTTAATCTTTGTTTTACCAAAGTCACTTGCAGATTTGATCCAGAGCTTGATGCCACTTCTCCTTGATGAATTTTTGAAATCTGAGATCATAGGCATGTAGAGCATCCTTGAAAACCTCTGGGTTGAGAGGAATTAGACTGATTTCATCTACGGAAGTGTGAATCTACAATTTTCTCCAGAAAAAAAGGCGCCTACAAAATCGCAATTTCTTGTAGCATCCGATAGCGATTTGGAGACTTGACACATGGCAGGCCGATGCGTGGGGTTGCGCCTAGATGTGGCTAAGAGCTCTTAAGCTAATTTAAATGTTGGAGGGAGATCAAGCCCCTCCACCAGCTGGGGTGCAAAAGATCAATTGAAAACGAACTAAAAAGAGGATTAACTCTTAATCTTTGATTAGCAAGGTGATTAGGCTTAAAAATTAGCTAAATCCTAAGCTATAGCTCTGATACCATGTTGATTTCATAGCAATGTGATGAGCTATGGTGGATCAAATGCAAGGATCAACATGATTAGCAATTAGAAGGTGATTAAGATGAGATTAGTGTACAATTAATCTAATAGCTTAACGTGGGCATGGATACTCAAAAACCAGCAATTTCTCATTAGGCCAATGCCTCAACTTATAGCTTTTACATCCACAAGGTGCCAAGCATCTAATCCCACTGATTTCTTCCTTGATTTGTGCCACCTCCCCTACATCGCGGGGGGGGGGGGGGGGAGGGGGGTGCACCTTTTCCTAGAATCTTTCCACACCCCTATATTCACTCATGCTACCCTTGATTCTCTCATTCAGTAGATTCTTCTCATCTTTTCACTGCTACTACCCACTCAATTACAGAGTCCCTTTTACAGTCTCTAACTAAAAGCTTGTTTCCGCACACACCCATTCACTTACATATTTCAACAAAACACTCAACAGATAAGGTAGAGTAGAGAAGCTAGTGCTCTTAATCTCATACAAGAAAAGTGTTCATTCTCATTATAGAAGTTATCTTTGATACAACTTACTAACTGCTTGGGTACCCAAACTTAGGCGGCCATAACGTTAGTCTAAACTACACATATGTGTGTCCTAGGCTAATTAATGTACATCCTTTTGATGTACATTACACTTACCTTGGCCATCCCTTAATTACATCATTACGAGTATATTAGAGCCAAAAAATTAATAGATTTACATGAAGTGCAAAAAACCTGCTTGGGCTAAAATTACCAAGTGACCCAAATGAATAGATATATCAATAACTCATATAATGACTCCAGCTTTGTTAAAAGTGTGTCTAAGGAACATGTTAAACAAAGTGCACGATGATTGAGAATAGTGATTGTGTCAAGATATTTATGACACTTGGAGAATAATTCTATTTCTCAACACAAAAATTAGCGAAAACAATAGACTAGGAACAAATTAAAATAATTAACCTTACATAAAAAATAAAAATAAAAAAGAGAGCTTAAAAATAAGAAAGAGATTACTATTAACACAAGATTGGGTTGAATCTCCCTTGAATGAGTGTGGCCCATAGTACCACTCACCCATATTTATGTGTAGTAAATCTCACTTTTCAAAAAGATAACTCCAAAAACAAAGCATAAGTACTTAGCTCTTATAAAGTATAGCAAGTTACAAATATAAAGTCTTAGGCCTACTAAAAGTATAAAATACTAATTGGTATGTAAAAGGTTTGAGTCCTCAGCCTTACAAAAATATTAATGCCAAAATATGAAACCATAATATGTGTTCACATGTATTTCCAAATATCTCAATGTGGTTCAACAAATGTTCCACACATGATTAACAAATGATCAATCATCTTATTATTGCCTATATCCAAAATAATATCAGTCAGCACACAAAGCTGATTAAATACATTAATCTTGACTATATCATACCAATGCACACAGTTGATTAAACACATTTGAAATGGATCTAGACCAAATATCAAGAAATCAACACAAAGTCTAAATCTATACCAATTGAAATGGATCTAGACCAAATATCAAGAAATCAACACAAAGTCTAAATCTATACCAATTGAAATGGATCTGGACCAAATTTCAAGAAATGAACACCTAAAGTCTAAATCTAGCATCCATTTGATGAGCATCAAACACATATGATAAATCCATGTGATTATGAAATGAAAAGAGAAGAAATCCACATGCAAATGTAGTAAAGAAGGTATGTGCATAAGGCCTAAGTGATTTAATCTCTCACCATGAGGATGCCTATCAAGCTTGCCATGAGCCCTAGACCATGAAAGGCCATCTTCATGAAAGGAGCCAAGAGTACATGTAAGTGTCCAAGATATGAATAACCAAAATATCCCTACAATGAACCCAAGACCCTATTTATAGTAGCATGGCCCATTGTTTACATGTTTTGGACCTTAGTTTTGCTTCATTACAAAACATTTCTTCCCAAAGATTTTGTGCTCAAAATCATACAAGATATCTACAATTTAACATAGCCTCAAATGAAATCAATGGGAAATGGTGAAGGTCCAAAATATGCTCTCCAAATGTAAGGAAGTCCATGAAACTTCATCTCCAATGCATATTTGTGGAACCGTTGTGGCAGCCCTTGTTGTAGATGAAATCCTTGGAAAATTTCTTCATGAAAACTCCATGAATAGGCTGCAAATGATGCATACACTTAGCTAATCATGTTCTGCATCATATCCTTCTATTGTGATGACCAATGAAGCTTGTTGGAGTAAATCATTGATCCCAACAATGGACCTCACCAAAACTGTCCAAAAATTACAGCATGCCTATAATCCCAAGTATTTCCTATTTTCTCCATACAAATCATGCCACTTGGTCAAGAAAAACCTTCCTCACATATGCCATATTGTTGCACATACTCCAAATATTTCCAAAGAAGTAGTCTCATCCATGAACAATGTGGAACTAGACCCTCCAATCATGAAAGAAGTGCTCTTGAATCATAGTGGACTGCATGGCAGCCCATGCCGATGTCGAAACCACTTGCAAATCTCTCATGAAAACACTTCAAAATGAGCCCCAAATGACATGTACATGATGCCAAAGCATCTAGATATCATAAACTACCATCGTAGTCACCATTAGAGCTCATTGAGATCACTAAAAGACTCCAAAAAGTGCCTCTGGAAAATCTGTCTAGAAAATTCCAGAATGCACATCTTCCATTGTAGGAGTTATAAAAGCCCATATAATGAATATCAAATGGCCCAACCACATCCTCACATAATAGATCTTGTTGTTGCACCTAAGAAAGTGGCTGCCATGCATCCTCATCCACAAGTAAATCCACTAAAATGTGAACAACCCTCTCATAGATGAATCCCACCACCACTGGGGTTAAATGGAAATGTATCCTTTTGAAATGCCTTGTCATCCTCAATGTAACCATTATTCCAACCACCAAGGTCAAATGGCAAGAGGTTCTCGTTTGAAATGGCTTGTGCACCTTGAGATGTATGTTTTTGAGTGCCTCCCATATTTGCCTCCTCTTCAATTTCCTTTGAAGCTTGCCCCATTGATGGAGAATTGCTTTTGTGAGTGCTTGTCACAATCAATTGCCCTTCCAACTCCTCCATTGCATCCATATTACCATGCTCCACTAATGCTTCCCCTTCCATGTCTTCCGTGTGATGATAGCTTCCAAGGAGTGGCTTGCCGGCCATAATGGACTGTTTTGAGAAAATTGCCAAAAAGTGGAGCTAGGGTTATTTGAACAAACTAAGGCTCTATGTAAAGGTGATGAGACGAGGAATAAGAATATGTGATTAGTTTAAGTTCAATCCGGGCCCTAATAGTCTCTATTTTGGGTTTTTATGAAATAGGCCTTCACCAAAAATGGGCCGTAACTCCCTACTCGAGAGTTCGATTTGGGAAATCTTTAGCTTGTTAGGATCCTTTTGAGGAGTACTACACACCCATCAAGTTCAACCCATAAGATCACTTCTAGTATACAAGCTGCCAAAACAGGGCTGCCCCATGAAAACGAGTGTAACCGCTCACCAATAGCTCCAAATGGTATGTCGTTTGGCTTGTTTAGAAGGTGTTAGGATGGAGAATAAAGTGTAGGTGTCCAATTTGGGTCCAGCCCAAAACCCCGCAGACTGAATTGCACTTTTGCAAAATCTGCAGATTATGCCCAAATGTCAACCCGCCACCCCTTTGCATACCCTTGCATAAATGCATTCTGGCATAATACCCAAAGCATCATGTGGCATCCAATTAGCATCCTTTCAATGCATCTTGATTCACTTTTGACAAAAAATTTCCATAACTTTGTTGCATTTGCAAGCGGATCTCAATCAATGTAAACCTAAACCATAACTTTGTTGCATTTGCAAGTGGATCTCAATCAATGTAAACCTAAACCAATGCAAGAAAAAAGACCAACTATGCATCCTTACATAACCACATTGTGAACCATTGATTTCCAAGTATCCTTGAAACCATTGTCACTTGATTGGATTGAGGGAAGTCGGTACGAGGCAGCATCAGAAGTAGCATACTTGGTTACTAATATATCAAATATTTTGAATAAATCCCATTGCGTCAACAAAAATGTTTGAGTAACCGTCCATTAGTATCTTGAAGAATCGACGGATCATTCGGGCTTTGCTTGCCGATCTCCTGGGCCAAGCCTTCTCACCATCTTACCAAAGTTTGAAATCCAATGGCAAGAGTTGAGGCCATGTCTTCACTCACTCCATGTACCTAATCCTCTGATATACCACTTTTCCAAGGCAATCATGGCACACCGGATTCAAGACATTCTCCCCTTGGCCTCTCCCACCAATTGCCAGGGTACCCTCACCACATAACTAGCTTTCTAAAAGTGCAAGAATCAATGGAAAGCATAGAAATGGATGAGAGCATGAGACACATACCAATGGCCTTTATAGAACATGCCAATCATTGCAACTCATACAGCCAATAGCCTTTTGCTTGTCCCAAATGATTCCAGCTCAAGAGTACAAAGAAAGGCATCCACATTGAGCATAAGCATGAGCCGAATCCATCATAATGCATCCCTTTCTCAATGCAATTCCCTTTTCCAATATACATTCAATCAAGCCAATCCAATAAAGCTATCCAATCCTTGCCAGAGCAAGCTTCTATGGGAAAAAGTTGAGCACTCAATGGGAATTTATGAAGCTCAATGTCCCAATGCATAGCATATAATAGCTAATGATGGCAATCCTTGGAACATAAGAGTGCTATGGCCACCATTCAACCAAAATAGCATGTGACTTTGGCTAATAGACAAGCCAATGATGTTAATGGATCCAATTGACCACTAATTAGGTTTATGAAACCCTAATGTAATGGATCATTTTGTGTGTAGTAAAAAAGAAATCCACTTGGAAGTGTACAAGTCATTCTCAAGCACAATTGGAAGCACAATTAGCATAGTCAATGAGAAATCTTACCTCTCATGAGTTGAATGCATGAAAGCAATGGAAGACTATGGAATCTCCAATCCAACTCATCAAGAAGATCACCAAATGAGGCTCTTGCTTGCTTGCCACACTCTCAAACTTTACCACATAGCATTGTGCAACAATCAACCACCTAAATTGTGATTAATAACTCCATTTTGCTTGCCACTTAATCATCATTTAAGCTCTCAAAACTCCTTGATTTGCAGGAAAAACTGGAAGCAGTTTCCATGGCTTCCTCAATGGAAAAAATTGCCTAGAATATAGGTGTTTAGAATTTGTTATACACCCCATACCATATACTACATGATGTCTAAGGCATAGCTTATTTGTATTTAAGGCATTGAAGACAAAATCGTGCAAGAAAACAACACAAAAATGGTGTGAAAAAAAATGCACACAGTTTAGTGGCAACCAAAATCAGCAAGAGAAACGTGAAGAGTTACCTTAGGTGAACCATATGCTTGATTAAACCCCTTCTCCAAGCTTGATTAAGCCTTAATGGTGGCTAATGGAAACAGCTAATCTCCATGAGAAGGAAATGTGCAGCCCAACGGTGCAAAATGACATCCATCTTGCAAGAAACCTAGATCTATGTGCTAATCCAAAAATGTTTTGGATTCATGGCATGTGACCCACAGAGTCATTATTTGATGTTGTTTTGTAGGCTACATCATTTGTGATACCTTCACCAATTTCATCATCTGTAGTTTCTACATTTACATCAAAAATCTGTTCACTCAAATATGTGTGTGCTCTTTCTTGACTTTGAAATGCTATTTTTCGAGGACGACCACGTTCTTTACGCTGCCTAGATTCCATCACAAAGCCAGGTCTATGGGAGCTATTCTCTAAAGTACCCCTTGCTCTTTTCCTTTGCGCGGTCTCCTTATCCCCATGGAGTAATGGCTCTTCATACAAGGGTGTACCAGCCACTATGACCTGGACCACACATGCCACTGTGACACAAAGTTGGGGTTTTGACTTCGGTTACTTCTTAGA
This sequence comes from Cibotium barometz, assembly GCF_041138505.1. Lineage (NCBI taxonomy): Eukaryota > Viridiplantae > Streptophyta > Polypodiopsida > Cyatheales > Cibotiaceae > Cibotium > Cibotium barometz. The sequence continues at coordinate 6,173,508 of NC_141087.1, forward strand.
ATCAAAACACACTTGTATGAAACCTCACAGCCTCCTCACCTCCCTTTCTCTCCCTAAGTTAAGATAAAGATATACACATCAAAGGTGAGATCATAATTCATGGAAAGATGAAAGGCTCCGAAGAAGCAAGAATTTTTGCCAGTCTTGCAGCTCCAAACAAGAGGGCAATTCTTTGTTGGAAGAAAATCTTCCGACTCGAAATTATGTGAACAGAAACATACGGGGAATGTTGGTAAGGTTCATCCATTCGAATTGGGAGATTTGAACGAAACATATTAAAGCTAAAGAATATAGCAATCACTTGTAAGAGGATAAGACACATGGGATTTGCTTTTTGATAAGAGATTAAGAGGAATTAATCATTATTAAGAAGAAAGAATGGCCAAAAGTCTATAAAAATAGAGATACACAGAGAATTGCAGTTTTAAATCCATATAGATTGTGCAAAAGAGGATTACATATCTGCGTAGAGCTTGAAGAGAGCTTTGCGCCTATATAAAAACTTTCAAAAACGGGCAACCGAGCGAAAAGTTATGAGATCTACTTTAGAGATTATCCACAGCTTCTTCAAGTGTATTTGGAGGCTTTTTAGTTGAGGACAACTGTTTAGAAGGGGCCCGGATGTCACCATTTGGCCTCCCAAGTGGTTGTCCCCTATTTCGTGCCAACATACAGGAGGCCAGGGAGAGCTGTGTTGCCCGCACGGCTTGTGCACACATTAGGGACGGAACAGGCCGACTCTCTTGTTACATCCCAGAAAGGTTTACACTATGCTTGGATGGCCATTGGGGAGATCTCCAACTATGGAGGCTTACATATGGAGGTCATAGTTTAGTTTAACTGGAGTTAGGTCATAGTCACAAGGGACGGGGGACGGGGACGGGGGACGGCCATATGTAGGGAACGGGGACGGGGGTAGGAACGGCACTTAAAAATTACTTTGTTAGTACCACCCACTCGCCTATACGGGCAAACCTTGCATGCCCATGGTTGTGCACCACCTCCATGAGGGGATGGGGTGTGATTGACCTCATCCCAAAATGTCCATCCCATCGTCCTTCTACGGGTAGTTGGAACTTGAAGAGCCACTACCACAAGGAGGATGCCATGGATGATGGATGCCTCCTTGTCACTTGATAGCTTGAGAGAGAGAGAGAGGGAGTGAGGCTTGAGCCTTGAAAGTTGAGGGAGAACTTGAGAAGTTGAGTGTGAGGGTGTGTGTGTGTGTGTGTGTGTGTGTGTGAAGCTTGAGAGAGTGTGTGTGTGAGGGGCAGAGAGTGTGTCTTGAGAGGCTACAGCTTGCTTGTGTGAGAGCTTGAAACTTGAGACCTTGGCTCTTGAGGCTTGCCGCTTGAGGGAGAGAGAGAGAGTGTGTGTGTGTGTGAAGCTAAAGCTTGAAGTGTGAGAGGGAGTGTGTGTGTGTGTGTCTTCTTATAGGGAGGGAGGTAAGAGAGAGGCCAAGGCCCAAAGCCTCAAAGGCTTAAGGCCTATGGGCCAAGGCTAAAGGCCCATGAAAAACCCCTCCCAAACAGCCAAAAAAAAAGGTAAAAAATGTGACCATTGCCCAAACAGTAACGTGCGGCGTTCCCATGCAGCCGTCCCCCACAACCGTCCCCTCCTGGATCCGTCCCCGGAACGCGGTCCCTTGTGAGGAACGCCCAGCTAGGGACGTCCGTCCGTCCCCGTCCGTCCCCGTCCCACAGTGTTCCCGGGATGGCGTCCCCCCGTTCCAAGGGTCCGTCCCCTCCGTCCCCTGTGACTATGAGTTAGGTTTATAAAAGCATTGGTGCCAGTTATAGAGCCGAGAGCACATACAACCTCCTCACCAAGAGGTTCACTTCCACTCACCAAAAAATATAAATCTTACCATTTCCGTGTCCATGGTGTGCAGTTCATAACACACGTGGGTTTCCCCCCAATTACAAGAATCAAGGGATGGAGTATCTTATCCACCTTTGGAGCACGAGATGCCTCCGTGGAACTATGGCCACCTTGGAGCATCATTGACCTTTGTGGGATCCTCACACAAAAGTGTCAAAGTCAGTAAATCATTATGTCCCAAAACTTAGGGCACAGAGACGCAAAGTCTCAGTCCTAGCTTCTCATCTTTCTCATGCACAACTGAGGTTGCCTGGTTAAACACAGGGTACAAGCTTTTATTGCAGGTCAGATCTGAAGTTTTAACACTTGACATGGGCACAGTTAAGCTACCACAAGAGCCTTAGCAGCATCAAATCTCACCGGTCAGTTTTTGTGGGTGTTTTTAACCCATCCTCAGTGGGAAAACTGGAGACTCTGTGGGTATTTCTTGCAATGCTACCAAACGTACACATGGGATTCTTTGTACCGACAGGCTACTCTCATCAACTCTCTTGGTAGGATACTGTCAAAGGCAACTTTTGGGAGACAGTCTTAAGTATATTGTGACATGGATCTTTGATAGGGTGGATGTAGCAAACAAGCCTTAAGAAATTTTGCGTGTTTCAGCTTTCCCACTGCAAATGTCACCTGCGTGATGCCAATGTGTAGGTTAAGCTATTTGAACTGATCATTGCATCAGTTCAATGTGTGTCCCCATGTTGCATTGATATTAGTTAGGGTTGAGGATGAAGACTACCCAGAGTTGGTGCAGCAGGAATAAGTTTTTCCTGAATCGATACTCTTGCATAGTTTTAGGGGGGGTACCATGTATGCTCGATATCTCATGAAGTTCATGCTTCATGATGTGAATGAGGCAGTTTGATTGAATGAGTCCTTGTATACTATTCCATGCTTCTTTCTATGTACCAGGAAGCCGTACTGGCTCCATTGTCAGGATGTTACTTCTTCATAATATTGCATTGAGATGTGCACTTATTTGTGTGCATGTGTAGGAGCCTGAACATGTTGAACTAAAAATCATGCTGTTTGACACTGCAGATTGAGGCTGTTCCGATGGAGGAGACCCCTGAGGACCACATGCATATGATTCAGCCACCGACAAAGAAAGCAAAGATCGCCCGAGTACGGTATCCAAATTGGGAAAAACAGGAAACGATCATTCTTGTTAAAGCTTACCAAAAACAGATGGATGAGTTCACGACTGCTACGAGCAAAGGGCGCATGGCAGCAAGCGAACAAAAATGGGACAGGATCTCCTCCCTCTGTGCCAAGGAGAGTGTGTCCAGAGATGCGGAACAGTGTCGCAAACGGTGGCAAGACCTGTCAAAGAACTACAAACGGATAAAAGAGTGGGAAAATGCAGCAGAAGTGCCGTCTTTTTGGTTTATGTCATCATCCAGCAGGAAGGATAAGAATCTTCCTGGGAATTTTGACAGAGAGATCTATGATTGCATGGATGTATTCATGGGTTCAAAAACTGCCATACAACTACAGAGACTCTTCAGCAGTAAAGCAAGATGTGATAGCCTCAATGAGGATCACGAGCTTCCAACAAGCGGTTGCCTTGAAGGTCGATCAAGTGCAATGCTGGCATACGTAGAACCGCATGGGGACCCATCTTCACAAGAGGACTCATGTAAGTTATCTTGTCAACCAAGTTTCCATTAGGATTTGATGCGTTACCATCAAAATGACTATAACTGGGGAGTGGGTGTTTTCTGGCTATGTAGGGGCTTTATCTAAGGAGCGTATGATTCCTTCAAGGGACTACAGAAAGAATAATCATAGTTCTCAAGCCGACAGTGGGAATGATCCTATTGCTGAAGCAGTGGAGAATGCTACTAGGTATCACATTTTTTCTATGTTCCGGCAATGAATCCTATACTGTAGTACCCATACACATATATAGTTTGATTTTGATGTGTGCAGGCTTGCACAAGAGCAGTGCAGTGCCCAGCTGACCGAAGTTCTTGCAGAAGTGCTACTCAAAATGGCTGATGCAATGAAGACGGTAGCGGAGAATATCCGGAAACGGCCAAGATGATGCTCTGTTTGAATTTAAAATTCATTTAAAAGTAGCATTGATGTTCCATCATATGTATTTGTTGAAGGATTTTTATACCCATTCACAATCCATTGCAGCTTTACATGCATTTGCAATTTATACCAGCTTGTAAAAGGTGTTCAGCCAGGCACACCTTGGAAACTTGTGATCTAAAAGATGTATTTGTGGGGTTATTAAAGGTGAAATCAAATCGTTGAGGCAGTATAAGACCTTGTGCACAGTATTCAAGGTCATTGGGGATAAATGAGAAAGGTATGTAGCTGGCTTCTCTTTCAGATTCACTTTTGAGAAATCTCTGCGCACACGAGGATGTGACTATTTACATTATGCATGGGAACTCCAAGCAATGATGGTAGGGTTGGTGTTACCCTGTGGTATATGATTACATTATGAGGTTACAAGTGAAGTCAGGATTGCACTATCATAAGAAATGGGAGTATGAACTTGCAAATTACTTGTGGTGAGCTTGTAACGGCATAGTGATGTAACTAAACATTATTTTATGTTACTTTCCTCAGTTTTTTGGTTTTTAAATAATGCCCTAACTATTGGTTTTTTGTACTCTAATTTGATTTTTTTAAAGAAGATGCATTCAAGAACATGTAGGCAGTGTTGTTAGGGTGCACTATCAAGTTTGAACTTAAAACTACAATTGCTTAGATGGTAATTTGTCGCTAAGGGAGTACGAATTAAGCTTAGAAATACAACTCTATTTAAGCTTCGGCTTGTTAAAAAAACTTTTAAAATTCCTAATCTAGACATCATTGCTATACTTTCCATCAGTCAACTCTAATGTAACCTATAGGAATCTTACATTCTTCCCCATGTAAGAATTGAGATATCTCATCTCGAGAACTAGTGATAATCTCTGTCTAGATCCTTCTCTTTCTCCTAGGTTGCATCTTTAACTCGGAAGAATTTCCATTTTGTGTGTCTATTACTTAGTATTCCACTAGGTAATCCATAAAGTGTAAAAATCTCCTACAAAAATACCTTGGCAATATCTAATGGAGTGAAAGTCTTTATGGAAATCAAGTGTGTAACCTTTTTTTAGTATGTCCATTACTATAAATAAAGAATCATATCCGACACTTAATGGAAGGCAGTCTGATGATGAAATCTATACTTATGCACTCCCACTTCATTGTCAAAATATCCACGAGATGTAATTTCCTAGGCAATTTTACTCTCTCAACTTTAATCCTTTGACAGCAGGTGAGGCATTGATGAAACTAATTCAATACATCCTTGTTCAATCCCTTGTCAAAAGAAACTTCTCTTGATCGTTGCAAATGTCTTTACATATCTAGGATGCCCTACAATTAGGGTGTCATGAGCTTTTGTGCCAAAATCCTATGTTTAAAAGCTTAAAATTAAGATAAGTTTCTCTCAAGTTATAGTAGTCGGAAGGATATAAATTCTTATTGCACACCTAGTTTTGTAGACACTAAAAATTATTATAGAAGTGTACACTTTATGTATTCTCTTTAATTGCATATAATTTAGGGAATTATAGTAGTCTAGCATACCAACTTTAGGATAAATTGGAGAAATTAATCAATGATATAGGGTTTAAATTAAGGAACATAGATTAAAAAGCCTTGTTTGGATAAAATGCACCGTTAGGAAAAAAATGAAAAGAGTTGGGCATGTACAATAGTAGTCAATCTTCATGCAAATGTACATATAGAAAAATAAATTCACTCTTTAAAGCACTGATGTGTAGGGTTAACGAAAGAAGATAGATTTGTAAAGGTGAGAGAAACCATTTACATGTGGAGAGAGAAAAATAGAACATTCTCTTTTTAATTGCAAAGACTATGTAATTACCTTGGGGATGATACAAAAGAGGTTTGTTTTAAAAGGTTGTGATGCAACTCTCTCTTTCCCTAGAAAGAGGAAGAAAAAATTAAGACATGTTCATGCTTACAAGGAAAATTTGGACCATAGAAGGTTAGCAATTGACGAGGAAATCTAGTAATAAGAAGGATTAATTTCATAACCCTTAGTTTAGTTTAAAATTGGACCATAGAAGGTTAGCAATTGATTAGGAAATCTAGTAAGAAGGATTAATTTTATAAACCTTAATTCAGGTAAAATTTGAAATTGGAATACGAAAAATTGACTCTACATATGACTTTTAGCCTAAATTTGAATAGACTTAGGTTATGAATTTTATACTTGAAGGGAAGCTAAATCTAAGTATCTTTCACTAGAAGATCCATAATTTAGATCCCCTTGAAATTGTCTCTCAATAGGTCACTAAAATTTAAGCTTACACTACTTAAATAACATTAGATTAAAGTCAAGTTGATACTACGATGGGGCTTGTATCAGTGGAGAAATGATATTCAGAGTTTCGATGAAGAATAGAGGATGTCTCATCAAACTTGCAATGGTTTACTATGTTTCTATTGCGTGGATGATGCACAGATGTTTGACCATGTTTTTTACTTTTTCCTTCAACCGCTTATTGAATTAGCTAGCTTGTGTTATAGCTTCCATTGTTATAGTCACTGAAATATACAAGTGAATAGGGTGTGTGTGGGAACAAGCTCTTGGATAGAGATTGTAAAAGAGGAGATGTAATTGTGAAAGAACCTGTGAAAAGGTTAGAAGAATCTACTGGGAGAGAATAATGGGTAGCATGAGGGAATTTAGGAGTGTGGAGATATTCTGGGAGATATTCAGGGAAAAGAGAAGAGGTGGAGAGAATCAGGCAAGAGGTGGAGATATTCTGGGAGTGAATCATGGAGAAATCAATGGGATTTGATGCTTGATGTAAACTCTATAAATTGAGGCATAGCCCTAATGAGAATTTGCTGGATTTTGAGTATCCATGCCTACATTAGTCTATTTGCTAATTATTCACTAATTACGTCTTAATCATTTACTAATCACTTTGTTAATCATGTTGATTCTAGTGTTTGATCCACCATAGCTCATCATTATGCTCAAATTTTAACATGGTATCAGAGCCATGCCTAGAATCAATTAGGTTTATGAGCCCATTAGTTAATTAATTAGGATTAGTAATTAGCAAAAAATCAAATTTTTAGTGAGTTTTCACTTCTCCCCTTCACCCCCAGCCAGTGGAGGATCTCTAGCACCTTGCACACATCAAATTAGGGCAAAAGCTTCTAACCATAGCTAGCTAACATCCTTGGCTTCAAGCCCATCAAGAAAACGCAGCAAATCGCTGGCGCATTCAGGAGAACTCCACGTTTTTTCCAGCGTAATTTTTTCTGACAGTTTTGCAGATCTTGTGCTCATCAAGTCAACTTGCTTCAATTCCTCCTAGCCCAAGGGGTAATCAAGCATGCTCTACAAGCTAGTGAAGACAGAATTGAGTTTCATCAAGTCTACAGTGAGATCCAAGCTCTTCATCAAATCTGCAGGTGACTTAGACTCATTGCTATTAATACCTTTGAAAGCATTTGAGCTCATTTGAAGTGGAAGGCACCAGATCTGGACTCCCCGCATACTCTGTTTTTTGCACACAAAACAGAGTATTAATTTGCTAATCAGTGATTAATCAGTGCTAATCACTGTATTTTGGTGCAATTGAGGGTTCAAATTAACCATTAGGTATCTGATACAGATCCCTATAGCTTCAGATTGCAAATCGGAGTTGGTTTGATACTCCAACCATCCCGTACAAATTGGTTACCCTTAATTTAATGTAATTTCTAGTGATTTTATGCTGATAAAATTGTTGTAATCATCTATTAAACACCAGATTGAGTTGTAAAAGGGTAGACACTGCCCTTGAATCTTGAAATTGGATCAAGAGGTAAGACCCCCTTCACATCACCATGAGTTCAGCACAGGAAATAGCCAAATTTAATGGGGAACAGTTTTATACATGGCAGACAAAAACCATGTATTTGCTGATGAGGAAAAATCTGTGGGGATTAGTTGAAGGGAGAGATGAATGCCCAGAGAGAGGAGAAAATGAGTGGAAGAGTAGGAATGAAAAAGCATTGGGACTTATTGCACTCAGTTTAAATGATGAAATCATTCATCATATCACATGGATACAATGGGCAAAAGATGCATGGGATGAACTCAATAAATTATTTGGTACACAAGCAAAAAATTCGAAGATAAATCTGTTAATGCAATTCTACAAATTGGACATGAAGGAAAGTGAACCTTTAATCACACACTTGAACAAATATAAAAGCATTAAGCAACAGCTGGCAGCTATTGGCAAAAAGGTAGAAGATGATGAAGCATTAGCTGTACTTCTGAAGAGTGTGGACAAAGGAGATTATGAAAACATTGTAGCAACACTAAAGAATGTACCTGAATTGAAGATACACGAGATAGAAGCAGCTCTACTGGAGCAAGAGAGCAGAGGCAAAGAGAAGAAAGGGCTCGACTCAACAGCAGGAGAGGAAAAAGCATTCTTCACCCGAGGAGGATTCTCTCGAGGAGGACGAGGACGAGGAAGAGGCAGAGTAGGAGGGAGGACCTTCACTTGCAACAACTGTGGAAAGCCAGGACACATGGCGAGAGACTGCTACAGCAAACCCAATGGAGAAGGAACGACATCGGCAAACTTCATGGAGGCTCCAAAGGAAGTGCAGTCAGATCATCTTTTCTGAGAGAGAGAGAGAGAGAGAGAGAGAGAGAGAGAGACCCCACAACCCAATGTAACCTGCCCCAACAAAGTAAAACCACCTCTGAGCCACCGATGATGTAGGCCACGTGGTAGATGTATGTGTGAGCACTTTAGTCAAGGTCACAGGCAACTATAGTAAGCCTTGGACACATAGAGAGAGAGTATCAAGGACTATGAGTTTAGGGACTCGAGGCACTGGTCGCAGGCTATCAAGTAAGAGGGAAACTTGGTATAGGGTCCAGGTGTGCTAAGATTATTCACTTGAGGGGAGGTGTTGAAATATACAAGTGAATAGGGTGTGTGTGGGAACAAGCTCTTGGATAGAGGCTGTAAAAGAGGAGATGTAATTGTGAAAGAACCTGTGAAAAGGTTAGAAGAATCTATTGGGAGAGAATAATGGGTAGCATGAGGGAATTTAGGAGTGTGGAGATATTCTGGGAGATATTCAGGGAAAAGAGAAGAGGTGGAGAGAATCAGGCAAGAGGTGGAGATATTCTGGGAGTGAATCATGGAGAAATCAATGGGATTTGATGCTTGATGTAAACTCTATAAATTGAGGTATAGCCCTAATGAGAATTTGCTGGATTTTGAGTATCCATGCCTACATTAGTCTATTTGCTAATTATTCACTTTGAGGCATAGCCCTAATGAGAATTTGCTGGATTTTGAGTATCCATGCCTACATTAGTCTATTTGCTAATTACGTCTTAATCATTTGCTAATCACTTTGTTAATCATGTTGATTCTAGTGTTTGATCCACCATAGCTCATCATTATGCTCAAATTTCAACAGATGTGCTGCTGTAGCTCTCTAAGGACAAACTCCCATAGCAAGAAGCTATGGGGTATGAGATAATAACCTGCAAGCTCTCACACACTTTCACACTTCCTCTTACCATACACACGTTGATTTTACAGCAATGTGATGAGCTATGGTGGATCAAATGCAAGGATCAATATGATTAGCAAGTAATTAGAAGGTGATTAAGATAAGATTAGCGCACAATTAATCTAATAGCTTAATGTAAGCATGGATACTCAACAACCAGCAATTTCTCATTATGCCAATGCCTCAATTTATAGCTTTTACATCCACAAGGTGCCAAGCATCTAATCCCACTGATTTCTCCTTGATTTGTGTCACCTCCCCTACATCTGGGGACACCTTTTCCTAGAATCTTTCCACACCCCTATATTCACTCATGCTACCCTTGAGTCTCTCATTCAATAGATTCTTCTCACCTTTTCACTACTACCCACTCAATTACAAACTCCCTTTTATAGTCTCTAGCTAAGAGCTTGTTCCAGCACACACCCATTCACTTGCATATTTCAACACCTCCCCTCAAGTGAGCACACCTGGACCCTATACCAAGTTTCCCTCTTCTTGGTAGCCCATGTGACCAGTGCCTCAAGTCCCTAACTCATAGTCCTTGATACTCTCTCTCTATGTGTCCAAGGCTACTACAAGTGCGCGTAACTTTGACTAAAGTGCTCACACATACATCTACCACATGGCCTACATCATCGGTGGCTCAAAGGTGGTCTTACTACTCTATTGGGAGAAGGTTACATTGGGTTGTGGGGTTTCTCTCTCTTTCTCTCTCAGAAAAGATATCTTGACTCCTCTACCTTAGGAGTCTCCATGAAGTTTGCCGATGTCGATCCTTCTTCATTTGGTTTGCTGTAGCAGTCTCTAGCCATGTGTCCTGGCTTCCCACAGTTGTGGCAAGTGAAGGCACTTCCTCCTCCCCTGCCTCTTCCTTGTCCTCGTGCTCGTGTGAGGCCTCCTCGGGTGTAGAATGCTTTCTTCTCTATAGTTGTTAGGTCCTATCCTTTCTTCTCTTTGACCTTGTTCTCTTGCTCTAGTAGATCTCCTTCTATCTCATATGCAGCTTCAAATCTGGTACATTCTTTAAGGTTGCCACAATGTTCTCGTACTCTCCCTTGTCCACACTTTTTAGAAGCACTACTAGTGTCTCATCATCTTCTACTTTCATCCCAATGGCTGCAAGTTGTTGCTTGATGCTTTTATATTTGTTCAAGTGTGTGGTTAGAGGTTCACTTTTCTTCATGTCAAGTTTGTAGAATTGCATTAGCATATTTATCTTTGAATTCTTTGCTTGAGTGCCAAATAATTTGTTAAGTTTATCCCATGTATCTTTAGCTTGTTGTATCCCTGCAATGTGGTGAATGATTTCATCATTTAAACTAAGTGAAATGAGCCCTAATGCTTTCTCATTTCTGCTCTTCCACTCTTTCTCCCCATTCTCCACTTGATATTCATCTCTTCCCTCAACTAGCCCCCATAGATTCTTCCTCATGAGCAAATACATGGTTTTTGTCTCATGATGATGTGAAGGGGGTCTTACCTCTTGATCCATTTCAAGATTCAAGGGCAGTGTCTACCCTTTTATAAATCCAATTTGGTGTGAAATGATGATTACAAACAGGTTTACAAGCATGAATACACCAAAAATTTGCATAAAGCCAAGGATAGTTGGTTTGTACTGGATGGTTAGGACATCAAACCAACTTCAAATTGCAATCTAAAGTGATAGAGATCTGTATCAGATACCCAATGGTAAGTTTGAACCATCAATTGTACCAAAATATAGTGATTAATACTAATTAATCACTAATTAGTGAGATTAATCTCCTATTTTGTGTGCAAAAAATAGACTATACGGGGAGACCACATCTAGTGCCTTAGAGTCCAAATGAGCTCAAATCCTTTTAAATGCATCAATAGTAGTTATTCTAGTAGAGGATAAGCCCAAAAACAAAAGATTTGATCAAATATTGAATGCTTAATCTTTGTTTTACCAAAGTCACTTGCAGATTTGATCCAGAGCTTGATGCCACTTCTCCTTGATGAATTTTTGAAATCTGAGATCATAGGCATGTAGAGCATCCTTGAAAACCTCTGGGTTGAGAGGAATTAGACTGATTTCATCTACGGAAGTGTGAATCTACAATTTTCTCCAGAAAAAAAGGCGCCTACAAAATCGCAATTTCTTGTAGCATCCGATAGCGATTTGGAGACTTGACACATGGCAGGCCGATGCGTGGGGTTGCGCCTAGATGTGGCTAAGAGCTCTTAAGCTAATTTAAATGTTGGAGGGAGATCAAGCCCCTCCACCAGCTGGGGTGCAAAAGATCAATTGAAAACGAACTAAAAAGAGGATTAACTCTTAATCTTTGATTAGCAAGGTGATTAGGCTTAAAAATTAGCTAAATCCTAAGCTATAGCTCTGATACCATGTTGATTTCATAGCAATGTGATGAGCTATGGTGGATCAAATGCAAGGATCAACATGATTAGCAATTAGAAGGTGATTAAGATGAGATTAGTGTACAATTAATCTAATAGCTTAACGTGGGCATGGATACTCAAAAACCAGCAATTTCTCATTAGGCCAATGCCTCAACTTATAGCTTTTACATCCACAAGGTGCCAAGCATCTAATCCCACTGATTTCTTCCTTGATTTGTGCCACCTCCCCTACATCGCGGGGGGGGGGGGGGGGAGGGGGGTGCACCTTTTCCTAGAATCTTTCCACACCCCTATATTCACTCATGCTACCCTTGATTCTCTCATTCAGTAGATTCTTCTCATCTTTTCACTGCTACTACCCACTCAATTACAGAGTCCCTTTTACAGTCTCTAACTAAAAGCTTGTTTCCGCACACACCCATTCACTTACATATTTCAACAAAACACTCAACAGATAAGGTAGAGTAGAGAAGCTAGTGCTCTTAATCTCATACAAGAAAAGTGTTCATTCTCATTATAGAAGTTATCTTTGATACAACTTACTAACTGCTTGGGTACCCAAACTTAGGCGGCCATAACGTTAGTCTAAACTACACATATGTGTGTCCTAGGCTAATTAATGTACATCCTTTTGATGTACATTACACTTACCTTGGCCATCCCTTAATTACATCATTACGAGTATATTAGAGCCAAAAAATTAATAGATTTACATGAAGTGCAAAAAACCTGCTTGGGCTAAAATTACCAAGTGACCCAAATGAATAGATATATCAATAACTCATATAATGACTCCAGCTTTGTTAAAAGTGTGTCTAAGGAACATGTTAAACAAAGTGCACGATGATTGAGAATAGTGATTGTGTCAAGATATTTATGACACTTGGAGAATAATTCTATTTCTCAACACAAAAATTAGCGAAAACAATAGACTAGGAACAAATTAAAATAATTAACCTTACATAAAAAATAAAAATAAAAAAGAGAGCTTAAAAATAAGAAAGAGATTACTATTAACACAAGATTGGGTTGAATCTCCCTTGAATGAGTGTGGCCCATAGTACCACTCACCCATATTTATGTGTAGTAAATCTCACTTTTCAAAAAGATAACTCCAAAAACAAAGCATAAGTACTTAGCTCTTATAAAGTATAGCAAGTTACAAATATAAAGTCTTAGGCCTACTAAAAGTATAAAATACTAATTGGTATGTAAAAGGTTTGAGTCCTCAGCCTTACAAAAATATTAATGCCAAAATATGAAACCATAATATGTGTTCACATGTATTTCCAAATATCTCAATGTGGTTCAACAAATGTTCCACACATGATTAACAAATGATCAATCATCTTATTATTGCCTATATCCAAAATAATATCAGTCAGCACACAAAGCTGATTAAATACATTAATCTTGACTATATCATACCAATGCACACAGTTGATTAAACACATTTGAAATGGATCTAGACCAAATATCAAGAAATCAACACAAAGTCTAAATCTATACCAATTGAAATGGATCTAGACCAAATATCAAGAAATCAACACAAAGTCTAAATCTATACCAATTGAAATGGATCTGGACCAAATTTCAAGAAATGAACACCTAAAGTCTAAATCTAGCATCCATTTGATGAGCATCAAACACATATGATAAATCCATGTGATTATGAAATGAAAAGAGAAGAAATCCACATGCAAATGTAGTAAAGAAGGTATGTGCATAAGGCCTAAGTGATTTAATCTCTCACCATGAGGATGCCTATCAAGCTTGCCATGAGCCCTAGACCATGAAAGGCCATCTTCATGAAAGGAGCCAAGAGTACATGTAAGTGTCCAAGATATGAATAACCAAAATATCCCTACAATGAACCCAAGACCCTATTTATAGTAGCATGGCCCATTGTTTACATGTTTTGGACCTTAGTTTTGCTTCATTACAAAACATTTCTTCCCAAAGATTTTGTGCTCAAAATCATACAAGATATCTACAATTTAACATAGCCTCAAATGAAATCAATGGGAAATGGTGAAGGTCCAAAATATGCTCTCCAAATGTAAGGAAGTCCATGAAACTTCATCTCCAATGCATATTTGTGGAACCGTTGTGGCAGCCCTTGTTGTAGATGAAATCCTTGGAAAATTTCTTCATGAAAACTCCATGAATAGGCTGCAAATGATGCATACACTTAGCTAATCATGTTCTGCATCATATCCTTCTATTGTGATGACCAATGAAGCTTGTTGGAGTAAATCATTGATCCCAACAATGGACCTCACCAAAACTGTCCAAAAATTACAGCATGCCTATAATCCCAAGTATTTCCTATTTTCTCCATACAAATCATGCCACTTGGTCAAGAAAAACCTTCCTCACATATGCCATATTGTTGCACATACTCCAAATATTTCCAAAGAAGTAGTCTCATCCATGAACAATGTGGAACTAGACCCTCCAATCATGAAAGAAGTGCTCTTGAATCATAGTGGACTGCATGGCAGCCCATGCCGATGTCGAAACCACTTGCAAATCTCTCATGAAAACACTTCAAAATGAGCCCCAAATGACATGTACATGATGCCAAAGCATCTAGATATCATAAACTACCATCGTAGTCACCATTAGAGCTCATTGAGATCACTAAAAGACTCCAAAAAGTGCCTCTGGAAAATCTGTCTAGAAAATTCCAGAATGCACATCTTCCATTGTAGGAGTTATAAAAGCCCATATAATGAATATCAAATGGCCCAACCACATCCTCACATAATAGATCTTGTTGTTGCACCTAAGAAAGTGGCTGCCATGCATCCTCATCCACAAGTAAATCCACTAAAATGTGAACAACCCTCTCATAGATGAATCCCACCACCACTGGGGTTAAATGGAAATGTATCCTTTTGAAATGCCTTGTCATCCTCAATGTAACCATTATTCCAACCACCAAGGTCAAATGGCAAGAGGTTCTCGTTTGAAATGGCTTGTGCACCTTGAGATGTATGTTTTTGAGTGCCTCCCATATTTGCCTCCTCTTCAATTTCCTTTGAAGCTTGCCCCATTGATGGAGAATTGCTTTTGTGAGTGCTTGTCACAATCAATTGCCCTTCCAACTCCTCCATTGCATCCATATTACCATGCTCCACTAATGCTTCCCCTTCCATGTCTTCCGTGTGATGATAGCTTCCAAGGAGTGGCTTGCCGGCCATAATGGACTGTTTTGAGAAAATTGCCAAAAAGTGGAGCTAGGGTTATTTGAACAAACTAAGGCTCTATGTAA
This sequence comes from Cibotium barometz, assembly GCF_041138505.1. Classification (NCBI taxonomy): domain Eukaryota; kingdom Viridiplantae; phylum Streptophyta; class Polypodiopsida; order Cyatheales; family Cibotiaceae; genus Cibotium; species Cibotium barometz. Next base: position 6,188,635 of record NC_141087.1, read on the forward strand.
AGGTGATGAGACGAGGAATAAGAATATGTGATTAGTTTAAGTTCAATCCGGGCCCTAATAGTCTCTATTTTGGGTTTTTATGAAATAGGCCTTCACCAAAAATGGGCCGTAACTCCCTACTCGAGAGTTCGATTTGGGAAATCTTTAGCTTGTTAGGATCCTTTTGAGGAGTACTACACACCCATCAAGTTCAACCCATAAGATCACTTCTAGTATACAAGCTGCCAAAACAGGGCTGCCCCATGAAAACGAGTGTAACCGCTCACCAATAGCTCCAAATGGTATGTCGTTTGGCTTGTTTAGAAGGTGTTAGGATGGAGAATAAAGTGTAGGTGTCCAATTTGGGTCCAGCCCAAAACCCCGCAGACTGAATTGCACTTTTGCAAAATCTGCAGATTATGCCCAAATGTCAACCCGCCACCCCTTTGCATACCCTTGCATAAATGCATTCTGGCATAATACCCAAAGCATCATGTGGCATCCAATTAGCATCCTTTCAATGCATCTTGATTCACTTTTGACAAAAAATTTCCATAACTTTGTTGCATTTGCAAGCGGATCTCAATCAATGTAAACCTAAACCATAACTTTGTTGCATTTGCAAGTGGATCTCAATCAATGTAAACCTAAACCAATGCAAGAAAAAAGACCAACTATGCATCCTTACATAACCACATTGTGAACCATTGATTTCCAAGTATCCTTGAAACCATTGTCACTTGATTGGATTGAGGGAAGTCGGTACGAGGCAGCATCAGAAGTAGCATACTTGGTTACTAATATATCAAATATTTTGAATAAATCCCATTGCGTCAACAAAAATGTTTGAGTAACCGTCCATTAGTATCTTGAAGAATCGACGGATCATTCGGGCTTTGCTTGCCGATCTCCTGGGCCAAGCCTTCTCACCATCTTACCAAAGTTTGAAATCCAATGGCAAGAGTTGAGGCCATGTCTTCACTCACTCCATGTACCTAATCCTCTGATATACCACTTTTCCAAGGCAATCATGGCACACCGGATTCAAGACATTCTCCCCTTGGCCTCTCCCACCAATTGCCAGGGTACCCTCACCACATAACTAGCTTTCTAAAAGTGCAAGAATCAATGGAAAGCATAGAAATGGATGAGAGCATGAGACACATACCAATGGCCTTTATAGAACATGCCAATCATTGCAACTCATACAGCCAATAGCCTTTTGCTTGTCCCAAATGATTCCAGCTCAAGAGTACAAAGAAAGGCATCCACATTGAGCATAAGCATGAGCCGAATCCATCATAATGCATCCCTTTCTCAATGCAATTCCCTTTTCCAATATACATTCAATCAAGCCAATCCAATAAAGCTATCCAATCCTTGCCAGAGCAAGCTTCTATGGGAAAAAGTTGAGCACTCAATGGGAATTTATGAAGCTCAATGTCCCAATGCATAGCATATAATAGCTAATGATGGCAATCCTTGGAACATAAGAGTGCTATGGCCACCATTCAACCAAAATAGCATGTGACTTTGGCTAATAGACAAGCCAATGATGTTAATGGATCCAATTGACCACTAATTAGGTTTATGAAACCCTAATGTAATGGATCATTTTGTGTGTAGTAAAAAAGAAATCCACTTGGAAGTGTACAAGTCATTCTCAAGCACAATTGGAAGCACAATTAGCATAGTCAATGAGAAATCTTACCTCTCATGAGTTGAATGCATGAAAGCAATGGAAGACTATGGAATCTCCAATCCAACTCATCAAGAAGATCACCAAATGAGGCTCTTGCTTGCTTGCCACACTCTCAAACTTTACCACATAGCATTGTGCAACAATCAACCACCTAAATTGTGATTAATAACTCCATTTTGCTTGCCACTTAATCATCATTTAAGCTCTCAAAACTCCTTGATTTGCAGGAAAAACTGGAAGCAGTTTCCATGGCTTCCTCAATGGAAAAAATTGCCTAGAATATAGGTGTTTAGAATTTGTTATACACCCCATACCATATACTACATGATGTCTAAGGCATAGCTTATTTGTATTTAAGGCATTGAAGACAAAATCGTGCAAGAAAACAACACAAAAATGGTGTGAAAAAAAATGCACACAGTTTAGTGGCAACCAAAATCAGCAAGAGAAACGTGAAGAGTTACCTTAGGTGAACCATATGCTTGATTAAACCCCTTCTCCAAGCTTGATTAAGCCTTAATGGTGGCTAATGGAAACAGCTAATCTCCATGAGAAGGAAATGTGCAGCCCAACGGTGCAAAATGACATCCATCTTGCAAGAAACCTAGATCTATGTGCTAATCCAAAAATGTTTTGGATTCATGGCATGTGACCCACAGAGTCATTATTTGATGTTGTTTTGTAGGCTACATCATTTGTGATACCTTCACCAATTTCATCATCTGTAGTTTCTACATTTACATCAAAAATCTGTTCACTCAAATATGTGTGTGCTCTTTCTTGACTTTGAAATGCTATTTTTCGAGGACGACCACGTTCTTTACGCTGCCTAGATTCCATCACAAAGCCAGGTCTATGGGAGCTATTCTCTAAAGTACCCCTTGCTCTTTTCCTTTGCGCGGTCTCCTTATCCCCATGGAGTAATGGCTCTTCATACAAGGGTGTACCAGCCACTATGACCTGGACCACACATGCCACTGTGACACAAAGTTGGGGTTTTGACTTCGGTTACTTCTTAGAATCAAAACACACTTGTATGAAACCTCACAGCCTCCTCACCTCCCTTTCTCTCCCTAAGTTAAGATAAAGATATACACATCAAAGGTGAGATCATAATTCATGGAAAGATGAAAGGCTCCGAAGAAGCAAGAATTTTTGCCAGTCTTGCAGCTCCAAACAAGAGGGCAATTCTTTGTTGGAAGAAAATCTTCCGACTCGAAATTATGTGAACAGAAACATACGGGGAATGTTGGTAAGGTTCATCCATTCGAATTGGGAGATTTGAACGAAACATATTAAAGCTAAAGAATATAGCAATCACTTGTAAGAGGATAAGACACATGGGATTTGCTTTTTGATAAGAGATTAAGAGGAATTAATCATTATTAAGAAGAAAGAATGGCCAAAAGTCTATAAAAATAGAGATACACAGAGAATTGCAGTTTTAAATCCATATAGATTGTGCAAAAGAGGATTACATATCTGCGTAGAGCTTGAAGAGAGCTTTGCGCCTATATAAAAACTTTCAAAAACGGGCAACCGAGCGAAAAGTTATGAGCATTTTACTACAAGACTATAAAACTACCAAAATTCGTCTAAAAGTTAGCAACTTTGGGAGAAATTCTGATCATCAATGAAGTGAAGGATTAAGAAATTAGTTATCTGAGTGGAAAGAGAATATAAAGAGCTTCCTAGCCATATGATCAATTTTAGAAACCAATACTCGAGTAATGAGTAATTACCGGTTGAAATCTGGGACCACAAAAACTGTTCTTCCCTCTCTTTGCATGAAACCTCAATTTTCACATAGCCTCTTGCCTCTCATCTCCTTCATGATTCAAGCTAGAGGGTAAGGGTTAACATTGCTCAGCGGACAATCGTAAAGATTTACCTATGGTCCCCAAAGTCTTTCCACATGCTCATTACCGCTAAAACCATTGGTACCTCCAAAGGAGGGCGGCAATAAGGCAAGGGCTACCTTGAGAAGTCATAGGCCTGCCAAGATAATAACTCCTTATCCCACTTATCATGAATCATCAAAGAGGTCCAAAATTGGGCTGAGCATGAGGAGCTAATGCTAAATGAGACATTCACATGTAAAGAGAGTGTTTGAATAAGGATTTGAAGATAAGAGAATGGCAATGACACAAAATGCTCAATTGAGGAGGCTCATTCCTTCATAAAGGGAGAGGATGGATCCTTTTATAGGTGGAGAATCACTCTCTCTTCCATTGTTATAAATTACAACATAAAAATCTTCAACCCTTCAGTGACACAAGGGTAGATGTCACCATCAATTGTCCTCTTAGGCTAAGTCTTCTATTGATTATTAAATTGAAGACTTTTTGACTTTGAGAGAGTGATGAGATAATAGCCAAGTCTAAGTGGCATGTAGGTGGAGATCCCACTTACACATGGCAGAATTCTCCTCTTCCATGTAGGCATTCTAGAAGAATCTTTTCCAATTATGCACCTACACACACTCTTCCACATGCCCTCCACACTCCCCAACTTGTAGCCTTATGGTGAATACCATATTAATAATACAATTAAAATCCATGTGAGCATGAAGGCCCACTTTTATTTTCCACATCACTAGCCTATCTACCATACCAAAGTATTTATCAAGCATACTTGTGGCATTTACAATGTGTACACCCTAAATTAAGTAAAACCATTATATTTGAAGATAGAATGCTCTTATCAAGGTAGCCACCAAGCCGCCGTATCACCATGCCGTTATTCCATTATGGGCGTCGCAATCTTCTTGGACAAGCTTCCACCTTATTACCATTGAGAAACCATCAAAATATGCACAAAATTGAAAATGAAAGATATCAATTTTTCAAGTCACATCTTTTCCCCCCCAGCAGATCCTCCATGCTTGTCTTGGGGATTTGCTGGCCATGGTGATCAAGGGTAAAATATCTGATATAGCCTTTGAAAATTCCCTACCCTTGGCCCATTCCTCTTTTCCTCCTGGATCAAATAAAACTATCCCCCCATCCCCACATTGCCCGGAAGAACTAAAGGCTCCATCAAAATGCATAGTGAAAGTAGTTGGTGGTGTCTCCAAATCTTCATATACTTCTTCCTTTGTTCCTGTTCCTTCTTCCTCTTCCTTCTTCCTCTTCCTTCCTTGTAAGCAAATCTGCAAGAGAGGCCCTAGTGGTGTTTTCTATAATAAAAGTGAAAGAGAATTCTGGAAGCTCACAAATCTACTTTGTAAACTTCCCTCCTGCAGGATTGGGTTTGCGGACCAAGAATTGTAAAGAAGGTTGAGATGTGAGGAAGAAAAAAGGGCGAGGTAACAAGCATGATCTGAACTTCTTTACTACAAAAACAAGAAACAAACCACCTTTCTCCATTTCACCATATCTCTCCTCGGCATCAGTGAGTTGTTGGCTTGCATAATACACTGGTTGCATATGCCCTTGCTCTCCCTTTTGCAAGAGTATAGCACCCACTGAATGTGATGAGACACTTGGGTTCACATAAAAGTCCTCCCCCACCTAGGAGGCTGCACAATTGGACTTTGACTCATGCATTCCTTGAGCAAACAAAAAGATTGAATTTGATCGGGCCCCCATTGGAAAAAAACATTCTTCTTTGTCAACAGATTTATAGGATACATCTTCTCAGAGAACATGTCAACAAAGCGTTGGTAATACTTTGTTTTACCCAAAATCCTCCTTACCTTCCTTACATTGGTAGGTGGTGGGAGGGTCACAATTGCCTGCACCTTCTCAGGATCCATCTCTATGCCTTCTTCTAAGATAACATGTCCCAAGAGAACCACCTTCCTTCGTGCCAAGCGGCATTTTCCACGATTAAGACACCCTTTTGTATCATCAATACTTTGCAAGGCCAACCTCAACTTTTCCAAGTGATCCATATGGCTTGAATAAATGCAAAAATCATCCAAAAAGACCCTTATAAACTTTCCCAAGTAAGGTGCAAATACCTGACTCATGAAGCGTTGAAAAGTTACTGGTGCATTGGTCAAGCCAAATGGCATCACCCTATAGGCATACACTCCCCAAGGGGTGATAAATGAGGTTTTCCTTTGATCTTCTTCACAAATCCGGATTTGAAAGTATCCAGAGTATCCATCACACACTGAATACAACTCATGACCTGCAACTTGATCCAAAATCTCATCCTGAAAGGGTAGAGGATAATAATCCCTCTTTGTGCATGCATTCAGAGGGTGAAAGTCCACACACACACACGCCATTTTCCACTCTTTTTGGGAGTGACTACAACTGGAAAAATCCACTCTGAATTCTCTACTAGAAAAATAAATCCAACTTCAAGCAAATTAGTTACCTCCTTCTTAAGCACCTCTGCTTGCACTACTCCCAAACGCCTTAGCCGCTGTACCACTGGCTTACTTTGGGGCTTGAGATCAATCTTGTGCTCTACTAGGGTAACTTGGCATACTTGTGACTAGCTGTTTGCAAAAAGGTTAGGAAATCCATCTAACATTTTTAAGTAATTCTCCCTTTTAGTACCTGCTATGGAGTCATCAAGAAGAAGCTCATTCTGTTGGTGAAGACTAGTGAGGTCTACATCTCCTTTCTTGCACATGGTTGAAGAAGCTTCTCCTTCCAAGGCTCCATTGTCTTCAGCATCCCCTCGATCCCTTCCTAGGGAAAGACCAAATGCAACTCCCTCCACCTCCCCTTCTGAGATGGAATCCTCGGAGGTACCACTTGTCTCCTCTTCATCAGATGACTCTGACTCTGAACTTTCAGAAGTTGAAGGTTCACCTCTTACCACTTTCTTGCGAGACGACTCTTGATGTTGTAGTGGACCTTCTTATTCTCACCTTGTAGAATAAGATCACCTGTCTCCCACTTTTGAATTGCCTTCACTTGGCGAAGCCATGGCCTACCCAATATCAATGGGAAAGCCCTAGGATCAGGCTTTGTAGGAATGACCTAGAAAGTTGTAGGCACATAAATACCACATACATCCACTCCCAAATTCTTGACAATTCCTAAGGTTTTCACCCTAGTATTATCAGCAAGTTTGATGCGAAAGGGGAGTTAGTAGAAGACAACTTTAAATCGGCATCTTTCATTGTTTTTTCACTCATGACATTGATTGACACACCTCCATCAATGTATGCATTAGAAATTGTTTGCCCCTCAATGATGACATCAATTCACAAGCACATCATCTCCTACATCAATATCCACCTTTTGAACCATAGGAGTCCCATTATCCCTCTTCTTCTTTTTCTTAAATTCCCTTGTGCTAGTAGCCAGCTTACCCCATTCCTTTCTGAGCTTTGGAGAGAGTGCCAAAAGCTGCCCAAATGTGATTTGTGCCATTTTCTCCCTAAGATCTATCAAGAGGTCATAACTAAGAGATCCTTGTCCAAGAGGAAAATCAGATTGTCCAATTTTTTTCCTAGACGGCTTCTTCTTCTTCTTATTTTCTCCTCTTCTTCAGATTTATCTTCAATGTTCTTCTTCTTCCTGGCTTCTAGTTTTACGACCCCTTTTTGCCATTAATGGCATCAATGTTTCTTCTTCTTCTTCTAAGCATGTTTCCTCCTAAAAGTGCTAAATTTTATCCTCTCTTTTCCTCAATTTCGGACACTCAGTGCGATAGTGTCCCTTCTCTTAACATTCATAGCATGTGACACTACTTCTATCCCTAGGTTTATCCTCATCTCGTGGAACCCTAGGTAGCCTTGCATTGACTAAGTGTAACTTCAAATCAGCAAATTCTGCCATAAGTTGTGCAATGTTATGATCCAAGGATAGAGCTTGTACCTGAGATGTTATGATCCAAGGATAGAGCTTGTACCTGAGATGTTGAGGCTATCTCTACTCGTGGTGGGGTCAGCACACTCAGAGAAGATTGGAATGTGGACTCAATATGAAGAGTGGCCTCCTTCTTCAAAGCAATACGAAGAGCCTCTTTAAAATTAGTGAGATCTTTGCTAAGAACTTTTCCATGCAAGCGGGGATCCAAAGCCCTGATAAACTTGCTCATCTTAAGGTGCTCCATTGCTAAAGAACTCTTTGAATCTCCCATAGAAGGTGAAGAAGAAGAAGCAACAACATGTAAAGCAGCTTGTTGATATTTGATGAACAAGGCTTCATACCTCACTAAAAAGGCAGAAACTGACTCTCCTTCCTTTTGGGAAAATTTGATCCAATTGTAATAGTAAAGCATTTGGTGACTCCACTGTCCCAAATCTCTCCTTCATTGCTTTGGTCAACCTTTCCCAATCATTCTTGGACTCCTCTGGCAAAGCCTCATGCCAAGTTAAGGCCACACCCTCCAAGAAATCTAGAAGTATTTCTGCCCTCTCCTTCATAGACCAACCCGTCAAGCGGCATGCTCGGTCAAACTCTCGGAGATAACTCCCCGGGTCTTCTCCTTCCGATCCTTGGAACACCGGAATGTTGAACATCTTGCAGCAAAAGATGAGTAGCAACAAGAAAAATTTTCTTATTTCAAAATATCTTTTCTTTAATCATGCAGGACCTTGAGGTTAAAATAGAATAATTCTAAGTAAAACCTACCCGTTATCTCCACCAAAAGATGTGACACAAAGTTAGGGTTTTGACTTTGGTCACTTCTTAGAATCAAAACACACTTGTATGAAACCTCATAGCCTCCTCACCTCCCTTTCTCTCCCTAAGTTAAGATAAAGATATACACATCAAAGGTGAGATCATAATTCATGGAAGGAAAGATGAAAGGCTCCGGAGAAGCAAGAGTTTCTGCCAGTCTTGCAGCTCCAAACAAGAGGGCGATTCTTTGTTGGAAGAAAATCTTCCGACTCAGAATTATGTGAACAGAAACATACGGGGAATGTTGGCAAGGTTCATCCATTCGAATTGGGCGATTTGAACAAAACATATTATAGCAAAAGAATATAGCAATCACTTGTAAGAGGATAAGACACATGGGATTTGCTTTTTGATAAGAGATTAAGAGGAATTAATCATTATTAAGAAGAAAGAATGGCCAAAAGTCTATAAAAATAGAGATATACAGAGAATTGCAGTTTTAAATCCATATAGATTGTGCAAAAGAAGATTACATATGTGCGTAGAGCTTGAAGAGAGCTTTGCACCTATAGTGCACCCTAAATCAAGTAAAACCATTATATTTGAAGATAGAATGCTGTTATCAAGGTAGCCGCCAAGCCGCCGTATCACCACGCCGTTATTCCATTATGGGCGCCGCAATCTTCTTGGACAAGCTTCCACCTTATTACCATTGAGAAACCATCAAAATATGCACAAAATTGAAAATGAAAGATATCAATTTTTCAAGTCACATCTTTTCCCCCCCAGCAGATCCTCCATGCTTGTCTTGGGGATTTGCTGGCCATGGTGATCAAGGGTAAAATATCTGATATAGCCTTTGAAAATTCCCTACCCTTGGCCCATTCCTCTTTTCCTCCTGGATCAAATAAAACTATCCCCCCATCCCCACATTGCCCGGAAGGACTAAAGGCTCCATCAAAATGCATAGTGAAAGTAGTTGGTGGTGTCTCCAAATCTTCATATACTTCTTCCTTTGTTCCTGTTCCTTCTTCCTCTTCCTTCTTCCTCTTCCTTCCTTGTAAGCAAATCTGCAAGAGAGGCCCTAGTGGTGTTTTCTATAATAAAAGTGAAAGAGAATTCTGGAAGCTCACAAATCTACTTTGTAAACTTCCCTCCTGCAGGATTGGGTTTGCGGACCAAGAATTGTAAAGAAGGTTGAGATGTGAGGAAGAAAAAAGGGCGAGGTAACAAGCATGATCTGAACTTCTTTACTACAAAAACAAGAAACAAACCACCTTTCTCCATTTCACCATATCTCTCCTCGGCATCAGTGAGTTGTTGGCTTGCATAATACACTGGTTGCATATGCCCTTGCTCTCCCGTTTGCAAGAGTATAGCACCCACTGAATGTGATGAGACACTTGGGTTCACATAAAAGTCCTCCCCCACCTAGGAGGCTGCACAATTGGACTTTGACTCATGCATTCCTTGAGCAAACAAAAAGATTGAATTTGATCGGGCCCCCATTGGAAAAAAACATTCTTCTTTGTCAACAGATTTATAGGATACATCTTCTCAGAGAACATGTCAACAAAGCGTTGGTAATACTTTGTTTTACCCAAAATCCTCCTTACCTTCCTTACATTGGTAGGTGGTGGGAGGGTCACAATTGCCTGCACCTTCTCAGGATCCATCTCTATGCCTTCTTCTAAGATAACATGTCCCAAGAGAACCACCTTCCTTCGTGCCAAGCGGCATTTTCCACGATTAAGACACCCTTTTGTATCATCAATACTTTGCAAGGCCAACCTCAACTTTTCCAAGTGATCCATATGGCTTGAATAAATGCAAAAATCATCCAAAAAGACCCTTATAAACTTTCCCAAGTAAGGTGCAAATACCTGACTCATGAAGCGTTGAAAAGTTACTGGTGCATTGGTCAAGCCAAATGGCATCACCCTATAGGCATACACTCCCCAAGGGGTGATAAATGAGGTTTTCCTTTGATCTTCTTCACAAATCCGGATTTGAAAGTATCCAGAGTATCCATCACACACTGAATACAACTCATGACCTGCAACTTGATCCAAAATCTCATCCTGAAAGGGTAGAGGATAATAATCCCTCTTTGTGCATGCATTCAGAGGGTGAAAGTCCACACACACACACGCCATTTTCCACTCTTTTTGGGAGTGACTACAACTGGAAAAATCCACTCTGAATTCTCTACTGGAAAAATAAATCCAACTTCAAGCAAATTAGTTACCTCCTTCTTAAGCACCTCTGCTTGCACTACTCCCAAACGCCTTAGCCGCTGTACCACTGGCTTACTTTGGGGCTTGAGATCAATCTTGTGCTCTACTAGGGTAACTTGGCATACTTGTGACTAGCTGTTTGCAAAAAGGTTAGGAAATCCATCTAACATTTTTAAGTAATTCTCCCTTTTAGTACCTGCTATGGAGTCATCAAGAAGAAGCTCATTCTGTTGGTGAAGACTAGTGAGGTCTACATCTCCTTTCTTGCACATGGTTGAAGAAGCTTCTCCTTCCAAGGCTCCATTGTCTTCAACATCCCCTCGATCCCTTCCTAGGGAAAGACCAAATGCAACTCCCTCCACCTCCCCTTCTGAGATGGAATCCTCGGAGGTACCACTTGTCTCCTCTTCATCAGATGACTCTGACTCTGAACTTTCAGAAGTTGAAGGTTCACCTCTTACCACTTTCTTGCGAGACGACTCTTGATGTTGTAGTGGACCTTCTTATTCTCACCTTGTAGAATAAGATCACCTGTCTCCCACTTTTGAATTGCCTTCACTTGGCGAAGCCATGGCCTACCCAATATCAATGGGAAAGCCCTAGGATCAGGCTTTGTAGGAATGACCTAGAAAGTTGTAGGCACATAAATACCACATACATCCACTCCCAAATTCTTGACAATTCCTAAGGTTTTCACCCTAGTATTATCAGCAAGTTTGATGCGAAAGGGGAGTTAGTAGAAGACAACTTTAAATCGGCATCTTTCATTGTTTTTTCACTCATGACATTGATTGACACACCTCCATCAATGTATGCATTAGAAATTGTTTGCCCCTCAATGATGACATCAATTCACAAGCACATCATCTCCTACATCAATATCCACCTTTTGAACCATAGGAGTCCCATTATCCCTCTTCTTCTTTTTCTTAAATTCCCTTGTGCTAGTAGCCAGCTTACCCCATTCCTTTCTGAGCTTTGGAGAGAGTGCCAAAAGCTGCCCAAATGTGATTTGTGCCATTTTCTCCCTAAGATCTGTCAAGAGGTCATAACTAAGAGATCCTTGTCCAAGAGGAAAATCAGATTGTCCAATTTTTTTCCTAGACGGCTTCTTCTTCTTCTTATTTTCTCCTCTTCTTCAGATTTATCTTCAATGTTCTTCTTCTTCCTGGCTTCTAGTTTTACGACCCCTTTTTGCCATTAATGGCATCAATGTTTCTTCTTCTTCTTCTAAGCATGTTTCCTCCTAAAAGTGCTAAATTTTATCCTCTCTTTTCCTCAATTTCGGACACTCAGTGCGATAGTGTCCCTTCTCTTAACATTCATAGCATGTGACACTACTTCTATCCCTAGGTTTATCCTCATCTCGTGGAACCCTAGGTAGCCTTGCATTGACTAAGTGTAACTTCAAATCAGCAAATTCTGCCATAAGTTGTGCAATGTTATGATCCAAGGATAGAGCTTGTACCTGAGATGTTATGATCCAAGGATAGAGCTTGTACCTGAGATGTTGAGGCTATCTCTACTCGTGGTGGGGTCAGCACACTCAGAGAAGATTGGAATGTGGACTCAATATGAAGAGTGGCCTCCTTCTTCAAAGCAATACGAAGAGCCTCTTTAAAATTAGTGAGATCTTTGCTAAGAACTTTTCCATGCAAGCGGGGATCCAAAGCCCTGATAAACTTGCTCATCTTAAGGTGCTCCATTGCTAAAGAACTCTTTGAATCTCCCATAGAAGGTGAAGAAGAAGAAGCAACAACATGTAAAGCAGCTTGTTGATATTTGATGAACAAGGCTTCATACCTCACTAAAAAGGCAGAAACTGACTCTCCTTCCTTTTGGGAAAATTTGATCCAATTGTAATAGTAAAGCATTTGGTGACTCCACTGTCCCAAATCTCTCCTTCATTGCTTTGGTCAACCTTTCCCAATCATTCTTGGACTCCTCTGGCAAAGCCTCATGCCAAGTTAAGGCCACACCCTCCAAGAAATCTAGAAGTATTTCTGCCCTCTCCTTCATAGACCAACCCGTCAAGCGGCATGCTCGGTCAAACTCTCGGAGATAACTCCCCGGGTCTTCTCCTTCCGATCCTTGGAACACCGGAATGTTGAACATCTTGCAGCAAAAGATGAGTAGCAACAAGAAAAATTTTCTTATTTCAAAATATCTTTTCTTTAATCATGCAGGACCTTGAGGTTAAAATAGAATAATTCTAAGTAAAACCTACCCGTTATCTCCACCAAAAGATGTGACACAAAGTTAGGGTTTTGACTTTGGTCACTTCTTAGAATCAAAACACACTTGTATGAAACCTCATAGCCTCCTCACCTCCCTTTCTCTCCCTAAGTTAAGATAAAGATATACACATCAAAGGTGAGATCATAATTCATGGAAGGAAAGATGAAAGGCTCCGGAGAAGCAAGAATTTCTGCCAGTCTTGCAGCTCCAAACAAGAGGGGGATTCTTTGTTGGAAGAAAATCTTCCGACTCAGAATTATGTGAACAGAAACATACGGGGAATGTTGGTAAGGTTCATCCATTCGAATTGGGCGATTTGAACAAAACATATTATAGCAAAAGAATATAGCAATCACTTGTAAGAGGATAAGACACATGGGATTTGCTTTTTGATAAGAGATTAAGAGGAATTAATCATTATTAAGAAGAAAGAATGGCCAAAAGTCTATAAAAATAGAGATACACGGAGAATTGCAGTTTTAAATCCATATAGATTGTGCAAAAGAGGATTACATATCTGCGTAGAGCTTGAAGAGAGCTTTGCGCCTATATAAAAACTTTCAAAAACGGGCAACCGAGCGAAAAGTTATGAGCATTTTACTACAAGACTATAAAACTACCAAAATTCGTCTAAAAGTTAGCAACTTTGGGAGAAATTCTGATCATCAATGAAGTGAAGGATTAAGAAATTAGTTATCTGAGTGGAAAGAGAATATAAAGAGCTTCCTAGCCATATGATCAATTTTAGAAACCAATACTCGAGTAATGAGTAATTACCGGTTGAAATCTGGGACCACAAAAACTGTTCTTCCCTCTCTTTGCATGAAACCTCAATTTTCACATAGCCTCTTGCCTCTCATCTCCTTCATGATTCAAGCTAGAGGGTAAGGGTTAACATTGCTCAGCGGACAATCGTAAAGATTTACCTATGGTCCCCAAAGTCTTTCCACATGCTCATTACCGCTAAAACCATTGGTACCTCCAAAGGAGGGCGGCAATAAGGCAAGGGCTACCTTGAGAAGTCATAGGCCTGCCAAGATAATAACTCCTTATCCCACTTATCATGAATCATCAAAGAGGTCCAAAATTGGGCTGAGCATGAGGAGCTAATGCTAAATGAGACATTCACATGTAAAGAGAGTGTTTGAATAAGGATTTGAAGATAAGAGAATGGCAATGACACAAAATGCTCAATTGAGGAGGCTCATTCCTTCATAAAGGGAGAGGATGGATCCTTTTATAGGTGGAGAATCACTCTCTCTTCCATTGTTATAAATTACAACATAAAAATCTTCAACCCTTCAGTGACACAAGGGTAGATGTCACCATCAATTGTCCTCTTAGGCTAAGTCTTCTATTGATTATTAAATTGAAGACTTTTTGACTTTGAGAGAGTGATGAGATAATAGCCAAGTCTAAGTGGCATGTAGGTGGAGATCCCACTTACACATGGCAGAATTCTCCTCTTCCATGTAGGCATTCTAGAAGAATCTTTTCCAATTATGCACCTACACACACTCTTCCACATGCCCTCCACACTCCCCAACTTGTAGCCTTATGGTGAATACCATATTAATAATACAATTAAAATCCATGTGAGCATGAAGGCCCACTTTTATTTTCCACATCACTAGCCTATCTACCATACCAAAGTATTTATCAAGCATACTTGTGGCATTTACAATGTGTACACCCTAAATTAAGTAAAACCATTATATTTGAAGATAGAATGCTCTTATCAAGGTAGCCGCCAAGCCGCCGTATCACCATGCCGTTATTCCATTATGGGCGTCGCAATCTTCTTGGACAAGCTTCCACCTTATTACCATTGAGAAACCATCAAAATATGCACAAAATTGAAAATGAAAGATATCAATTTTTCAAGTCACATCTTTTCCCCCCCAGCAGATCCTCCATGCTTGTCTTGGGGATTTGCTGGCCATGGTGATCAAGGGTAAAATATCTGATATAGCCTTGGAAAATTCCCTACCCTTGGCCCATTCCTCTTTTCCTCCTGGATCAAATAAAACTATCCCCCCATCCCCACATTGCCCGGAAGAACTAAAGGCTCCATCAAAATGCATAGTGAAAGTAGTTGGTGGTGTCTCCAAATCTTCATATACTTCTTCCTTTGTTCCTGTTCCTTCTTCCTCTTCCTTCTTCCTCTTCCTTCCTTGTAAGCAAATCTGCAAGAGAGGCCCTAGTGGTGTTTTCTATAATAAAAGTGAAAGAGAATTCTGGAAGCTCACAAATCTACTTTGTAAACTTCCCTCCTGCAGGATTGGGTTTGCGGACCAAGAATTGTAAAGAAGGTTGAGATGTGAGGAAGAAAAAAGGGCGAGGTAACAAGCATGATCTGAACTTCTTTACTACAAAAACAAGAAACAAACCACCTTTCTCCATTTCACCATATCTCTCCTCGGCATCAGTGAGTTGTTGGCTTGCATAATACACTGGTTGCATATGCCCTTGCTCTCCCTTTTGCAAGAGTATAGCACCCACTGAATGTGATGAGACACTTGGGTTCACATAAAAGTCCTCCCCCACCTAGGAGGCTGCACAATTGGACTTTGACTCATGCATTCCTTGAGCAAACAAAAAGATTGAATTTGATCGGGCCCCCATTGGAAAAAAACATTCTTCTTTGTCAACAGATTTATAGGATACATCTTCTCAGAGAACATGTCAACAAAGCGTTGGTAATACTTTGTTTTACCCAAAATCCTCCTTACCTTCCTTACATTGGTAGGTGGTGGGAGGGTCACAATTGCCTGCACCTTCTCAGGATCCATCTCTATGCCTTCTTCTAAGATAACATGTCCCAAGAGAACCACCTTCCTTCGTGCCAAGCGGCATTTTCCACGATTAAGACACCCTTTTGTATCATCAATACTTTGCAAGGCCAACCTCAACTTTTCCAAGTGATCCATATGGCTTGAATAAATGCAAAAATCATCCAAAAAGACCCTTATAAACTTTCCCAAGTAAGGTGCAAATACCTGACTCATGAAGCGTTGAAAAGTTACTGGTGCATTGGTCAAGCCAAATGGCATCACCCTATAGGCATACACTCCCCAAGGGGTGATAAATGAGGTTTTCCTTTGATCTTCTTCACAAATCCGGATTTGAAAGTATCCAGAGTATCCATCACACACTGAATACAACTCATGACCTGCAACTTGATCCAAAATCTCATCCTGAAAGGGTAGAGGATAATAATCCCTCTTTGTGCATGCATTCAGAGGGTGAAAGTCCACACACACACACGCCATTTTCCACTCTTTTTGGGAGTGACTACAACTGGAAAAATCCACTCTGAATTCTCTACTAGAAAAATAAATCCAACTTCAAGCAAATTAGTTACCTCCTTCTTAAGCACCTCTGCTTGCACTACTCCCAAACGCCTTAGCCGCTGTACCACTGGCTTACTTTGGGGCTTGAGATCAATCTTGTGCTCTACTAGGGTAACTTGGCATACTTGTGACTAGCTGTTTGCAAAAAGGTTAGGAAATCCATCTAACATTTTTAAGTAATTCTCCCTTTTAGTACCTGCTATGGAGTCATCAAGAAGAAGCTCATTCTGTTGGTGAAGACTAGTGAGGTCTACATCTCCTTTCTTGCACATGGTTGAAGAAGCTTCTCCTTCCAAGGCTCCATTGTCTTCAGCATCCCCTCGATCCCTTCCTAGGGAAAGACCAAATGCAACTCCCTCCACCTCCCCTTCTGAGATGGAATCCTCGGAGGTACCACTTGTCTCCTCTTCATCAGATGACTCTGACTCTGAACTTTCAGAAGTTGAAGGTTCACCTCTTACCACTTTCTTGCGAGACGACTCTTGATGTTGTAGTGGACCTTCTTATTCTCACCTTGTAGAATAAGATCACCTGTCTCCCACTTTTGAATTGCCTTCACTTGGCGAAGCCATGGCCTACCCAATATCAATGGGAAAGCCCTAGGATCAGGCTTTGTAGGAATGACCTAGAAAGTTGTAGGCACATAAATACCACATACATCCACTCCCAAATTCTTGACAATTCCTAAGGTTTTCACCCTAGTATTATCAGCAAGTTTGATGCGAAAGGGGAGTTAGTAGAAGACAACTTTAAATCGGCATCTTTCATTGTTTTTTCACTCATGACATTGATTGACACACCTCCATCAATGTATGCATTAGAAATTGTTTGCCCCTCAATGATGACATCAATTCACAAGCACATCATCTCCTACATCAATATCCACCTTTTGAACCATAGGAGTCCCATTATCCCTCTTCTTCTTTTTCTTAAATTCCCTTGTGCTAGTAGCCAGCTTACCCCATTCCTTTCTGAGCTTTGGAGAGAGTGCCAAAAGCTGCCCAAATGTGATTTGTGCCATTTTCTCCCTAAGATCTGTCAAGAGGTCATAACTAAGAGATCCTTGTCCAAGAGGAAAATCAGATTGTCCAATTTTTTTCCTAGACGGCTTCTTCTTCTTCTTATTTTCTCCTCTTCTTCAGATTTATCTTCAATGTTCTTCTTCTTCCTGGCTTCTAGTTTTACGACCCCTTTTTGCCATTAATGGCATCAATGTTTCTTCTTCTTCTTCTAAGCATGTTTCCTCCTAAAAGTGCTAAATTTTATCCTCTCTTTTCCTCAATTTCGGACACTCAGTGCGATAGTGTCCCTTCTCTTAACATTCATAGCATGTGACACTACTTCTATCCCTAGGTTTATCCTCATCTCGTGGAACCCTAGGTAGCCTTGCATTGACTAAGTGTAACTTCAAATCAGCAAATTCTGCCATAAGTTGTGCAATGTTATGATCCAAGGATAGAGCTTGTACCTGAGATGTTATGATCCAAGGATAGAGCTTGTACCTGAGATGTTGAGGCTATCTCTACTCGTGGTGGGGTCAGCACACTCAGAGAAGATTGGAATGTGGACTCAATATGAAGAGTGGCCTCCTTCTTCAAAGCAATACGAAGAGCCTCTTTAAAATTAGTGAGATCTTTGCTAAGAACTTTTCCATGCAAGCGGGGATCCAAAGCCCTGATAAACTTGCTCATCTTAAGGTGCTCCATTGCTAAAGAACTCTTTGAATCTCCCATAGAAGGTGAAGAAGAAGAAGCAACAACATGTAAAGCAGCTTGTTGATATTTGATGAACAAGGCTTCATACCTCACTAAAAAGGCAGAAACTGACTCTCCTTCCTTTTGGGAAAATTTGATCCAATTGTAATAGTAAAGCATTTGGTGACTCCACTGTTGAGGTGGATCCTACAAAGGCAAAGGCTCTTATCGACCGACCATCTCCAAAGAGTCTCAAGGAAGCCATCTCATTCATTCAAGAGGTGAAGTACATGTCATGCTTCATTCACTTAGCCTCAGAGTTACTTCACCCCTTGCAAAAATTGACTCAAAAAGTAGAGTTTAATGAGCTTGAGGAGTACTTTTGTAACATTAAAGTCATTTTGTCAAAGCTACCAACACTCATGCCTCCTTGTTGGGAGTACACTTTCTTTGTTAGCTCTAGTGTTGGAAAGGAAACAGTGGGTGCAGTTTTGTTACAGCAAGATCCCCACAGTACTAGGATGCGGCCCATCTACTTTGCTAGTAGGGTCATGAATGTCTTGGAGAAAGGCTACACGGAAGTGGAGCTCATGATGCTTGCTCTCATCTTTGCGGTGAGAAAATTTAGATCCTACTTGTTACCAAAACCTTTTGTAATTCTCACTACAGAAAATTTGTTTCCTTGGGTGTCTTCTCAAATGACTATCAGTGCTAGAATCACAAAGTGGGTTATGGAATTGCAAGAATTCCAATACTCTTTCAAGGTAGAAGATAGTGTGCGTGCACAATTGGCAGGGATTCTCACTTATAGAGCGCATGAAAAGGAGATTAAGGTGCCTGAAGTAAAGACCCTACCATTGCCACCACCCAAAACTATACCTAATGCATTCACCTTGTTCTTTGATGGAGCTTTTAGAAAAGCCACAGGTAAAGCAGGGGGAGGGCTGGTGCTGCTCAACCCAAATGGAGAGGTGGTTATGAAGGAGAAGGTCAACTTGCCAAGTTCTACTAGCAACAATGAAGCAGAGTACGACATACTACTTCATGATTTGAAGGTGTGCATCAATCAAGGGATTCAACGTCTCCTGGTAAAAGGGGATGCACTTCTTATTGTAAGGCAAATTTTAGGCATTTGGGCAAGCAAGAATGAAAGATTAAGGCAAAAGGTTCATGCTATCCGTAGGCTGTTTAATCAATTTGAGGAGGTGCAATTGTATCATATTCCTAGGAAACAAAATGAGGATGCTGATCTACTTGCACAACAAGCTGTTGCATGTGTTAAGAAGGAAATGCAAGTAGTAGTCTTGGCTGCAGCGGCTATTAAGCAACCACGGTACCAAGGAATGGAGGCACTGGCTCCCATAGTGAGCTACATCTTGAAAGGTGAATTCCCACAAGAGTTCACAAAGGCACAAAAGAGGAGGCTCATGAAGAGGGCAAGTTCTTTCTTGTTCTTAGAAGGTGCCCTCTACCAAAAAGGAAAAGATCAAGTGTGCAGAAGAGTACCAACAACCAAGGAGATTCCAGCTATTTTAGAGGGTTTGCATGAAGAAGCATGTGGTGGCCATTTTGCTCAAGAACTAACTGTGAAAAATATTTTGCTTGCTGGGTATGTTTGGCCAAGCTTACATGTGGATGTCCAACATTGGTGTAGGAGCTGTCGTAACTGCCAAGTCAATGGTAATAAGAGGTTGCTACATGGTCCACGCCAATTAGTCATTGCAAGTGGTCCATTTGAAAAATGGCTATGGGTCCACTACCTAGAACTAAAAATGGAAAATTGTACATCTTAGTGGCCATAGACTACATGACTAGGTGGGTGGAGGCTCAAAGTGTGGCAAGGGTGAATGGAAAGACTGTAAGCAAATTTGTTTACACTCATATATGTTGCAGATTTGGCACCCCCTTGGAGATTGTTTCTGACAATGGTCCAGGTTTTAGAAAAGGTTTGCTCACCGAAGTTAGTGAAGGGCTTCATATTTCACATCATCATAGCACACCCTACTATCCCCAATCAAATGGGTTAGTAGAGAAGGCTAATGGTGTCATTGCAAGAATCATAAGGAAGATGGTGGAGAACAAGACGAAGCTTTGGGATGAGTTCCTTGATGGAGCACTATGGGCATACCGGACTACCTACCGAGAAGCAACGGGGTTTACGTCCTTTCACTTGGTTTATGTTCAAGAAGCATTGCAGCCTATTGAGCTCAACATTCCAACAATGCGGCTACATGGAAAAGGTGGACTAGGAGATCAAGATGCATGGGTAGATCAACTTCTCACTTTAGTTGAGCTAGAGTGGAAAAGAGAAGCTGCATACGAGTGTTATAGAAGAAAAGCCATGCAAGCAGCAGAGAAGTTCAATGCAACTTTGAAAGACAAGGGCATCAAAGAAGGAGATCTTGTGCTAAGGTATGACAATCGACTTGATAGGTATGACAATCGACTTGATAATCGGTTTGATGCCAAGTTTGAAACTAGATGGCAGGGACCATACATTGTTAGGAAGGTTTTCAACTCTAGCTATTATCAGCTCATGGATTTGGATGGCAAAGAACATTCTAAGAAGGTTAATGGCTACAGACTCAAGCCATACTTGAGTCGCATTCTACCGACAGACTTACAGAAGCAACCACAAAAAGGAGATAAAAGGGCATGTAAGTTATGTGGTTTGAGTGATGGATGTGGTGCAAAACACAAGGAACAGAAGAAAGATGGACAAGAGAACCACATTACACCACTTGCTTTAGAAGGCCTACATTATGATGGTACATGAATATACCATCATCTAGGGGGAGGGCTAAATGATAGCCATTTTTTCGGCTATCCACATTACCACAAGGAGCTACCTCGGCCAAGAAAAATCACATAAACTCTTTGTCATAAATACCTTTTCATTGTAAATAGGCGTATGTGCGTTAGGGACTTTACCCATATCTTCTATATATTTTTTATATTATTAAAAAAAAGTTTTTGCTAGCTACTCAACATCAAAAATAAATAAAATTATTACAGCCCATTTTGTGTAAATATTTCATTTTATATAAGGGCCTAAATATGGGGGTCTCTATTTTCTCAAATATGTAAATACTTCATTAGGTGTGTGTATTACAAAACCTAAGTATATTTTATTTATTTATTATTATTATTATTTTCTTCATAATACTTTTGGACCATCATTGTACATATGCTTCAACTTCACCATGCATAAGTAAATCCTATGCCCTCACATTTCTACCCACACCATGTAGAAAGCCTACTACCCAAATCACTTTTTCCCTTAGACTATTTCATCTTTTATTCTCTCATCTACCCTAAAATAATGAGGGTCTCCCTCCCTTTTGACTTCCATAGTTTAGTATTTTTGTATATATTTTTTACTATTAAATATTTTATATATTTTTATTAAATACTTTTTTATATATAAATTATTTTTATATATTTTATTTTAGTATTTTATTCACAATTAGATCTCTTTATTTATTTTTATTTTCCTATCATAATAACCATATTGTCATGATATGTTGACTAGTTAAATACTAGCTTGTTTTTTCTTATTATGTAAATCCTTTATAAAATGGAAAAAATCTCCTCCATGCAATTGTCCACATACACTTGAGTCTCTAAGGTCAGGGTATGATGTATTGGGGGGCTCACTCTTGGAGCTATCAAGAAATTCCACCAATGGGGACCCACACAAAGATTTTAAAAATTCAAAAAATACATGATTGTGCTGAATTTTTTGCGCTTGCCTCCACTCCGAATTTGGACTGGTCATCAAAAGACAAAAGTTAGCTCGGGAGCTCAAGAATATGCTTAATTTTTTTGAGAATTTTTGAAGCTAATGTCTGTGAGATATGAATTTTTTATTGGACCTCAGTCTGCCCACTTTTTGGCAAGGTACACCTAGTCTCTTCTCACCTCCCTTACACATTCATCACCTACATACTTACTCATTCCTTTCTCACTCCATCAAACCTGCAAACTTCATGTCCTCTCTCACCCTCTCCACATTTTTTCTCTCCTTCCATCTCCATTTGCTCTCATATCTACTCTACACCCATACCTCATCTCCATTTCTCTCCCTACTACTCCCATATTACTAAATCATTTTTCCAATCTCAAAAAATACATAAAAAATCATCATGAATGTATCATATTAACCTCTGCAAATATGGGGTTTCCATCTACAAAAACCCCTATGTTCTTTACCTCAATAAACTTTTGTGGCGTCAAATGCAAGAAGGAGATCGGCCGGTTAACTTAAAGATCTACACATGGGAGAATCCAAGCTTCTTCGAGCTTTCAACCACACAAAGGATCTTTCCAAATCTTTACTCCTCTCACTCAACCTCTCAGCCCTTCTCACCCATTTTGTACATTGTATTACTAACCTTTTATAGTGATTACTAACTACTAACCACTAACATTTGTAAATAAGCACCCACTCTACTACTTTTGGAGTAGGCATTACTACAAGTTATTTGCTCAAACCTCTACATCACACTCTCCTCTCATCTTCAATAACTCTCTCACCTTGAGCCCACATCCATGTGACTCAAGGGATAAGAAGAGGCCCACTCTCATTTCAAAATAAAAAATCCATAATCTATGATTTCCCATAATAAGATTGATTAGGCTTAATCCTAATTGGGGCTTCTCAAACCTATAAATAGAGCCCCCTCCATTCCTTGTAAAGGGGAGAGATTACACACATTGTACACCACTCCCAACTCTAGTGTGTAAGGAGATAGTGAACTTGTGAGCTCTCTCTATACATCAATACCTTTGAGTGCATAGAGAAGCTTGAAGCTAGTCATGTCATTGTGAGGGCTTGAGTGATGCCACACTCCCTATCATAATTGTATCATGCCTTTGTGCATAAATAAGATTAGTAGTTTGGGTGCAATTGTGTACAAAATCTTGGACTCCTACATCTCCAAAGTTGATTTAGCAAAGCGGTCCGATGTTTGATTTAAGGTAAATTCGATCCTTGTATTTTGCGGTGTGATCTTATGCTTGGCGGCTTGAGGGCCTATTTTTGATTTGTTGCCTTTCATTCCATGGTAAGAGGGTTGTATGGTGAGAGGGCTCCCGTAATCTTAAGACCATGTGTATATCGACAACAAAATCAAGTTTATATTGTCTCTCTAAGCTCTTCTCCAAGTTTGGTGTGCATATATGTGTGTTATGCTAGTCTCCTCCACACATAATACCATATGTTATGAGTGTTTGTTGAGGGTGTATGTGTCTTTTGATTGATGTATATGGTTAGCTTGTATTGATTGGCTACAAGGAAAGATCTTTGGTGTCCTAGTTCACACACATAACTAGGTGGTGCCCCTTTCTTGTTGAGTGTGTGGTTTTGGGGTTCTTATGTTTGTGTTGCGTTGTGCCCCAAGCCCATTGAGCAACACGGGAGCCTTGAGGAGTGCTTAGAGGCCGCTCTTCTTGTTGCCCGCCCCGGACTGCCTCACTAGCACCCAAGAATTCGTTGCATGGAGGGGGCAGGAATCTTTCAACTGGTATCAGAGCGAATTGGCTAAAGTGGATCAACCGAGAAACAAGAAATGTCAAAATTTTATGAAGTACCAGTAAAAGATTGTAATTATGTGATGAAATTCATACAAATTTTCAGAATGAAGATTTATAAATTGAAAATTGGGTCTTCAGATGGAAGTACCGCAATTGTATGGAACCCATGACTTGCTTGAGGCCTAAATATGGAAGTACCGCAATTGTATGGAACCCATGACTTGCTTCAGATGGAAGTACCGCAATTGTATGGAACCCATGACTTGCTTGAGGCCTAAATATGATGGTATTTACTGTATACGTGACTACCCGTATATACCGTGGGTATATCTGCAGCTCTTTACTGACAATATATACGTGTAAATCTAAGACCTTGAAATTATAAGCAAAAATGCTATCTAGAGGATGAATTTTAATGCTGGGTGATATGATTTTAGAATTATGGTTGAGAATTGATGAGGTCATTTGGATTCTGATTGAAAGATGATGATTTTTGAATTCTGGTTGAAAGAAGATAAGTTGAACAAAGCCACAATGAATATGAATGGGACGAATCCCACTGATGATGTTAGTTATTGGAATGACGATTATGACTTCAAAAAATCACTATGAGATTAGTGGATTGTGCTGACAGATTGTTGTTGTTTGACCTTGGACCCAGTGGATCTAATTGAGGAATGACAAATTGAAAATCTACATAACTGAAATTCCCGAGGAATGTTTAGATGGAATTTTCGTTTTATTGTGATAAGAATATGAATGAATATAGAAGATTTGTGAAAAAATTGCTTACAAAGCACATTACTTAACTGAATTATTGAAAAAGGCTAAAGTTTTTCATTGGAATAACATGCATAAAAAAATCTTTTAATGCTCTTAAGTATATGTACTAACCCATGCACCTATCTGAACATTACCTAATTTCCTTAGACCGTTCTCTGTGGTAGTAATAGTGGACATGGTATTGGTGATGTGCTTATACAAGATGGTATTGGTGATGTGCTTATGCAAGATAATCATAAAATTTCTTTTAAAAGTATAAAATTGAAACCATCCTAGATTAAGTATGGTACTTATAACAAAGAATTGATTGATGTTATTCATACATTGAAATTTTGGAAATATTATCTTATGGGTTATTAGTTTATCATTAAAACTGACCAGCAAAGTATCAAATATTTGCTTTCTCAACCTTTAATATCAGATAGACATATTAAGTGGGTGTCTTTTATTCAAAGTTCTCAGTTAGCTATTTAATATACACCTAGACATGAAGTAGGAGACCTGCCATTAATAAAATATATGCTATTAAGGAGATTTCTTTTAATAATATCAAAGGAACGTATGAAGATGATTCTGCCTTTTCCAATGCATACAACAAGATAAAAGATAATGATTGGTTATCTCATTTGGAATATTCTTATAATGATGGTTTTCTTTTCTTCCAAAAGAAGTTATGCATTACTAGACCATTTATGTTAGCCTCTGGCCTCCAAGAAGTCTTGGTGTGACGGGCACTTTTCACCCTATGATGGTAGGGTTTTTTCCCTATGTGAACACACTCTAGTGTGTTGGGCACATTAGCCCTAGGACTATAAGTATCTTGTACTCCATTTATTTCTTATCATTGTATCAAGTACTTCTAGCTATCACATCTTGTCTCTCTCGTTCTTTGAGTTCGATATACAACTGTGTGTGCATGTGTGTCTATGTGTGTGTGCAGAGCATCTACTCCCTCATCCAACATTGGTATTAGAGCCTGGTTTCAGAGCCAATAGCTCCATTCCATTATTCTATGAAGTAGTGAAGCAAGTGGTATAATAGTATCATTATTTTACGCTACCATACATCCTGGGTAATCTCTCGCACTACTTACAGATCTAGGGTTCCTACCTCCATCTGTACATTGATGGTGTCATTAGTTGTCACCATCGTACATTCTGGGTATGCTCTCGCATCTCACACTTTACATAGTTTTAGGGTTTTTGGCCTCCTTCTATACATTGGTGTCATTCATTTATGTTGTCATACATTCTAGGCATGCCCTCACGCTACACTCAGCTCAAGTAAGAATCTCTCGGCATCGAACTTTCGTGTCCACTGACTTCTGTTGGTTTTGTTTTTGTCTCACTACTATTTTAGTATTGGCTTTCAACTTTCAGCATTGGACTTCTGCATCCGTTGATTTTGCTTGGTCAACTATTTAGCTACGTCCACCATCGATTTTGCTCGGTCAACCATTCAGCTTTTAGCTTTTGGCATTTAACTTCTACGTCCATCAACTTTGCTTAGTCAACCATTTAACATTTACCTTTTCACATTCAGCATTTGTGGCGTCAACTTTCCACATTCAGCATTCAGCTTTTATCGATCAACTTTTCACATTCACCTATCGACTTTCAGGATTCAACACTCTATGTTCAGCATTCACCTACGGCCTTCAGTGTTTAGTATTTGGGTTGAAGATTTAGCATTAACCTCTTCTGCCTACAAATTCTGATCTGCAGATTCAACGGTAGCTGCTTCTGTATATGTAGACTCTAATCTGTAGAATCCACAGTCAGGTTTACTTTCTTGGCCTGGACTATGTCTTAGAGACATACCTTTATACAATGATGCTTACTTGCTGAGATGTATTACTTTCTTTCCTAGCTTCTTCTTTGAGTTGCCTCCCCTTTGCAACTCATTTACATGGATGCTCATGGTGTCAGATTATTACATTGTCTTCAACTTTGTTGCCTTGTCACTATACATAATTCAGAGTTTCTTTACATCAATCCGTGTGGGATACCACATCCAACATATTTTGCCATACACACCACTGCACATGGTGTTATTGAGAGGTTGCCTTATACTCTCATAGTAATGGTTGGATGTATGCCTTGTTGTCCCCACTTGACATATTCTTTCATTTGAGATTTCTATCTCCCACTTACAATGTTAAAAATTTGTTATATCAACCCATTTCCATTGCTGATGATTATCACCTTGTCGGCTTGACCATTGACTAAGTTTCCTTTGTTGATGTATTGGCATTCACCGGACCTTGGTAGCTTATGCATTGTTGTTTGAAATTTTCCACAGTGCTTACATCTTCATGCTTTTTTTATTGAATCCGTTAAGCCTCCTTTGGCTCCAAATTAGTCTTTCATTGTTACTGACAATTAGTCTTTCATTGTTACTGACAATTAGTCAATTCAAGAGCCCAACTTTCCCATATTGCTCCAGATCAATCACACTTTGATCAGGATGCCATAGGTGATGCATCAATTAAAGAGGATGTAGCCATTTGTGACTCACAGAGAGTTCTCTGCTAACAAGCTCCCTACACCTATGTGAGGTCGGACATCCATACCTCTCGACATGCATCTCATTTTGTTGATGCAGCCCTTGTTGCTTCTGCATTAAATAAGGAGCAACTTTCTCCTTTTAATGCATTGGATGATAATAATTGGGTTGATTTACTCGTTGACTAGCCCTGGTGAGGGGAAAATTTCAGCTTTCATTGCTGAATTACAACATGCATTTGATGATACAGACATGGGGCTTTTGTATTATTATTTGGGTATCTAGTTTATTTAGCAAACTATCGGATGCCTTATATATATACGCTACCCATCTTGATATTCAGTATATACAATGTCACAATTAAGCAGATTTATGCATTGCCCTAGTACTTGGCAATGGCAAGCAGTGAGGCATGTCTTTCGTTACCTTCAAGGCACTCTGGACTTTGCATTGTTTTATAGCAATGCGTCTTCTTTATGCTTGACCACCTCTAAACTGATAGTGACTAGGCAAGATGTTATGATAGTAGGGTGGCAACCACTGGTAACTATTTCCTTCTTGGAAGTTCATGTATTTCATGGCTCATCAAGGAGTAGCCGATAGTGGCCACTTCTAGTTTATGAGGCTAAATACAAGGCAACATTCACAGCTACTGTGGAATGTGTATAGCTCCGCTGTCTATTGGTAAATCTTGGTATTAGACAGTTGTCTTCTACCACCATTTTCACTAACATTTAGAGCGCATTAGCAATCACGCGAAATATGATTTTTCATGCGTAGAAAAAGCACATTGAGGTGCATTATAATTATATCAAGGAGAGGCTCCATGCAAGAGGGATAGGCTTAACTTACGTGCCTACACAAGTCAATGTGATAGGGTTAACTTACATGCCTACACAAGTCAAGAGGGATAGGCTTAACTTACGTGCCTACACAAGTCAATGTGATAGATGGGTTTACCAAATCTCTTTTGAGAGAAAAGTTTGAAGATTTTCACATAGCTTTAAAATTATTGCCTCTACCAGGGTAGTCTACTACACCCTGTACACATTCACACCATTCACTTTAGCGAGGTTTGTTAGCCTCTAGCCTAGAGGAAGTCCTGGTGTAAACAATATTACTCATGAACACTTTTTACCCTATGCCGGTAGGGTTTTTTCCTCGTGCGAACACACTCTAGTCTGTTGGGCACGTTAGCCAAGTACAAGTATCTTGTACTCCACTTATTTATGATCATTGTATCAAAACTTCCAGCTCTATCACATCTTGTCTCTTCTTCTCTCTGAGCTCGATACAATTGTGTGTACCTATCTGTGTGTGCATGTGTGTCTACGTGTGTGCAGAGCATCTACTCCCTCATCCAATAATATAGGCAAGCTATTATATAAGAATCTCATCAACCACCTTATTGGTCATCGAGGAGTTTCATCTACTTTGCAAATAGTTATTACCATAGATTTCTTTTGGCCTGCTATGCGTAGGGATGTTGCTAAGTTTATTCCTGAATGTGTTATTTGTCAAAAGATTAAGAGTCATAAAGGAAAGAAATTTGGTTTATTTATGCCATTACCGATTCCTAATAATGAACCATGGGAACAAATAAGTATTGATTTGATTATTGGTTTCCTTTTGACTGCTAGCAAGAACGATATGATTTGGACTATTAAAGATATATTTAGTAAACATGCTTATTTTTTTACTTGCAAGACATTGACTGCTTATCAAGTTGCACATGTTTTTATTAAACAAGTGTGTGCATCATGGTTTACCAAAGATCATTGTTTCTGATAGAGATAGAAATTTTTGTGGTGATTTTTGGACTACCTTAATTGTCCTCATACTGCTACTAAGAAAGCACCATCTGAGATAATCTAGGTAAGGCTTTACTGACTCCTAGACTTTCACATTCTATAAAGGCTGCAGATTCTTTTGTTAGAGACTTTGATGAAATCCATGAGTTAGTGAAATTGAACATTCAAAAAGCTAAAGAAAAATACATGAAGTACGCAAATTGTAAATGTAAACATGTCATCTTCAACAAAGGCAACTATGTACTTATTTGTATTCAGAAAAGAAGACTTAAGTCTATAGAGATCAATCCTGTAGTAAAGTTAGCTCCTAGATTTATGGACCTTTCAAGATTAGGGAAAATATAAATGATAATGCATTTAATTTGAAGGCACCCTCTAATTAGTATATTCATAATTCTTTTCATATTAGTCTTTTGAGACCTTTTAGAGGACGTCTACCTTCTCATCCTATATTAGAAGGACCTCCCAAGTTAGTAGATGAAGAAGAATATCTTAGGCCTGAGTCGATCATAGACCACCAGTACATACATAGGTGACACTTATGTTAAGTATCTTGTGACTTTCAAAAATTATCCTATTGAAGATGTTAAATGAATGCCAAAAAAGTTTTTCCATTCTTACTAAAATCTCATCCACTCATACCGTCCACGCAAGTTGTAACCCAAGCAGGAGGATATGTTAGTCACCCTATGGGGATGCCCATTATTTTAATATAAGGATATTTTGGGGATATTTTGTTTTTGATACACGTTTTATTTATAGCATTTTCTAGGATTAATGTGTTAAAAAAGTTGTGTGTACTGGTATTATATAGCCAGAATTAATGTGTCTAATCGGCTTGTGCATGCTGACTAATATTATTTTGGATGTAGGTAATGATTGAGTGGTGGATTCTACGTTAGTCACGTGTGGAACATTTGTTAGACCACAATGAGATATTTGGAAAGACATGTAAACACCTATTATGGTTTTATATTTCGACATTAATATTTTTGTAAATCTAAGGCCTCAAATCTTTGTACATACCAATTAGTATTTTATACTTTTGGTAGGCCCAAGACTTACTATACTTTTATAAGAGCTTTTACACTCAGAAATCACTTGTGCTTTATTTTTAGAGTTGTCTTTTTGAAAAGCAAGCTTTAATACATATAAATATGGGTGAGTGGTATTATGGGCCACACTCATGCAAGGAAGATTCAACCCAATCTTGTGTTGACAGTGATCTCTTTCTTATTTTCAAGCTCTCTTGTTTATTTTATTTTATTTATGTAAGGCTAATGCTTTTAATTTGTTCCTAGTCTATTATATCTAGGACACGAGAATTTTGTAGCAAACTATTAGATTTAGCTTGTTAGCATTGTCTAGTTTATTAATATCTTAACATAGCTCTTGGCTAAAATTTTGAGCCTTATTTTCCCTTTCCAAAGGACTTCTTTAGCTGGTTCTAGGTAACATAGGATTTTACCTTTCTTCAATTGGTTCTAGGTAACATAGGATTTTACCTTTCTTCACAGGCCTTTGAAAGGTAATACTCCAACCTAGTGTCCAAGCCATCAACTTACATAGTGTCCAAGCCATCAACTTATATCCTAGATTGGAGTCCCTGTGTATTCGATAGCCTTGGACTAGGAATCAGACAAGAGAGGCTTGTTTTTCATGCCCATCTCCAAAACTCTCCCCATCTAATCTTTTTCAATTGTGACTTTTAGGCAGTGCTTACACTCAATGCTTTTAGCATCCTGTCAAGTTTGGCCTTAAATAGACAAATCTTGCAATTTATAAATTTTGGTAACCTTACTGGTCAACTTTTTTTGCTTGGCTAAAAATAGGAGGTGGATTTAAAAGAGAGCAAAATCCACCTCCTATTTTTGCTTGGCTAAAAATAGGAGGTGGATTTAAAATAGGAGGTGGATTTAAAAGAGAGCAAAATGATTTGCCAAGAGTGATCTTCATAGTACTAGCTAGCCTGCTATCAATTTTGGGGCCAATTTGACTTAGTTTGCTCCCAAAATAGATTGGACCAAGAACCTTCCACATTCAAGTATTGTAGGCTAAAAAATGGGCTAGTTGCATTTTTTAACCAAGTTAAAAATAGGGAGAGGCTTCGTGAGAGAGGAGTCTCAAGTGCCAAGAGTGTTGTCCATTATATTGATGAATAGCTTCCTACTGTACTACCAAATTTGGTATCAATCTAACCTAGTTTGCCCCTAAAATAGATTGGACCAAGAACCTTCCACATTCAAGTGTTGTTAGCTAAAAATTAGGCCAACTTTGAAGGGTTTTGGGATTGAATTTATGTCTAGTTGCCTAAGGATCTAGTAGTTCTAGCTTGTCTTGAAGAGCCTCCCTTGGGATAAGAGTAGCTACCTGTTTAGAGCTTCCTAAGGAAGGCTCTTCAACCAATTGTTGAAGCAACTAGCTTGTGCTATAGCTTCCATTGTTAGTCATCCACAATATTGTTATAGCTCTCCAAGGACAAACGCCTCACATCAAGAAGCTATGGGGTATGAGATAATAACCTATAAGCTCTCACACACTTTCACTCTCTCTTACCGTACACATACTCAAGAGAAGGTAGAGTAGAGAAGCTAGTGCTTTTAATCTCATACAAGGGAATTTTCCATTCTCATTAGAGAAGTTATCTTTCATACAACTTATTAAGTGCTTGGGCACACAAACTTAGGCAACCAGCCTTAGTCTAAATTGTACATATGTGTGTCCTAGGCTAATTAATGTATACCCCTTTGATGTCGGCATTACACTTACCTCGGTCATCGCTTAACTACAGCATACATGAAAGTAAGAATAAAGAAGAAATGGAGATCACAAGTATTTTATTGTAAAGGAATGATCGTGTATTGCTTGGTATCAAAAATGACTTATCTGTAAGTGACTAGGTTTCACACTAGGCCATTCAAACTTAAAAATGGCCCAACCTCTATTACTAGTTTTTAGCAAGTATGTACATGAAGTCCTTCGACTTTCTTAAGGTGAGGCCGCTTTATATGTTTAAGTGCTATCTTATAAAGGATAAGTGTCATTTAGAGTGGGTAAGATGGCAAAGCACCTTACAATAGGTCAGGTAGGTAAGGCCATGTTAACCTACAAGTGGCAGAGTGGTTAACACATGCCATCAAGAAAATTATAAAAATGGTGATAAATGAAAATCGATATACTAGGGGGAGAATTCCACATCTCAATTAACTAATTCCCCAAGAATTTCGGGTCATGAAAAACTCTAGTTTTCCACACTGTGAAAAATTACCCTAGTTTTTCACAGTGAAACACCAATCATGGAAGAAACACTAAAAACAATGATCTCTACCACCTCTATATGACTTAATGAATGTCAAGATCAGCCAAAAATCAAAAGAGAATGAAGTCTTAACATCATAAAATACTCTGGTTTTTCATGTAGTGAAAACCTACTCCCTACTTTTTCACACCACACTAAGCTTGATGTTTAGTATCCAAATACTGATATATCATCAAAAATGTGTTTTACTAACTTGGAATCATGCAAATATCACTAAAATAAGGGAGTTGGTTTACCATAAAAAACTAAACTTTAGTCTTTCACGTCACAAGATGGTACATATTAAGGCATCAAAAGTGCATTTATGTGGCTTTCTAACTTTATTATAGGTGCTACAAAGCTAAAATAAGCTTATTAACCTTGACACCGTGAAAAACGCAACCATTATTTCATGCCACAAAGTTTATCCAGAAATCTCCATGCTACATCAAGGAGGCAATCTAACTTTATCATGTGTATAAAGAAGCCCAAATAAGCTTTATCAATCTAACTTTATCATGTGTATAAAGAAGCCCAAATAAGCTTATCTTACATATCGTAAAATACTTCAATTTTTGATGTCGTAAAAAACTCAATTGGTTTTTCATACAACAAAGAGTCTTCAAAAAATCCAACCTATTGACCGAAGGGAGTACTAACATCATCAAAAGGAACCCCACAAGTCATGCCCAAGGTGAAAAGGTCAATATATGACCACATGATATCAGCATGAAAACCTTACTTTTCACGCTCGTGAAAAAGCCACTTAAACCACAAGTCTACAAATAGGAGTAAATCAAATACTCGTCAATATCAACCAACAAGCTCTAAAATTATCAACCCAGCCATATAAATGGGTGAGCCTAATTAGCTTGCCATTCTTCAATTCACAATTGACTAACTATGGTTAGCAACTTCTCCATGAGTAAAAATAATTATTTACTCACCCATGACATTCTTCTAGGTACATTTCTGGATTATAGGGAGGAAGGGGGGGTATGATGGGCAAATGCCTGGTCCATGGTATAAACCATCACATGGATTTCCTTGAAAGGTGCAGCCCCAATAAGTTATCCTCTAACAAAATTATTCCATACTTGTTTGATAACCCAAACCTCACTAATAACCGGGGGGTCTCAACAAAATACCCTCATAAAACCTTACATTTGACTCTCAAAATATGAATAAGTTCTTCATTAGCCTCACAAGTCAATTTAATTCTTTCATTAGCCTCTCCAATGGTTTTGAGTTCTCAACATCAGCTACATCAAAAAGTATGAATGATTCAACTTTATGCACTTTTTATTGTATATCTACTTATGTAAGAGCACTTAAAAATGAACTTTTTAAAAAGCACACGAGGGGACAAAGAATGTGGGGGCATATCCTTCTCAATTTCATTTAACAACAATCCTACAATAGGGAAAGCATCAAGCAAGAAGCTATTATCTTACATTTCTTCAATGTATTAGATGAGTAATGCACACTCTCATTTTAATGATTGTGTCTACGTTCCTCCCAGACCCCCCCCCACACTTTTCCTCCATTGCTAACTAGCCTTAAAACCCCACTAACCTTAATAGTAAAACATTGTAACCTTGCTTCTAATTGCCAAAAAATAAACAAAATAACAATAACAACAAAAGACTAGAGCTCCAAACAAAAAAAATCGCCTCGTAGAGGCCCCCACATTGTTTAGGTACTCTCACCAATTACTAACTTCTTCATTTACTAAGAAACCTTCCCCATGTTATTTCCGAAGGAACAATGATCATTGAGAATTCTATGAGTATCAATATAACAACAACAAGCTCCTCAATTCTCCCCACAATGAAGTCTACTACTCGATCACGAGAGTACATGATTGACATCAAGAAGGGAGGAAATGTTAACCCATTTTGGGATTAACAGATAATGCCATAAGGAATGAGTACATCTCATGTCTAGCTACCTCATCAAGCATCAAATATGTGAACGACAAAGCAAAAGAATTGAAAATAGTGGCAGCATTGAGCTTTCAATAATCCACACACACTCTAAGTTTGCCATCTTTCTTTGGTACTATCATTATGGGTGATAGCTAGCTTACCTTTTCCATCAAATAAATGGGTAGCTTATTAATCTCCTCCTTTACTTGTTTTTCATAGCTTGGATTCATCCAATAAATGAATCACACTCTAAGAAGCTTATCAATCTCCTCCTTTACTTGTTTGCATAGTTTGGATTTGTCCCAATATCTTTGCTGTTGGATTGAAACTGCATCTTCCTTGACGTTGATCCGATGCTAGTAAAAGGAAGGATCAAAACATTTCAGATCCATGTAGCTCGAGGTAAATATATCTTTGTACACTACCAATAGTTCTTTCCCACCCGAGCTCTTCATTACTTATACTAACCTCAACTATTTGTGGTGATTCCATGTTGCCCAAATTCATGTCTAAGAGCTCATCTTCTTGTACTTTGTTGTTTTTCATGGATGATTATGGTTTATGTTCTTCTTCCATCTAGGTCTTCATCTCCTCCAAAGATAGTTGTGAAAATTCCTCATATTCCTTTTTGATGTAGCACCTTCAGTTGGGAGACTATCTTCTTGGCATCAACCTCAAACAATGAGAATATCTTTGGATTCTTCTTCTTCTTCTTCCACTCCAGTTAGTGGTTTAAGCCTTTCGCATGCACTGGCTAAACTGAAGGAGTGATCTCTGCCTTCGGAGTCACTATCACCTTGATTTTCTTCTTTCCTTTTTAGATTGTGATCTGATTTTTCTTCCAATATTACTTGATTTTGCCATGTTAGAGCCATGGCCTTCCCAATAGCATGGGGTATGCTCTTGCTATGGCCTCCGTATGTAGTACCATAAAGACAATCATAAAATTTCATCTAGCATGGGGTATGCTCTTGCTATGGCCTCCGTATGTAGTACCATAAAGACAATCATAAAATTTCATCTAGTGATACTTATTTGTCCTCCCCTCACGAATGTCGAGAGGCATGCCTGTTGAAATATACAAGTGAATAGGGTGTGTGTGGGAACAAGCTCTTGGATAGAGGCTGTAAAAGAGGAGATGTAATTGTGAAAGAACCTGTGAAAAGGTTAGGAGAATCTACTGGGAGAGAATAATGGGTAGCATGAGGGAATTTAGGAGTGTGGAGATATTCTGGGAGATATTCAGGGAAAAGAGAAGAGGTGGAGAGAATCAGGCAAAAGGTGGAGATATTCAGGGAGTAAATCATGGAGAAATCAATGGGATTTGATGCTTGATGTAAACACTATAAATTGAGGCATAGCCCTAATGAGAATTTGCTGGTTTTTGAGTATCCATGCCTACATTAATCTATCTGCTAATTATTCACTAATTACGTCTTAATCATTTCTTAATCACTTTGTTAATCATGTTGATTCTAGTGTATGATCCACCATAGCTCATCATTATGCTCAAATTTCAACATGGTATCAGAGCCATGCCTAGAATCAACCAGATTTATGAGCCCATTAGTGAATTAATCAGGATTAGTAAAATAATTAGCAAAAAAATCAGTTTTTAGTAAGCTTTCACTCTTCCCCTTCACCCCCAGCCAGTGGAGGGTCTCTAGCATCTAGCACACATCAAATTAGGGCAAAAGCTTCTAGCCATAGCTAGCTAAGCTCCTTAGCTTCAAGCCTATGCAAAAAACGTAGCAAACCGCCAGCGCGTTTGGGAGATTTCGCCGTTTCTGCAGGCGCCGTTTTTCTGAGGTATTTTTGCCATTGCTACTTGCTCCAAACAAATTACTTCAATTCCCTTTAGCACAAGGGGTAATCAAGCATGCTCTACAAGCTGGTGAAGACAGAAATCAATTTCATCAAGTCTACAGAGAGATCAAAGCTCTTCATCAAATCTGCAGGTGACTTTGGTAAAACAGAGATTAAGCTTTCATTATTTGGTCAAATCTTGTGTTTCTTGGCTTAATCCTCTACTAGACTCATTGCTATTGATGCCTTTGAAAGCATTTGAGCTCATTTGAAGTGAAAGGCACCAGATCTGGGCTCCCCGCATACTCTGTTTTCTGCACACAAACCAGAGCATTAATTTGCTAATCAGTGATTAATCAGTGCTAATCACTGTACTTTGGTGCAATTGAGGGTTCAAATTAACCATTAGGTATCTGATACAAATCCCTATAACTTCAGATTTCAAATCGGAGTTGGTTTGATACTCCAACCATCCCGTACAAATTGGTTACCCTTAATTTAGTGTAATTTCTGGGAAAATTGTGCTGATAAAAATTGTGAAAATCATCATTTTGCATTTAACCCTTGGTTAATGCCTGTAAATCTCACTCAAATTCAAGATTATTCACAGCCAGAGTTGCATTTGGAATGTGCATGAGAATGAATGCTATACGCATTATGTATTGGGCACATTTTATCAGTGTAAAAATGGGAACAGACACTGCCCTTGTCCAGATTAAGGCAAGAGGTAAGACATCCCGCATAAATTTGGGTTTGCATTGCATAATGATACAAAATAAACATAAAAAGCCCAAAGGAACTGTCAGCAAAACATTGAAACATGTTGCTCACATGGAGCAAAATGACCTAACGGACGAGCTCATGGCCCCAGCCATGGAAGAAGAAGAATATCTCTTCCCAAGAAGAGGATCCACACCGAGAAGAAGACCTGAAGGAAGACATGGACACGAGAAGAGAAGCTGCCACAAGAAGAGAAGCTGCCCCGAGAAGACTGAAAGAAGAGACGGACACGTGGAGAGATGCTGCCACGAGAAGAAGACTGAAGACAAGAGAAGATGTGAGGCTCCAAAGAGTGAGGAGCCATGTGAAAATCTCTGAGAGAGAGAGAGAGAGAGAGAGAGAGAGAGAGAGAGAGAGACCCCACAACCCAATGTAACCTGCCCCAATAAAGTAAAACCACCTCTGAGCCACCGATGATGTAGGCCACGTGGTAGATGTATGTGTGAGCACTTTAGTCAAGGTCACGGGCACTTATAGTAGCCTTGGACACATAGAGAGAGAGAGTGTCAAGGACTATGGAGTTTAGGGACTTGAGGCACTGGTCGCGGACTGTCAAGTAAGAAAGAAACTTGATACAGGGTCCAGGTGTGCTGAGATAACTTGAGGGGAGGATTAGACACTGGTCGCGGACTACCAAGTAAGGGGAGGCAAACTTGGTATAGGATCTAGGTGTGTTAGGATTATTCACTTGAGGGGAGGTGTTGAAATATACAAGTGAATAGGGTGTGTGTGGGAACAAGCTCTTGGATAGAGGCTGTAAAAGAGGAGATGTAATTGTGAAAGAACCTGTGAAAAGGTTAGGAGAATCTACTGGGAGAGAATAATGGGTAGCATGAGGGAATTTAGGAGTGTGGAGATATTCTGGGAGATATTCAGGGAAAAGAGAAGAGGTGGAGAGAATCAGGCAAAAGGTGGAGATATTCAGGGAGTGAATCATGGAGAAATCAATGGGATTTGATGCTTGATGTAAACACTATAAATTGAGGCATAGCCCTAATGAGAATTTGCTGGTTTTTGAGTATCCATGCCTACATTAATCTATCTGCTAATTATTCACTAATTACGTCTTAATCATTTCTTAATCACTTTGTTAATCATGTTGATTCTAGTGTATGATCCACCATAGCTCATCATTATGCTCAAATTTCAACAATGCCAAGGGGCATGTTTCTAATGATCTACCATTATGACTACAAATGGTGCAAGTTGCATCTCTATGATACTTAGTGCTTTTATAGTGGTTTTGAACATTACATTGACAACCACTTCTAGGCAACAACACCTTTGCTTCTATTTTGTTATTCCTATTACTACTTGTGAGACCCTTGTATCCACTTCCAGGCAACAACATCTTTGCTTCTATTTTGTTGTAACCCACTTCATTTTCTCATTCTAATGAACCTTTATCTCCCACCTGCACCTCGACGGCTACATGCTTTTTGAGTAACTTGTGTTTATAGTTTGGAACAAGTGAGAGGCAAGTGTGACATTGAGCTTAACATTTTTGAGATCCTCCCACAAGTCATTCTCTCTGAAGAACTATTATTGTCTCCTCTCACATTCTCGTCATGCTTCTTCTTGTGTTTCCTTCCTACGATGACTAGAATGGAAGTTTTTGCTTTTTCTTGTAAAGGTCATCAGCACTGGGCATTTTTTGCCCATAATTTGATTTAGTGGAGTCTTTGTCCATTGTTCAAAAAGGATATCCAACAACAACTGAGAAG
The DNA here is from genome assembly GCF_041138505.1 of Cibotium barometz. Lineage (NCBI taxonomy): Eukaryota > Viridiplantae > Streptophyta > Polypodiopsida > Cyatheales > Cibotiaceae > Cibotium > Cibotium barometz. The sequence continues at coordinate 6,226,544 of NC_141087.1, forward strand.
ATGCTTTATCTATAAAAAAAACCTGAGCAAGAAATTTTCTTTAAGGTCAATATATGTGAGGAAATGATTCTATATCATATTGTGAAAGCCAGATAGTGGCCTTTTGCCTAAGGTTCCCTGGAATGCTGATTTTTTTCATTCGTTCGAAACTATGAGCTCCTCATTCCATTGGTCAACCATATGTTTTCAAGCTGTGCCACATGTGTGTATAGATCTTCCTCTTTCTTCTTCCCATTGAACTTGGGGTATTTCATGTTGATTGTCTATTGCGCCATGTTATGTGGTAGAGGAGGTGTCGACTTGCATGATGCGGAGATTATGCCATGGACTAGCCATGTTCTAGCTGCTATTCCACTCAACAAAAAGGAGAGAAATACTCTAAAGTCATCAAAGTATATGCTATGCGGTATGTGGGAGTAAGACCAATATCCTAAGCTATTAGAGAAATAGATAGTTTTGAATTCAATGCTTTCTACTAGATGGCAGTGGCTATCTAGTTGGATGGAAAGAAAGTGGCAGAATAGTGATTTATGTAAAGATTGGGTGTATGAGTGTAGTCTCAATGATCATGGAGTTGCACTATCCTAGTGAATGCATCCAATATTGCAAATATCAAGACATATTTGAAGGGCCTTCCTCTGATGAGTCACATTGGTTGGACTTAAAAAGAATCATAGAATCAAAGACAACTACCACTCAGTACTGTTTAACTAGAGATGACTTTGGGAAATAGGTATGCATGTATTATCTTATACGCTACTCACAATAGTGAGAGAAGATGTATAGTGGTGTAGTGAATTACTATATGTAATGTTTGCATGTGTTTTGAAGGCAGAGTACCAAGCCAAGGCCAATTCAAAGCTCTCAAGCATTGTATAAACTTTCGATCCAAATGAGAGAATAGAGACAAATTGCAAGGTTTAGGTTCCATTCCTTTAATGTTGTAAATTTCAATTCATGTTTTTTTATTTCATTAAGGCCTTTGAATATGTGAATTTAGATCTTTAACATAATCAAGTTCTAGTGTAGATAATCAAAATATACTTGCAGTTAACTATTTTAACAACTTTTATTCCTTGCTTGTTGATATGAGAGAGAAATGATATATGTGAACATTCTTATGTTAGTTTATAAATATTATGACATGATCTTAAAGAAAAAATCAATCCAATTTGGCTTCCTTTGTTATGCAATGATTAGCTTTTTACATCTTGAAGTTAGTGTGCACACCATAGGTATGTGATTTTAGTTTTACAAGAACAACAAGATATGTGCTTTTTGAGTTTTTTTAAAGAGAAAACTTGGTTTTCATTCAAGGTACTTTCGTAAATTTTTCCCGATCCGGGTCCTCAATTGTGCTCAATGTTTTCTCCCTTTGTTTATGTGTTCACCTATGTAATTATAGCCTTAAAGAAGGAGAATTTGCTATGTAGTTGTGTGTACTTTTGTGAAAACTCACTTGCAAAGTCAAAGGTATTTTGTAACATTTGTGTTCTACCCTCCACAAGATCTATTATAATTCTATCATGGATATGTTACCCTCATGTGTCCCCATCAACGAAAGGTTACCTATATGTTCCTCACCGGCAACATCATTATTGTCTACTTTTGGCCTTGTATCAAAGCGAACATCATGAACTAAAATCAATGGGCCAACTTTTTAAAAGGCTACGTAAGGGGGCATATGGTCTTGTTAGGTGGAATCTTATAGGTGAACATAGCCAAGAGAGATAGAGTTAGTGGAAGGAGAGATGGGGAGATCAAGCCAAGAGAGAGAGTTAGTGGAAGAAGAGATGGAGAGATCAAGCCATGGTGACTTGGTGCATAGGCATGAGAGAGAGAGAGAGAGAGAGAGAGAGAGAGAGAGAGAGAGAGAGAGTTATTGCATAGCACAACAATGATTGTATTGGTGTTCACACCACCTAGGCTCTATTCTTATGTTTTAGTAATAAAAGGGTGTTCACACACCACTAGACACTTACATGTACAATGTCTAGTGGTGTTCACACACCACTAGACACTTACATGTACAATGTTTGTATAGGCACCAAAGCCCTATCTTATGCTCTCGTACTAGACTCCAAAATATCCAACAAACACCCCTTTGGAGCAAAGGAGGTGTCATCTGAGAGAGATACATTCAATATGTTGTTTTGGGCGATCATGTGACATAAAAGAACACAATGATGCCAACACTTGAAACTTGCATGCCAGGCATGATGCACTTGATGGTCCTTCTTTCCTATTTTCTTTTCATCTCGAAGAGTAAGGCTTTCTCTATGACTCAAGTATTGCTTCAACCAACTCTCTCAGACGACAACCTTCATTAATAAGAATTGCTATCAACTCACCATATTCCATCTCATAAGCATCCTTAGTAATGGTAGGATTTCATTGTAATTTAAAATCCCATCTATGCTGGTGATGAATAGGATGGCTTTCATATCATCTCCATCAACTTGTGCTTTGGTGGCAGCAAGTTGTTGAATGATGGAGCCTAAGTTTCTCAAATGTTCACACAAAGTTTGATTCTCATTCATCCTTAAACTTTAAAAAAAATGCTTTTAAGGAATACCTTTTAATTGTTGATTTTATTGCCAAATAGGTTATCCAACTTCTTCCATACCTCTTGGGTCAAAGACCACATGGTGTGGTTAAGAAGGTAAGCAAGCCCCAAGTAAATTAATGCCATTACTTTATCATTCTTGTCCTCCCGTATTAGGATTTTTTGGGCAATGCTTTAGGCTTCATGTCCATTATTTGATGATGTTCCATTCTCCTTCTAGTATTAAGAGAATTCAAATCTTAGTTTACCACGTTGCGGAGTGCTCTGGTGTGCCTCCATGATGTAGGAAGTTATCAAGTGGTGATATGGCTAATTTAGGAAGAAATGCACATCCTATTAGGGCAAGGTTTGTATCCTAAAAATGCATGTTAGAGATAGCAAAGGACATCCCATGATGAGGAGGCGGCATGTATGGCTGGTTATAATAGGGGACAATGAAGAGGCATCAAAGAGAAACACTCAGCTATGTATGGAAAACCATCAAGCTTCATCATGTGTGCATTAGAAAACACAATGTGTGGTGGTAAAATAATGGATGGCAAACACAAAAAATGAATGAGAAAAAAAACGCAAAGTATGAGAAGTGAATGATGGCAGACTGTAGAGAAATACGCATCATAAATGGTGGGCATCATAGAAAAAAACACAAGGCTGAATGGATGGCAAGTCACATAGAGATTAACACAACAAAGAGCTCATATTAGCATAAAAATTTTGTTAGGTTGAATGGCAGACAACAGAAATATAAATGCATCATGGTGGTGGTGATGTAGGGTTCACCCTTGCTCTGATACCATGTAGGTGAACATGGTTCCTACAAAGAGAGATAGTGAGTGTAAGGAGAGATGGAGAGATCAAGCCATAGTTACTCGGTGGTGCATAGACATGGATGGGTGGAAGAGAGAGAGAGAGAGAGAGAGAGAGAGAGAGAGAGAGAGAGAGAGAGAGAGTTGTTCCATGGCACAACAATTATTGCATTATAATAACACTTCTACCATGTATAATGTTTTATATGCGCACCAAGCCCCTATCTTATGTTCTCTTAGTAAGAGGATATTCACACCTAAAGTGTTCACACACCACTAGACACTTACTAGACTACGAAATATCTAACAATGTCTGGGAAGAGCCCTATTCTAGGGAGGAGAGATGGGGATGGAGGTGAGTTCCTATTGACTAGGAGAGAAGACTTCAAAAAATCATCATTAAGTTTATCAAGGTCCTCCACATCCTCAATGTGAGTCCTCTTAGTTAGTGGGGATAGTGTACTAGGGACTACTCAATGATGATGGTGATGGTGATGGGGAATAACCTACCCAATGAATGCTATTAGCTTATAAGCCTACTAGAGGCGAGAACTTCTCCCATGTAGCTTAGTGGTAAAAGTACTTTGGTGATGAGCACCATTCCAGCTTGAGTAGATTTCTGTGAGCTCTTTGTGAAAGTAATTGGCCTAATTCACACATTGGCCTTACTTTTCACGTGGGTGAGAAAAATCAGAGCTTTCGATGACCACATGAGCCATTGCTTCATTAGATTGTAACCTCTATGATGCATAGAACCACCTTAGTGTGACGATGAGAGGATAGAAGGAGCATGCTTTTTGCATGTGAATGTGAAGTTTGGCAAGTCTCTTAACTGTTAGTCATGAACTCTATGGTCAAGTGGGGATGCCCATGCGATCATTGCTTTCACATAGGAATGTGGGTGATGCCATTATTTTAATTCCATATGTGAAGTATGTAGATCGCTCGTCAATATTTGCGTATGGGGTGCGCCTTTTTATTTATATCATTTTCTAGGATTAATATGATTAATCAATTGAGTGCACTGGTATGATATAGTTAGGATTGATGTATTTAATTGTAAGGTTATCCCCTTCTAAAATAGGAGAAACACTTAAGATAGTCCACTAAGTCTTAACTTGGAGAAAATTTCCTATTTATCGACACCTTGCCCATGTAGAGATTCAAGGATACGATTCATAGTCCTATCCCGCAGGGGAAGCGTGATCTTCTAAAAGTCAAATCACCCATAGGGTAATTTATCATAAATTGGGCAACTACTAGACTTGATTTCTAGAAGCAACGCTTTTTTCCTCATCCATGCAAGGCACAGCCGCTGACCTAGTCTTCTAGAATAGAGTTGCCCAAGAACCTAATTATCTAGAGTAGGGCTTTCACTTAATCTGAAAGCTACCCGGCTAATCGGGTGCACCCGTCCGTAGGGACGGTGCCATCGGCATCCATCCTCCCACTTTCCACCCTACTCACACGTCAATTTGTTTTCTAATTAATCCTATCACACTGTTTGACATAAATAAACATGTTCCTTAATTAAGGCCCTTTTCACAAGGTTTATTAAAACAGCATTTTTACACAATACAATCATGCCAAAGACAAGATATATATATAAAAAGTTTATACATGAATCAATTCCATACAAGCCAAACCGGCTCTTATTCTTTTCCTTTATTCTGCCGATGATCTAGAATTCGGCCTTCCAGCCCCTACATGCTGGGCAAAACCCACACCTCATCGTCAACCGCCCGCTGGTGGCGAGGACTCAAGCCGGCCTGTCGCCCTCTCAAGCTCCATCACTCGATCCTCCCACCCCTCAGAGGGATGTCTGCACACTAGGGTGGGCTTATTTACCCCACTAGCCTGGGCCCTCAGAACTAGGCAGCATCAGAATCTCTCGCCTCAATCGGCAAACCTTATTCTCCCCCAATGGTATGAGGGATACCTTGGGCCATTCCCGGGCTTTGCTAACAACGCCGCCCGGCTACACAAGCACGGAACGGAGTTAGCGTTGAAGCCAGGAAAAACTTGCACTCTTTAAAGATAACAATTTCAATGCAATTTATTAAATATAGCATCACACAATTCGTAACTTCATACAATTTTATGTCATTATTTTAAAAGAAAAAGATACACATTTATTAGCACTAATATAAAAAAACTCTTCTTTAAAATATAACCAAGCTAACTGCTGGCCACCATTTCCTTGAGGAGCCTGAAAAGGGAGAGTTGTAGTTGCATCGGGAGCATCTTCCCTAATCTCGTTGTTGCGCGCTCCTCTCGAGGCAATATTCTGGCGTTTCCGGGAAGGGGCCATCTTGGACGTCATCTTGTAGGGCTCGCTGTCGCGGTTGAAACGCTTCAGTCGGATCTCAATTCTGAGATCGTTTGCTCACCGTATGAGCAAAAGACTATACGAACCCTTCCTTAAGGCAAAAACCTCTTATTAAAGTCTACGCAAATGGGGGGGATTGTGAGATGTCCTCAAGACAAAAACGTTTTGCTAAAGGGGAGAAGGGCTGAGGGCAGCTGTAAGTCTCTTCACATGGGGGGGAGAGAGAGAGAGAGAGAGAGTTAAGGACACTGCCTCCTAGCAAGAGGGGGATGGAGGAAAATTGCCTTATCTGAAAAGAGGCAAATGAGGGGGTGTGAGAGGGGTGGCTGCAAGGAGCGGCTGTACTACAACAAGTACACTGCACAGGGACAGACGGCAGTATGGACGGCGGTACAACAGGGCATATGCTGCGTAAAAATGCGTGTTGCCTGTGGAGCACCCTGGGGGTTTATGTAGCTGTGGGGTACGGGCGTTGCGCAAAGCAAGGACGAAAGGACGGTGTACCATCAAAGGCTATGGATCAGTGGCCTGCATGGATCTAGGGGAAAGGTACGGTGACGGTTATCAGGGAAAGGAGTGGTACGCATGTACCTTATCTGGTCTAGGGCAGCATGGGTGTCCACATAGCTGTACGTGTGGACCACACAGTGGGCGACCGTCCTTTGGTTCTTGTGCAGCCATTGTACGAGCACCCTGGTAAGTGTGTACGGTCCAAATTTTGGGGTGGGGTCTCCAAATTTGGAACGTCCACCTCGATTTACGTGTTGGACCACCCCGGGAGGCGAAATTTTTTTTTTCAAGAGGTTCTCCTGGTCGTTGGGGTTCAGACCGTTCGTCAATCGGACGCCCGATCGTGCATTTATTAAGGTTTAAAGGTCATCGCTTTTTAACTAAAATAACTAAAATTTACGTATAAGCTTGATCTGGTGTCTGTTTTGGATGCTATAAAATCCTATATTAAGGTAAAATCACACGCAGATTCCAAATTTGGGCTCAGAATTTGAAGATTCTAAGTAGAAATGACTCAAATAATAAAATCATTGATTTTTATACCATAAAAACTCATAAATTTATCTATTACATGAACATTTCTTTATTAGTGAAGATGGGTATGTTACCCCCTTAAAGAAATCGAGATGTCCCCATCTTATCATGAATTGGGGATAATCCTTTAAGAGTGTAGCTTCATCTTCCCAAGTTGCATCCTCTTTAGGGTAATCTTTCCACTGTACTAGATGTTCTACAAGAGTTCTATTTCGGAGTTGCCTTTCCCTAGAATCTATGATGCTACTGGGTTGTAATTCAAGGACTCCTTGAGTAGGGATTACAACTTGTTCATCATCAAGAATATGATCGAGACTGGGTACATATGGTTTTAATAACAAACTTACATGAAATACATTGTGGACTTTGAAATGGGCTGGGAGTTGGAGTTTATAGGCACTTTTACCTAGACACTTGATAACTGTATAGGGACCACAATACCTAGGGCTGAGTTTCTTATATTTCCCAAGTGATAGAGAACTTCGTTTGGGTCGCACTCGTAGAAGAACTCTGTCTCCTTCCTTGAAGATCCTTTCAGACCTCTTGGTGTCAGCATAATGCTTTTGTCGATCTTGGGCAGCTTTAATATCCTTTTGGATTGCCTTGGTTTGTTCCTCCATCTCTTCGAGCATTTTCCTGGATGCCTCAACTCTTATGGTCGGATCAGAGAAATTTAGAGGAGACAAGCATTCTTGCCCATAGAGTGCTTTGAATGGTGACATTCCTATGCTCTGATGATAAGATGCATTGTAGGCAAATTCTACCAGAGGAAGGTATTGAATCCACCTTCTTAGTTCCCGTCCACAATATGCTCTGAGAATGTCTTCAATTACTTGATTGACTCTCTCAGTCTGGCCATCGGTCTCTGGATGATAAGCTGTGCTAAAGCAAAGTTGAGTTCCCAGGGCTTGAAATGCCAGAACTTTGAAGTGAAGTCAGAATCCCGATCACTTACTATCCTTTTTGGGAGACCATGAAGTTTGAGGACTTCCTTGATGAATATTCGAGCAACATCAGAAGCTTTGAAGGTCTTCTTCGCTGGTATAAGGTGAGCTACTTTGGTAAGTAAGTCCACTACTACCAGAATGGAGTCATATCCTCCTTGAACAGTGGGGAGACTTGTGACAAAATCCATACTAATGCACTTCCACTTCATTTGGGGAATATCCAAGGATTGAAGTTTTCCAGGCATCTTGACCCTTTCAGCTTTGATCCTTTGGCATGAAAGACATTGCTTCAAGTACCGAAGGACATCATTTTTCAAGCCTGCCCAATGAAAGCTCCTTCTTATGGCATTTAATGTTTTTGCATAGCCTGGGTGTCCTGCAGAGCAGGACTATCATGAGCTTCATGGAGGATTAGTTTCTTTAAAGCAGGATCCTTAGGGATACATAGCCTCCTGTGATTGAAGTAGAGGCTTCCTTCATGAGTGGAGTATCCCTTGATTAGATTCTTCTCTTTCTCTGAATTTCCCCCTTCTTCTACTAACTTCATCATTCTCTGATAATCTGGATCATGAGACGAGACTTCTTCCACCTTGACTAGTATGGGATTATTTGGCATTGAAATTGCACTCAAGAAAGATTTGTGGCTAAGTGCATCTGCTACCATATTATCTTTCCCAGGGCGAAATTTGATGTCGAAGTCATTTTCTTGTAGAATTTCAATCCATCTCCTTTGTCGCATGTTGAGGTTAGGTGCTGTGTGAAGATCCACTTTAGACTTTTGTGGTCAGTTACAAGCTAGAATTTGCCTCCCAAGAGATAATGTCTCCATAATTTGAGACAATGAAACTGCTAAGAGCTCCAAATCATGGGTGGCATAATTTGCTTCATATTGCTTTAGTTTACGGGAAGTATAAGCGATTGGTCTTCCTTCGTGGCCTAAGACACCACCAAGTGCTAGACTACTAGCATCAGTAACCACTTCAAATTCCTTCTTGGCCTAAGACACCACCAAGTGCTAGACTACTAGCATCAGTAACCACTTCAAATTCCTTGGCGAAATCAGGAAGTTTCAGGACTGGGGCAGAAGTAATAATGACCTTGAGCTGATCAAAACTGTTTTGATGGATTGGCAACCACATTATTTTGCAATCCTTCTTAAGAAGATCCGTCAAAGGTGCAACTACCAAGGCATAATCTCTAATAAAAATCCTATACCATCCCGTGATTCCCAAAAACCCACGAACTTCACGAACTGATTTAGGGGGTGGCCACTCCAGAATATCCTTGACCTTGGCGGGGTCTACTGAAATGCCATCTTTGGAGACGATGAATCCAAGATACTCAATTTGATGAGTAAAGAAGGTACATTTGCTCTTCTTGGCATAGAGTTTGTGTTTGCGCAACAATTGCAGAACTCTACGCACATGCTCCTAATGCTCTTCCATTGATTTGGAGTAGATTAAGATGTCATCAAAGAAAACAAGCACAAATTCATCCAAGTAAGGACATAATATATCTTGCATTAGGCGGTTGAAGGTTGCAGGAGCATTGGTTAACCTGAATGACATTACAATAAACTCATAGTGGCCATAACGGGTATTGAAGGCTGTCTTGGGTATATCTGCTTCCTTGACTTTGATCTGATAGTAACCAGACCTCAAATCTATTTTTGAGAAGACTTTGGCCCCATGAAGCCTGTCAAGAAGTTCGTCGATGCGAGGGATAGGATACTTATTCTTGACAGTGACTTGATTTAGCCCTCGATAATCTATGCAGAGGCGGAGAGTTCCGTCCTTCTTTTTTTGGAAAAGAACAAGTGTCCCCCAAGGAGAGCTACTCAGGCGTACGAATCCTTGCTCAATGAGTTGGGAAAGTTGCTCTTTAAGTTCAATGGCTTCAGGAAGGGACATTTTACAGGGCGTTTTTGAGACGGGTTGAGCTCCAGGGATCACCTCGATTTCATGATCGACTTCTCGAGGAGGCGGTAGCCCTGTAAGCTCGTTAGGGAAGATGTCAGAGAATTCTTGGAGCCAAGAGGGTTCTGTCTCCATACTAGGTTCAATGGCTTTGTTGAGCTTGACTAAGAAAACTTGCTGACCCTTACATGTTCCCTTGAGAAGATGTTTTGCCTTGACTACCGTAGATTTAGGTTTTCCTGTTATCCCCTGAACAGATATTACTTGGCCATGCTCATTTTCAAAAGTGATACTCCCTTGATTACAATGTGATCCAGATACTGGCCGACTGCTGGTTAGAGGTTCTGGATGCTGGCCGACTGCCCCTTCTGGTCCCTGACCTCTCCTGCATGCTGGCCGACTGATGGATGGGGCTGGTCGTGGACATGTAGGCCTAATGCTAAATTTATTTGCACTTTACCAATCCATCCCAAGGATTCCATCATAAATTCCTAATGGCAAGACTCTAAAGTGGCCATGAGTTTGCTCATTACCCAGCTCAAAATCAAGGTTTCCTATAGAGTGGCGAGATACTACTTCTTTCCTATTGGCTAACTCTACAGTCATTCTTCTAGCTATTTTTTGACTCAAGTTTAATTTTTGCAAACACCTAGGAGAAAGAAATGAATGGGTACTGCCACAATCAATCAAAAGCTGAAATGGCTTACCGTGATGAGTGGCTGGGGTTTGGATTACACCAAATTGTTTATTCGGACCTTGGTGTTCTACTGCCGCATGGACGGTGGCGCGCTCTTCTTCAGCCATTTCCAAGGTCGGTTCTTCACTTATAATACAGGCAGTCCTAGCAACTGCTCCTCCACAGCCTCTGCCACGCCCACCGCCTCTTGCACCTTGGTGGATAGGGGTTCCACGGCCTTGATTTCCTCTGCTACCTTGGGGAAATGATGTTGCCATCTTGGGACAGTTGGCTCTAAAGTGTCCCGGCTCATTGCACTCAAAACACAGAGGGCCTTCTCTGGAAGAAGCAACATACGAGCGGGGGACAAAAGAGTTGCCTTGTCGCCCTGTGTTGTAGTAGGGGAAATTCTGTAGGGGTTTCTTGTAGGGTTGATCTTTAGGATTTGCCTCAGGGTAAGATCTCTTTTTATGCTTAGGTTTGTCAGTCTTCATTTCTTTCACAAGGGGCTTTGCTCACGTTTGAGAATGCTCAGTGACTTCCTTGTCATGGCACCACTATTTCCACCAGAGTTTAGCATCTCCGATGAGGCGAAACCGTGCAAGCATAGACCGATTTGCTACTCCAGTATTGGCGGCAAAGAAATAATCGTCCATCGCCTCAATCCAAACTTTAGCATCCTTCTCAACCTTTGAACCTTCTCCTTTAAAGGAGGGAGGTTGCATTTGCTTGAGCAGGAGCTTCTTCTCATGGGTATCAGTGTAAAGCACATTGGGAAGTGGAGGGTGATCGTCCTGGCCATCATTGTAAAAACAATTTTAAGATTACAAGATTCATATTTGCACAACGCTTATTTTTGAAGAGTAAAACATTGAAATCATTTTATTTCCAAATATTTACAAGGACGAGTTTTATTACAAAGATCTGAGACTAATATAATTAGTCTTATTTGCCATCAAGGGAAATTCCTAAGCTTGACTATGACATAAGGGTAGAGCGGTCCACATAGGTGAAATATGGGGGTTCCGTTGTAGTTTCTAAGACTCTAAAAACTGATGGTAAGGGTGGATTGGGGTAGGTCCCAACACAGCTACTCTATCAGTAGGTAAGATCTGCATCACTTGGTCATACACCCAGCGATCCTGAGGTATGCGAATCCCATCTATAGTCACAAAGGTGTCGGCCCTGGGGGTACAACGAACCAAAATAAACAGATCATCTTCAACTTTTCAATCCAACGAATCCGCTTTAGGTCGGTGGTAAGGTTCCCAATTCGATCTGCTCGGATGAAGAAATATCTCGGCCCACGACTCCAGAAATCTCTACCCCATCCTCTTTCAATGCGAGAGAAGTGTGAGGGAGGGACATCTTCTCTAGTATCTGCACCATGGTGTCACGGAACTCAAAATTTGAGGAGTGACTAGCAGTCTCGAAGATGCATTGGAAAACTAGAAACTTCGAGTAGGCATCTTCCTCTTCCTACAATCATTCAAACATCAATTCAACTTGTTTGTTTTAGTAGGATGTTTTTATTAATTAGGATTATGTTAGGTAAAACATTCATTGCAAAACAGTCCTTAAATGGAAATTCCTAGGAGCTAAGATCGGCTCTGATACCAATTGTAAGGTTCCCCCCTTCTAAAATAGGAGAAACACTTAAGATAGTCCACTAAGTCTTAACTTGGAGAAAATTTCCTATTTATCGACACCTTGACCATGTAGAGATTCAAGGATACGATTCATAAGTAAGACCTAGTCCTATCCCACAGGGGAAGCGTGATCTACTAAAAGTCAAATCACCCATAGGGTAATTTATCATAAATTGGGCAACTACTAGACTTGATTTCTAGAGGCAACGCTTTTTTCCTCATCTATTCAAGGCACGGCCGCTGACCTAGTCTTCTAGAATAGAGTTGCCCAAGAACCTAATTATCTAGCGTAGGGCTTTCACTTAATCTGTTAGAAAGCTACCCGACTAATCGGGTCCACCCATCCGTAGGATGGTGCCATCGGGGCATTCCATCCTCCCACTTTCCACCCTACTCACGCGTCAATTTGTTTTCTAATTAATCCTACCACACTGTTTAACATAAATAAACATGTTCCTTAATTAAGGCCCTTTTCACAAGGTTTGTTAAAATAATCTTTTTACACAATACAATCATGCCAAAGACAAGATATATATATACGCTTCATCAAATCCAAAAAAAAAAAGGAAAGGCCTGCAAAAAGCCTACAGCAAAGGTACAAGGGCTTTAGACAAAGACAAGGATTCATTCAAAAATCCAAAGGGCAAAGGAGGCAAAAGCAAAGAGACCTTTGGGCAAAGATTCAATGGTTTACGAGAAATTTTCAGGCCGTCGGATCAAGATTTGGATCAAGGGATGAGGTTTTAAGCCACCTTTATGCATAAAACCACTTTTCTTGAGGTGAAACTACCCTTCTTCTTCCCAAAACCACCTTCAGGAATTCTAATCCTCTCCATAATCCATTTGTATGGATGGAATCAGCTCATTGAGAAGATTATTGTTCTGATTCCATCTCTATGGATGGAATCAGCTCATTGAGAAGATTATTGTTCTGATTCCATCTGTATGGATGGAATCAGCTCATTGAGAAGATTATTGTTCCGATTTCATAATTGTTAACCTTGGTCTCTACACAAGTTGCATATTGGAGAGCTCACAAATACTTGCAAATCCACTCTAGAAAATTTTAGCCTTACATGCAGATTTGCACTACTTTATGCTTAAGTTTAAACTTAGCTTAAGCTTAACTAAGCCTAGCCTAAAGCTTGGCTACCTACCAAGGCTAAAAGCTATTAAAAATAGCTTCTTAAAATATCTTAACTCTCTCCTTTGAACCTTTCAACTCTTCAAAATTCAAGCTTCAAAAACCATGCCTTCACAAGTGAAATAAAGGCTACAAATACCCCATTTTGCTAAAATTTCAGACTCTGCACCAATTAACAGAGAGCTTCAAAAATTCAAATTTTTATTTGGTCAAAGATGGAGATAGAGGGAGTTTCCATGCCATAAATATTTATTCGTTCTCGACTCTCCAATTTCTGAAATTTGGTACAAAAACAAGTGTTCGAGGCTTCCATTTGCATAGACAAAGTTTGTCGTATTGTCAAACCAATCGAAGGAGCTTCTTCAACAACTTTTACAAGAATCCTCCAAGATTGAAAAGCCACTTACAGATTTATTTGACACTTGGAGATTGATTCTCGCTCGTTCAAGAATTGGTTCAACACTCGACTTCCAACAAATTGAAGCAAGGCCGTAAGTATTATTTCGCATATATATTGTTTGCTTTGCTTATCTTATATATTATAAATTTTTTTAATTTTATTTTTGTCTTCTCAATTCCACACCATGAATAACCCCCAATAACTATGGAGAAAATTAATCTATTCAAGTTCAACTCAACCAATAAAGAGCTAAAAGAATAAAATTGGAGCAAATAGTCAACAACAAGAAACGTGAACAAAGTGCTGAGCCCTCAACTTGACCTTCCGTCTCGTACCATCTAAGATACTTTTCGAGAGAAAGAAGAACGAAAAGGCAAGAAGATTAGTCGAAAAGTATTCACTTTTCAAACTTTAGATGGTGAGAAGGAACCAAAGATTGTATTATCTCATGGCTTAGTTAACTTGATGACTATTTTTCTAGGGAAGAATTTTTTGAGAAGGACAAAGTTAAATATGTTGTCAACCATTTGGTGGAAAGTGCATCTCTATGGTGGAATGCCATCAAGCAAGGATGAGATCGACTAAGGACTTGAAAGGAATTTCAAAAGCTCATTAAACAAAATTTCCTTCCACCTCAATACAAAGCTAGGGCACGGCACGTCAACAATGGGATATGCTAGAGCTAATGGTAACTTGTGGTTGTAAATATCAACACACACGAGTGATTAAACACATTAATCGTTCCCACATTGGATTCACTCACAATGTCTACACACGCGTCGCACGTGTCTTAGAGTTGATCGGATTCACTCACAATCAAACTCACACAACATTTACACACATCACACGTGTCTTATAGTTGATCGGATTCACTCACAATTAAACTCCCACATTGGATTCACTCACAATGTCTTCATACGCGTCACACGTATTCACAGAGTTGATCAAACTCACACCACATGTCTCACACGTGTCACAATTGGTTGGATTCACTCATAACCAAGCTGGGTCACCCTCTAAAGAATTAATCAAAGTCACTCTTGATTCTTATACCACACTTGGGTCATCCTCTCAAAAATTAACCAAAAGAGTTGATTGGATTCACTCACACATTCCTTACACGCCTTACACGTGTCTTAGTTGGTTGGATTCACTCACAACCAACACTTAATTGTGATAAGTTATCCGTCATCACATATAAATATCACTAAGTATTTATCACAGACATGTAAAAGAGAAATTGTATCAAGGACTTCTATACGTAATAAATTCTAGTGTCCCATACCCCCAGAAATTATCCCACACAAATCTAGAGATAAGTATGCATCGGAATACTTCACACAGGATTAATCTCGTGTCCCATACCATAAGACTAATACATCGTGAAAATTTCATAAAGTATAGTTTAAGATGGAAGGTTCCTCCAAGAAGTTATGCTTTTAATGCATAAGAACTCTCCTTGAAATTTACAAAAAGTCTTAAATACAATTTATTGCAAAGATAATCAAATGAATATGTTACCCTTCGTCGTGGTAGTCTTCTTGTTCATTGTCATCAATCATATTGAGTCCAAGTGAAATAAACTTTGACTTTCGTGGACAATTTGATATGATATGTCCAATCTCGTTATACCTGAAACACTTCTTTGAATCATGTTTATTAGCTTTTTGTGAAACATCTACCTTGGTGTGAATACCTGTGTTATGGTCATTAAGAGATGTATGAAATGATTTCAGAGAGGTTTTAGGCTTCAAAAATGTTAATGTCAAGGTTTGGAGTATCATTGGTTTCTTGGGAAAACCATTTTTTAAAAAATAATAAAAAGTTGCTACAAAAATAAAAAAAATATTAAATAAAACTTGATGATGTAAAATATAATTCAAAAGTAAGAAGGTATTACCTTGATGTATTGTTGACTACAAAAACGGAAAAAGTTAAGAAAAAATAGAGAATTTAAAACAATTCGTAAATAACTGAAAATATAATCATTCGGTAAAGATGAGGACTTATCATGCATAAGTAGAGCTGATAATTGTCGAAAGCTCAACATGGCTCCATGCTAGAGATCATTGGTAGTTAAGTGAAATAACCATATGGCCTACAATAACCTCGGCTCAAGTGAGGTGCATAGCCGAAAAATTTACCCCAATTGGTGAATCCATGCATATCTATTGGCACATCTAAAATTATTAAATCCAAATGTTTTGCTAAAGATATCATATCATGATAATCGTTCTTCTTCTTTTTTTTTCCTTTTTTAAGTTTAGTAAAATTCTTCTTTTCTTTCTCTTCTTGTTTTATTATTCTTCTTTCATCTTCTCCTTCTTCTTTCTCTTCTTGTTTTATTATTCTTCTTTCTTCTTCTCCTTCTTCTTTCTCTTCTTCTTTTTCTTTTTCTTCTTCTTCTTTTCTTCTTTTTATTCTTCTTCTTCTCCTTTTCTTTTTTAATTATCCTTCTTCTTTCTCCTCTTCTTCTTCTCTTTCTTCTCTCTTCTCCTCCTTACCCTCTTCTTCTTCTTCTTCTTCTTCTCCTCTTCTTCTCTTTCTTCTCTCTCCTCTTCTTTTTCTTCTTCTTCTTTCCCCCCTGACTCACCACGCGACACTACCAGCAGGCAGCTCCCAATATATCCCACATATCATCGTATTTGCTTGAGGGGGAAGGTATAAAAGGCACAAAAGGGCTCCTTTAGTCTCCAACTCGTGGGAGAGTGAGAGGCTTCTCCTCGTGGTCATCGCGCTCTGGTCCGCGCCGACAGTCATACTATAACCATCATTGCCAACATCCGGTTGATCTAGCCACCTGTGTGCAATTGATGCACACTCGTTCATTTCTTGAGCATATTATACTACTCTGATCGGTGTCCCTTGTCGGGACTTGTGCCCGTGGGTGGCTGTTGCTACTACTACTACTACACGGTCGTATGAGTGTCGCAACACCCAAAACTTTTTATAATTTGACGGAGCGTCGCCAAGATTATGATACCACCAAAACAGGAAACTACAGATCTCGAGAAACGTGTGCAATAGAAAAATATAGAAACGAGAGAGAACACTGGATTGGGTCCCAACTGCTCCCCAAGCATGTGCCAAAAGCATCCCCCGCTTAAGTATTTATAGATTTTATTACTTCAAAATTAGGTTACATGGCTATTTTAGCCCTTGCTTGCTCCATAAGCTTTTCTTTTACAAAAATTTGATAATAAAATATCCAAAAAATCTCACTCCCATGATAGTTAGAATGGCCAAAGACAATGTCTACAAGACTGCCTTTTCGAAAGCAAACGGGTCATTATAAATTTTTAGTAATGCCATTTGGACTTACTAATGCTCTGTCTACATTTAGTCATATGATGAACCGTATATTCCTGAAGCACCAAAATTTTGTGGTTGTCTTCGTTAATTATATTTTTGTCTTTAGTAAAGATGAAGATGAGCATGAAAAGCATTTAGAGATAGTATTCAGCCTTTTGAAAAAGAATCAACTCTATGCCAATCCAGACAAGAGTGATTTCTTCTAAAAAGAGATTGAATACCTTGGGAACATCGTGTCTGCCGACGGAATTCATGTTGACCCTAAGAAGATAGAGACCATTAGAACATGGCTTAGACCAAAGAATATTCACTCTACGCCAATTCAGACAAGAGTGAAAAAGAATCAACTCTATGCCAATCTAGACAAGAGTGATTTCTTCTAAAAAGCGATTGAATACCTTGGGCACATCGTGTTTGCCGACGGAATTCATGTTGACCCTAAGAAGATAGAGACCATTAGAACATGGCTTAGACCAAAGAATATTTATGAATTGAGATCTTTTCTTGGATTGTGTTCATATTATAGGAGATTTGTGAAAAACTTTGCTCACAAAGCGCATTACTTGACTAAATTGTTGAAAAAAGGTCAAAGTTTTTAATTGGACTGACATGCATGAGAAATCTTTCAATGCTCTTAAGTACACACTTACACATGCACCTGTTTTGACACTACCTAATTTCTTAGACCATTCTTTGTAGTAGTGATGACTAGTGGATATGGAATTGGTGCTGTACTTATGCAAGACAATCATCCTATTGCCTTTCATAGTAGGAAATTGAAACCGTCTTTGAGGTCAACTATAGCACTTATAACAAAGAACTAATTGCTGTTGTGCATGCAGAAAAAATTTGGAATCATTATCTCATGGGTTCAGAATTTATTATTAAAACTAATCAACAAAGCATCAAACATTTGCTTTCACAACCTTTGATTTCGGATAGGCATATTAAGTGGCCATCTTTTATTCAAAGTTTTCAGCCAGCTATTCAATACACTCCTGGATGCGAAAATGTTGTAGTTGATGCTTTGAGTACGAGACCTTGCATTAATAACATATAACAAAATGAAGGATAATGATTGGTTGTCGCATTTAGACTACTCATACGATGATGGATTTCTGTTCTTTCAAAAGAAATTGTGTATCACTCGACCATTTAGACAAGTCATCATTGAAGAATCTCATCAACCCCATCGTGTTGGACATAGAGGTGTCTCTTCTACTTTTTAAATTGTTGCTAGAGATTTCTTTTGGCCTAACATGCGTTGTGACATTGCAAATTTTATTTCTGAATGTGTTATATGTCAAAAGATAAAAAGTCATAAAGGAAAGAAATTTGGACTGCTTATGCCATTACCTATTCCTAATGAACCTGGGAACAAATAAGCATGGATTTCATTTCTGGTTTTCCTTTGACTGCTAGCAAGAATGACATAATTTAGACTATTTTGCTGATAGATTTAGCAAAAAGGCTTATTTCATTCCTTGCAAAAAGACATTAACTGCTCATCAAACTATTTCCAAATCCATAGTTTAGTGAAAGAGAACATTCAAAAAGCACAAGAAAAGTACAAGAAATATGCGAATCGTAAATGCAAGCATGTCATCTTCAATGAAGGTGACTATGTACTTCTTCGCATTGAGAAAAGGAGACTCGAGTTTGTAGAGACCAACCCTGTAGTTAAGCTAACTCCTATATTTTATGGATCTTTTAAGACCATTGCAAAGATTAATGATAATGCCTTTAAATTGGAGTTGCCTTCTAATTGGCATATTCATAATTCTTTCCATGTTAGTCCTTTGAAACCATTTAGGGGACCTTTGCCTTCTCGTCCTATGCTAGAAGAACCTCTCGAATTAGTAGATGAAGAAGAACGTCTAGAACTTGAGTCTATTATTGACCACCACCATGAGATCACCACTACACGCACTAGCAACACTTATGTCAAGTATCTTGTGACCTTCAAGAACCATCCTATTGAAGATGCTAAATTGATGCCATAAAGGTTTTTCCATTCTTACTTCATCCACTCATACCATACATTGAGGTCAATTGCAACCCGTGCGTAAGAAGGAATGTCAGTCATGAACTCTATGGTCAAATGGGGATGCCCATGCAATCATTGCTTTCATATAGGAATGTAGGTGATGCCATTATTTTAATTCCATATGTGAAGTATGTAGATCGGGTCAGTATTTGTGTATGGGATGCGCTTTTTATTTATACCATTTTTAAGGATTAATATGATTAATCAGTTGAGTGCGTTGGTATGATATAGTTAGGATTAATTTATTTAATCGGCTGTGTGTGCACTGACTAATATTGTTTTAGTGTAGGCGATGATTGAGTGGCAGACTATGAGTTAGTCACAGTGTGGCAGGTGGAACATGCTTTGGACCACAATGAGATGTCTTGGAAGACATGTGATCACCTCTTAGGTTTTCTTATTTGGCATCTATATTTTTTGGAAGGCCTTAGCTTTAAACCTTAGCTTTAAACCTTTGTACATACCAAATAGTATATTTATGCTTTTGCTAGGCCCAAGACTCCATAATTAGGCTTGTATATTTTTTGGAAGGCCTTAGCTTTAAACCTTTGTACATACCAAATAGTATATTTATGCTTTTGCTAGGCCCAAGACTCCATAATTAGGCTTGTTATATTTTTGGAAGGAGCTTGCATGCTCAAAGACTCAAAAAACTATTAGGCTTTATTTTTGAAGTATCTTGTTATAAATAGCAAGCATCAATATATTTAAATATAGGTGAGCAGTACTATGGGGCACACTCACCTAGGGGAGATTGAACCCAGCCTTGTGTTGTCGACGGTGACTTCTTCTCTATTTTTAAGCTTTCATGGTTTATGCTATTTTATTAATTTGTTTATGTATGGTTTTAGGATTCAATTTGCGCAAAGTCTATATTCTATTATTTTTTGTGTTTGAGTTTGAGTAATTTTTCTCCAAGGTGTCATAAGATCTTGACATTAACATTGTGAGAATAAGTAAACAACATAGAACCAATCTTTTTTCATCGTCCATGATTAAATGCAAAGCAACATAAGATGATTAAATGCAAAGCAACATAAGATGGTTGTGATCTTTTATGGGAGCTTCTTTTGGGCACCACCCACAACATAATTCTTGACTTTTGGGCACTACATGCCGCAACGTAATTCATTTTTGGCACTTCATGCCAACATTTTAGCTTTTATGTGTCCATAAACCATTTGATGACCTGCTTGTCTTGCCAATCATTTTTCCCTTAGCAAATCTACAAATTCGCAATCATTGCCTTGTGTCATCTTCTGCTGACAAGCATGTATTGCCTTTATGTGCCAACACCAATCTCCCGTGGGGCTTTCCCTTGTTTTCAATGATCAATGTTCAATGGCAAATGATTGAGGATCAATAATCATTAAAGCAAAACCCTCTATCTTTAAAACTTGAATCACTAATTCATTCCCATAGCCAAAGCAACCAAGTAATTTGAGGTAAGATGGATACTAGTCAATATTGACAAACTAGGCCTATATAAGAGAGTCATTAAGTAGCATGCATGTATGTGTTTTTACCATTGCTAGCAGTAAATAAGAGAGTCGTAAGTAGTATGCATCTATGTGTTCCTACCATTGCTAGCAACAATAATGTGAGCATCACCTCAATCATCCCTTCTTAATAAATGTGACCACATGTTTTCTCGTCTTTAAATGCAATTCGTATCCATCTACCTATAGTCTTAATATTTCCAAATCAACAAGACCTACACCACAAAGTCAAGTATTTATGCTTGTCTTAAATCATAGGTTATGTACTTAATTGTAGCATATTTGCAGCATAAATTCTATGTAGCCATCGGGTAGATAAGTTGAGGTTGTAACAATAAGGGTATTGAAGTGCAAAGCTCTGATAACTTACAAGCCAATCATCTCTATTGCTACTATTCGAATGTTCTCGTTAGTGTGGAAGAAGAGCTACAAAGATGTTCCAAAATTTCAAGTTTGGCGATGAAGCGATTGAGTGGCAAATGTAGCATGAATGCTACAACGAGGAGGAAGACAGGTGGCTGGCTTTAAAGAAGATGCACACTGTAAAGAAAAGACAGGTGGCTGGCTTTAAAGAGAATGCACCATTTACATAAGGTTTTGCTACGAAGCATTATGGTCATTGAACATTTGCTATTTAGTTTTCTTATGACTTTATATCTGTGGGATGCATAATGTTTTTTCTCCATGTTGATTTTACTGTTTTAGCAGTTTGGAAAAGCATGTTGGAACACATGTACAATGGTATGGCCAAACATGATTGAACAAAACTTTTGATTTGCTAACATAATTAATCAAAAACGTCCCCAAGGTGTATCCCATGGCCAAAGGGAGCAAGCAAACAGATACTAGTGAATATTGACAAACTAGGCCTATATAAGAGAGTCGTAAGTAGCATGCATGTATGTGTTTTTACCATTGCTAGCAGTAATAAGAGAGTCATAAGTAGTATGCATCTATGTGTTCCTGCCATTGCTAGGCAACAATAACGTCAGCATCACCTCAATCATCCCTTCTTGATAGGTGTGACCACATGTTTTCTCGTCTTTAAATGTAATTTATATCTATCTACCTATAGTCTTAATATTTCCAGCCCATCATCTCTATTGCTACTATTTGAATGTTCTCATTAGTGCGAAACAAGAGCTACAAAGGTGTTCCAAAATTTCAAGTTTTGCAATGAAGCGATAGAGTGGCAAATGTAGCATGAAGGAGGAAGGCAGGTGGCTGGCTTTAAAGAAAATGCACACTTTACATTAGGTTTTGCTATGAAGCATTATGGTCGTTGAACATTTGATGTTTGGTACTCTATATCTACAGAATGCATAATGTTTTTTTTCCATGTTGATTTTGCTATTTTAGCAGCTTGGAAAAGCATGTTGGAACACATGTACAATGAGAGCACAATTTTAGTAATGGTATGGCCAAGCATGATTGAACAAAACTTTTGCTATTTCATCAAAACTGACGTCCCCAAGGTGTATCGGAGTCCCAAATACGAGGTCGTGATTTGAGTGGAGGAAGTGCTAGGCAATAAATCGGGCTACTTCCTAAAAAAAAAATGCCACTATACAAAAAAATATTCAACAAAAGCTATTCCAATTTCCAAACCTCATATAGGTTCACCAAATAGTCCAGAAGGCTGAGGTGGGGGAGATAGCTGAGCGGTAAGGGCTCTTGCCCTACACTGCGACGCCCCTTCTTCCTGCATGCCATTAGGTATGTGGTTTGTCAATTCCCCACTAAAAATAAAATTAAAAAAATCTCTTGCAATACAAAATTCCCCACTAAAAATAAAATTAGGTATGTGGTTTGTCACTTCCTCACTAAAAATAAAATTAAAAAAATCTCTTGCAATACAAAAAAAAGTCCAGAAAAGGCGGAGGAAAATAACTTATGTAATGGTTTGAATCGCTCCACATGGACTCGCAATAATAATAAAATAATAATACGTAAATTACATAAAAGTGAGATATTTTGGTTTGAGCGGTAGGGTTATCGAGATACCGTGACACGTGTGATGATCTGGGCGGTGGAGAGGGAAGCTAATCGGACGGAGCAGAAGGCTAGCTGGGCGAGGGAGTTCTCTAGGAGCCCTATCCACAGCTCTACAGCTGTATTCTCTCTCTCCTGTGCGGAACATATCTGCTACTGCGGAAAGCCTGGGTTTAGTCCTCAGCTTCTAGGGTTCCTATCTGCACAGCGTTTGTTAGGGTTTTGGAAGCTTTTCATCGTCCTTCCTCCCATCTCTAGCCATGGCTTCTGCTTGCTTCTCCCCTATCAACGGCTCGCTCGCAACGACCACCACCGCTTCGTCTCGTCCAGAGAGCCTGCTATCGCGAAGCAGCCTCCTGCACATACCCCGTTCTATACAGAGATTCCGTCCCGTCGACCTGCGCCTCCTTTCCCTGACTGTTTCTCGCAGGAAGCTGAACAGAAATGGCTTTTCTGCAGTAGTTGCGGCCCGGGCTGAGCTTTCCATGGAAGAGGTCGAAGCCCTGGACACTGCCGTCGACGATGAGTCCGATGGGCCCGAGGACGGCTATGGCGCCCCGAGCAACAACCAAGAAGAGTCGAAACTTTATGTAGGGAATCTGCCGTGGAGCTGCAACAGCCAGGAGCTCGCCGAGGTTTTTCAGAAAGTAGGCAGCGTGGAGATGGTTGAGGTACGGCCGCTGTTTTTCTCCTTCCTATGCGTGCCGGCCTTTCTGAAGGCCTTTTAAAACCCTCCTTCGACAACGCAACCTAACACACCCTTAAGAAAAGAACCCCCCATCTTACGCTGCGCGCTTTTCAGCTCTATGACCTGGCTGTGTGTTTCTGGACTCCTCCTTCCAGGTTCTTGCCAGTCTCAGTGATATGATACGCAGTCTTGGAGTGATGATTATCACAGTCTGGGCTTCTTTACTGTAGAAGCTTACCTCCTTAGCCATGTACAGTGGGCATGTTTTCCCCTAATCTTTATGTACATGCCATGCGTATTCGTTATCGTCAAGCGTTTCTGGGCAAAGGAGAACTTTGTTCTTATCATGGGCCGTGCATTTCCATGCATGTTAAATCTCCAGTTTACATGGAGCCTTGTGAGGGTTAGAAAGCCCTCGGTTTTTAGATTTTCACTTGATCTCTACATGCTCCTGTCTTTATGTTACAAGTGAGAGTATCTCTTTTGAAAATACATTGCTGACTTGGCATGGCTCAAAGGTGCATTTTACCTTGTTAAAGTTTTCCGGTTTAATTTTTATTGTTATTTATTTTTAAGAATCTAGTAAGATCTTGTATGTGTAAGAAGCTCTTTGTATAGTTTTTACTTCATTTTCCTACTCTCTAAGGTAAGTACCAAACATGGCACAGTCATAGTATGTCCTGTCTTGGTTTACATTCATCTACATGTTATTCGCAATTCCATCCTAGTGCTACCTGTGTATTATGTCTGGTTACATTGCAGTTATCATTTCTGGCTTGGGTTCGTATGTGATTTGTGTCATTGTGTCAAGATGCCTGTATGTAGTGGGAGCTTGACTTGGTCCACTGGAGCTCTCGTTTTGGCATCTTCGTGGATTGCTTGTTTAGTCTTCAGTGGTGAAGAATGTATCTCTTACTACAGGGGTTCACACCCTCTGTTTTTTTTGACAGGTTATTTATGACAGGGAATCGGGTAGGAGTCGTGGCTTTGGTTTTGTCACCATGAGCTCTGTTGAGGATGCGAATGCTGCTATTCAAAAGTTTGATGGGGCTGTAAGTTTTTCCCTTAAAGCGTGTTTAATAATTCTCATGGGTAACACTGCTTCCAGGTAAATTTAATGTTCATGCATTTTTGACCTGCAGGATTATGCTGGAAGAACACTGAGAGTCAACTTCCCTAACCGCAGTGGCAGGGGTGATGGCTCAGCTCCTCCTCTCCGTCCACGGTTTGAGAGTAGCAATACAAACAAGTTGTTTGTGGGTAACTTAGCTTGGGGCGTCGATGATGCAATGCTGGAGCAACTTTTCAGTGAACATGGCAAGGTTCTGGAAGCAAGAATCGTAAATGATAGGGACACTGGAAGGTCACGTGGTTTTGGCTTTGTTACCATGTCTTCTGAAGCAGAAGTGAATGAGGCCCTCAACAAGATGGATGGAGCAGTATGCAACTCTCCCTTACACCTATTTCGGGTCACATCCACGATGTATTTTTTAGATACACATAGTACTGATACATGCTTTGTTTTGCAGCCAGTTGAGGGCAGAAATCTGCGAGTCAACCTTGCAGGAGAGAGGCCCACTTCCAGAGGCGACTTTTTCTAAGTATTTTTTCTTCTAGCAAGATGGCGGACGTTTGGTCACTTTTTGGCAAGCCGTCCTTTGGGCTTTGCCAAAGGTACATAATTATGTGGGCTATCATGGTGACTTCTTCACTGGCTGAAAGGAGGGAGATAAGTACAAGTACAGTTTGAAAGTTTATGGTAACTGAATAGTGAGCTGAGTGGTTTTTGTGATCTATATGATGCGGCAATATCTCTTAAGGCTTAGGTACAATGTAAACATGTGTAGGTCCTTTTGTCTATCTTCACTTATTAAGTATGCCATTTCCTGCATGTTGGAGAGTTGGGTTGTCACCTGGCCTTGTTGTGTAGTCATTTGCAGGTGTGGAATGTATATTCGTGATTTGATCAAGGGGCATTTGAAGCATAGTCGCGAATTACGTTATGGACCTTTTTTTCTATCTATTATTGAAGTAACATAGGATGCACCTTATATCAGTCATACCTTTTTTAATGTTCTCAGCAGGTCACAAATGAAGTAGAAACAATTTTCTCTTAAGTTATGTGGGTGTATAATGTGGCTGTAAAATAGACAGAACTGTGGCTTGAGCATTAGTATTGACCTATACGAGCATATGGGACCTATATGAGAGCATATGGCTGTCTAAGAACTCAAAAAATAAGATTAATAAAAGGAAGGTTCAAGTGAGTAGACGTGGTTCATTTGCAGGTGGTCAGTTGCCAACTCTCCAAATTTGCACTTATGTAATTTAGTTATGACCAAAGATCACGGTGTGAGGATTTATGCATATAGATTAAGGGTTTCTTCAAACCTCTGGTAAGGTGGTCTGTTGTCAACTCTCCAAATATGCCGGTGCTTCCTTATTAGCCTACTTGGTTCAGTAAGGAGATAAGGAGAGCAAAACATATGTAGTCTTCAGATATGGCCTAAAATTATAGACGCAGGATTTATCCATTTAGAACGAGGCCTTTCACAACCCTGGCAAAATAGTGCCATCGAAAGGGGATGGTGCCCTCGGGATTTATGCATTTAGAATACGAGGCTTTTCAAAAAACAGTTACGTCAAAAAGGGTAGATTGGGGATTTTCCCTGACATCCTCTTAGACTGGGAGTACTTACTTGGGGGCGAAGTTGGATGTGGGCTCAAGCTCCTTCCACGTGATGTCGCTGAGCCTGCAACTGGTGATCATGCTAGGAGTTCGCAAACATTGGTGTGGAGGAAGAAGCCAACCCATCAAAATGGGGGTCATGTCTAGTGAGCTTTTATGTACTGCTGTTAAGAGTTATGGGTCATGTTGAGTGAGTTGCCGTTATCTAGTCATGCGCCACTGTTCAAAAAGGATACTAATGAAATACTGCAAGGTAAATAGATTGTATGCGGTAATCACCCTATGGTCTTGCATGGCATTGTAAGAGGGTCGGCACTACATGGAGAATTTTGTATAAAGAGCACTTGACCCTTTATTTTAAGTTCTCGGACTTGGGGTAGGTTTTTGAGTGAACTTACAAGAGGTTCGGCTCGTGAGTACACTTGTCAACATGAACTCTTCGCACAAAGAGCACATGACCCTTTACTTGAAGGTCTTGGGTTTAAGTTAGGTTTCCCTAGTAAACGTTTTATCGTATCTTGTTCTTCCCACTACCTCTTAACCAACCTGCAATTCCTAGATCTAAGCAAGTTATGTCAGCTTTTGTAGTTTTGGGTTCAAATCATGGTCGATACAAGAATTTGGGTGTGCTAGATTAAGATGATCTAGATGTTATCCTTCTGAAGCTATGGTGAGTGAAGTTTATATGGCATATCACAAAATGTCGGAACTACAAATGTTACATATAATTGAGTAGGCTCAGTTTAGTAATTCGATTCTTAAATTATGAATCAAAAATTACAAATAGTATTGGATAAGTTGTGCGTAGTATAATATAAGCCTTTTTTTCAACCAATCAAATCAAGGGCTATTAAATGCTGAGAAATTGTGACAGTATAATGTATACTAAATCTCAGTCTAAGAAGTAAAATGCACGAAAATTCAATTCTAGCAAGGAAAGTGCAATGTTATATAGTTTTTCCTTACATTAATCGGGTAATTGCTTTTATTTGTTACCTTTCATTTAAGGTTTATGTTAACCTTAATCCGTGGAAATATAAATCACTTGTCAAAACATTTGAACCTTCTAGGACCAAAAAGAAAAACTCTTGAATTTTCAGAAATCTAAAGCAAGTAGGTCTAATGCTCCACAAGCAGCTTTTGTCTGCTTCAGAGCAATTTATTGACAATGATCTTGTGCCAATAAATAATCATGAGAATATAACTATTATTGGTACCCCCATGATCCACCATGCAAAGATCTACTTGAAATTCAAGGTTATTCCATGTTCTGAACATTCATCTACTTTTTCATTTGGATTGTTCAACTTGAGCATCAACTTTTATATCACAAACTGGGTCTTTTGAGCATTGGCCAGAATGTTGAAATGAAACACTTAACTCGCATCCCCATCATGTAGAATCATGGTGAAAAATTGTTTTAATGTCGTATCTAGTACATACTATGTGTGATGGAGTTGATGGTTTATTCAACTTGAGCATAAACATTTAAACACACCTACTTTTTCATTTGGATTGTTCAACTTGAGCTTAAACTTTTATACTACAAACCGGGTCTTTTGAGCATTGGGCATAATGTTGAAATGAAACACTTACTCGCATCTCCATCATGCAAAATCATGGTGAAAAATTGTTTTAATGTCGTAGTATCTAGTCCATACTATGCATGATGGAGTTGATGGTTTATTGAACTTGAGTATAAACTTTTGCACTACAAATCGGGTCTTTTGAGCTTTGGGCATGTTGAAATGAAACACGTACTCGCATCCCCATCATGCAAGATCATGATGAAAAATTGCTTTAATGTCGTAGTATCTAGTCCATCCTATGCATGATGGAGTTGATGATTTGTTGTCTTGTGGATGACTTACCATGAGGTTATAAATTGCACGTTCTTATAAGGTGAATTTGGGCATGTTCCTAGATTCATCTAGGTATATATATATATTATACAAAATCTACTAAAGACAGTATATATATCACACTTTGACATCATCGACTATATTTATTAGTTTAAGGTTTATTTGGATGTTCATCTTGAATAACAAGGTTTTCTCCATGCTTCGAGGCCCGTGACCAAAAAGCCATACCTCTTCTTAATTGGGACTTCTCGATTTGAATAGACTTATTTACACTACAAATTGGGTTTTTCAAGCACTACCTTGTGGCTAACCTAAAGCATCTTGATTGAAACTTGGTGTGTCTATTTGTCATTGTTAGGTAACAGGGATTAATGTACTTTAAAATTTTTAGATTCTTCCTTTTAGAAGGCCATGTTTGCAAGGAGTAATGTAATGTGAGTGGCTTTTGTTTTTTATTTTGTCTTGTAGACAATATATTGTGCAGAATTGGAGCAGGACAAAACAAATTTTTGACACAATGGTCGGGATTTGTATTTTTGAGAATGAATTTCAGGCATTATTCTATTTTGGCCCTTTTTTTCAGGGGCAAAACATTAATTAAACTTCTAAAGGAAGGGGCTTGGGACAAAAAACTAGTGGATATGGTGTTGACCTTTCTTCCCCCTAGATGTATGTTTGATTTTGGTGGCCACCCTCCCCCTCACTCCACAATAGGTGTGTGTGTGTGTGTGTGTTGTCCTCCTCGTCGCAAAAAAGAAAAAACTTGAGAAGGCACATAGTTGAACACCAGGCTTACAATGTTATCCCAATCAGCTTAACCAATGGCCCTTCCACTTTCTAGTGTCATATGTGACAATGCTTTAACAACCTTTTGGCTTAATTGATGTTCCTACCACTTTGTAGAGTTTTATGTGACAACCTTTAACAATCTCCTCAAGAAGATCTGGAGATATTTATTACAACCCTTTGAGCATCTTGCTTGTGTTAAGAAACTATTGGAAAGATGCAAACTTTATCCAAGAATGGCATTTCCACTTATAAAAGCAAGATCTAATCGATCTTGAATTGCTACCACCACAGTAAGGGTGTATTGAGATTCATAAAGAGAAGGGAGTTTGGGATATTGTAATAGGGGAAGAAGTTTTACCTGCTGATATGAGTTGGAGGATTATGAGGAAGGGATGATCGATTACCAGCAATAGGAGTGCCCTAATGTGCACAAATACTAAAGGAGGCATGGGACATGTTAACTAGACTTTATGAGTTAAGAATCTTGCTAATGTGCTAAGAGTGAAGAGAGAGTTCATGAATTTAAAGATGAGGTCAAGACACATAATCAAGAACCATGCTCAGAAAGTAAGAAGCATATAATCATACTTAATGTTCTTGGGAAATAATGTGCCCAATTTAAGCGACATGGATGTCGCAAATCAACATACAAGTGGATGGAGGAATTCACAAGGAATTATAAAAAATGACTTGCATGTGTCCATGATTGTAAAGAATGTGTCGGCAAGGATAATGGTGGTTGATGTGTGACTCCATGTAGAGTTTGACCAATGCAAGTGCTGGATAAGAAAAGTATTGAGATATGGAACTCAACTAGTGTCCATGATTGTAAAGAATGTGTCGGCAAGGATAATGGTGGTTGATGTGTGACTCCATGTAGAGTTTGACCAATGCAAGTGTTGGATAAGAAAAGTATTGAGATATAGAACTCAACTAGTGTGCAGATATGGATGACATGCCAGGATACACCTTCACACTTATGCCACCACTGGCATGGTTGGTGAGATTATGGTTGTTATGCCGCTAGAGTGTTTTTTAATGGCTTGTTAGACATCCATTTTGGTTTACTAGAGTTCTGGTGTAGTTATAGTGGTAGCACATATGTCACGTTCTTACTATGGACCTTGTATGTTTTAGTAGTAGAGTACTTTCCCTTATGGTATGTACTCTTATCTTTATAGTATGGCTGTAAAGAAGTGATGAACGAAAGAAGAAAATCTCAACCATCCATCTCTCTCTTGTATCCTTGTCTACTCTTGTGTATGTGTGTGTGAAGAACTTTGCTTGCAAGGAGCTCAAGCTCACCCTCCCTCCCTCTGCATCTCTCATGGTATTAGAGTGACGCTTCGCATAATGAGGTGAAGAGGAAAGCAAAGGAAGAAATACATGAGCAAAGGTAACTCTACCTCTTTCCCTTTTTGATTTAGAAGCAAATCTCTATAGATAGCTACTAGTCAAGGAGGCATAATTATATCTTGGGGAGCCCTCTTCAGTGAAACAAAGGTGCAGTGTATATTGTGTTTAGGCCTAAAGGACTTTTTTTATCAATATCTTTACCATCTAAAGTCATTTTGAACCCCGTTTTGGCCCTGGAAGTTTTCGTAGTAGACACTACAATAGTATCGACAGTGATAATTTTTTGTTATACATCTTTTTTGTATATGTTTCACATAGAATATTGTGGCATATTTGAAGTGCCTATAGAGATTTTGGGATCTGCACATCTATGATAGATGTATGTTGATGTAATTGGTGCACATAAAATGGCTGCATATAGTAATAGGTTTACAATACCACTGGTAGATGTATGTTAATGTAATTGGTGCACATAAAATGGCTGTGTAGTAATAGGTTTATAGTACCACTGGTAATTATGTATGTATCTATTTGTCAGACAGATTATCAAATTATTGGAGATTGTAGGATTTTCTCTAAGTAGAAAAGTTACTACCTACAAAATACCATATTTGGTGCAGGTGAAAGTTACTGCACTAAACTGAGAGTCTATACTAGATTATGAGCGAGTAGCTAGGACAAGAACAAATTCCAAGCATGGAAGTTCATGTGATGAAAAACTTCCTCATGGGAAAAGAATATTGGTAATTTATCAGGTGTCAAGAAGGAGCCCGAGCTTTCGGAAGAAATCCCACTCCACAACTGGTTCAAGTCTTTAAGGCATAGCATGAGAGGGCCAACAAGATTATGAATTGGCTCTCTTCTGTGAGTTCGATTCTATGATTGGTCAGATACACGAGATGGAATGAGACCTAAAGATGCATGGGAACCTTGGTTAAGCTATGTATCAATGATAACTCATTGAAGGTTAAAGGTCTTGCAGATGCCGTCGCCTCAACTGGAGCACTAGTCTCGATGATAACGACTTAGTACAGCCACTTTTAATGGGCTTGGAAAAGATTATGATCAGTTTCGGACATCTATTTGAACTTGAGAAAATTTCCCGATCTTTCAGGACCTTTTGTCCTTTTGATTAGTGAAGAGACAAATGTTGGGAATAAATCATCCTCCAGTAATATGCGCGAACATGCTTTCTGCACAAATAGAGGTATAGATGGAGAAAGATCTTTATCTAAAGGTCAAGGAATCATGGAAATAGGCCCGTATGGAAATAGGAATTGTGGACAATAACAAAAAGATTTTAATTCACAAACAGGTGGAAGAGACCACTCTAGAGGTAGGGGGAGTCGAAGTAGATATAAAAGAAAGCAGAGTGAAAATAGTATAGAGTGCTATTATTATGGCAAACTAGGACATATAGCAAAGGACCGCTATAAAAAGCAAAAGGATATAAAAAGTGGAAGCAAGGGAACTATGCATTGTCAAGTAAGAAGGTTGAAAATAGAGGGGTACACCTTCTTGTGATGCAACATATACTTAGTTCCATGAAATTCAGGCGATATATGGTATGTTGATTTGGGTGCCTCTAGCTACATGATCAGCTATGGTAAGTGGTTTAGAGAATTTAGAGGTTTGGAAAAACCAAGTTATATAAAAATAGGTAATGATACAACACACTCTGTTGCGCATGTTGGGAAAGTCCCTTTATCTATGCAAGATGGAAAAATGAAGTATCTTGTTGATGTGATTCATGTACCAAACATAACAAAGAATCTAGTTTTTGTTGGGAAAATGATTGAGCAGGGTCCACAAAAGTGAGGTTTAACCCTCATGGATGTTATGTAGAGGATTTCAATAACCAATGCCGCTCGGTTGCAAAGGGAAATAGAGTTTCCATAATGTTTACATTGGATGTAAGCATGTGTAAAGTGAAGGTTGTAAATGTTTACACATGGTTGCAGACATTGATATTTAGCATATACTCATCAGACATGTCAACATTTAATGATTGACGATAACAAAGAATCTAGTTTTTGTTGGGAAAATGATTGAGCAGGGTCCACAAAAGTGAGGTTTAACCCTCATGGATGTTATGCAGAGGATTTCAATAACTAATGCCGCTTGGTTGCAAAGGGAAATAGAGTTTCCATAATGTTTACATTGGATGTAAGCATGTGTAAAGTGAAGGTTGTATAAATGTTTACACATGGTTGCAGACATTGATATTTAGCATATACTCATCAGACATGTCAACATTTAATGATTGACGAAAATGCAGGCCCAAAGTATTGTTACAAGCTTGCCAAAGTTCAAGGTAGATGGAATGCACAAACTATGTGAAGCATACTAATTTAGCAATAAGAAGGCTAAGCATACTTCTCGACATGTTAAGCATGTAAGTCAAAGACCTTAAGATGCGGTGCATTCTGATGTTTGGGGAACAACAAAGACAAAATCAACTGAGGATGCCATTATTATGTATGTTTCATTGATGATCACACTAGGAAAGTGTGGGTGTATTTCATAAAAGAGAAAAGTAAATTGTTTACTCACTTTTAGAGGCTCCAAGATTTGGTAGAGAAAGACAAAGGCATACACATAAAATGCCTAAGGTCAGATGGTGGGAAAGAAAATTTCTCTAATGAATTCAATGGCTATTTCAGAGAGAGTGGGATAAAGAGATAGTTTACATGCAAGTACACTATAGAGCAAAATGGGATTGCAGAGAAAGGAAAAACTTGCATATTGCAAAAGTTGCATGTGCATTAATGCATGAGAAAGGGATGCCTCGTTATTTTTGGATTGAAGTTATAGTAACTGTAGTTTATATCATAATTAGTATGCCCACTATAGCAACAATTCATGGCGTGACACCTAAACAAAAGTTTACTAATAGAAAACTAGATTTGGCACACTTGAAAGTGTTTGGGCGCACTGCTTAAGTACATGTACTAGATGAGTGAGAAGTAAGTTGGATCCCAAGGTAGAAAAATGTATATTCCCTTGACCAAAAAGGTTATAGAACGTATAGCTCCACTATGGGTGAGATGTGGGTGAGTAGAGATATTGTATTTGATGAGATAAGTAGCTAGTATATGCTAGTGAAGGATTCTATAGAGGCTCAAGGGAAGAATCAAATGGGTGCCTTAAATGTTGAGAGAAACATCCCTCACCTAGACCCTTCATCCCCTAACCTAGACCCCTCCTCTACTTGATCCTCTTGCACCTCTCTTCCAAACAAGGAGATGTATGATATCTTATAAAAGAGCTCACTCTATAATGCCTAGAATTTCCTCACTCCCACTCTAAAGAGAGCACCAGAGGTAAAGACAATCCCTCTTGGAGAAGTTGATGGAGAAAAAATCTTAGGATAAAACATAAGATCCAACAAGCTTATTCATAAAAAGGCATCAAAGATGTACTATCTAATCATAGGCCTCTAACCATACTTAATTTGGTCTATAGAATATACACCAAAGCTCCAGCTACATGCCAGCAGTAATATGTTTATTTGGATTAGGCAAAATAAAAAGGTTTTATTAAAGCTAAGTACATTTTTGATGTCATCATTGCTATGTGGGAAGGTGTTCAATATACCAAAGCCAACAGAATTGATTTTATTTTCTTAAAGATAGACTTTGAAAAGCATATCCTAAAGTTGGCATAACATTACATTATACAATCCATGCATGACATGGCCTTGGATAGAGATTCATTAGGTGAATATACCAAAGCGAATAGACTTGATTTTATTTTCTTTAAGATAGACTTTGAAAAACATTATCCATGCATGACATGGCCTGGATGGAGATTCATTAGGTGGATGGAGTTTTCTTTGAGCATGCCTCTACCAAACTTTAATCTAATGGACCTCTGTTTAAATCCTCTATAAGGTGGTCTATTATAGGTAGGTCTACCCATGATTAGAGCCCCTTATTTTTACCATTGCTATAGATGGACTTAGTTGGCTCATTCAATAAAGAATAGATCCCCTCCTAGAATTGTGATCTTGAAAGAAAATTCAATACAAGATGGGATTTATTACTAGATGTAAAACAATACTTGTATAAATTTTAGTGGATCTAGATTAGAAATGTGCTCGATAAGAAATGTTGCCTACTTTAACTGATTCTTCATCAGGTTGTATGGACTGGGGCACAAGAGGGTTGCATAGCTAGGAGTGTATTTGCAAAAGGTGTAATAAACATGGAGACCATTCATAATCTCTTTCTCACTTGGAGGGTCAATAATCATTTGGGATTGTTTCTTTAAACTCATCCCCAGTAAATCCAAAACTATAAACCCTCTTGGAAGAAGATCTTACTAAGAGACATCAACTTGGATTGTCATCATAGTTAAAGCTCTTTGGACTATCTAGATTTCAAGGAATTTAATTATTTCTTAGGATGGTAACAATAATCCAAAAGATTCATTTTATTTTGAATGTTTTTCATAGATCACAAAGATGCAAAGCCAAATTGCTAAGATATTTAAAAACAGCTAAAGATCCTTTGGCAAAACAAGCCTTGGTTATGTCAGTTATTAGTGTTGCAATGGTTATGGGTAGTCCCAACTCCATGGTAATGCAACTAATAAGTTGTACGAGTTATAACACCAACAAAATTATCTCCGCTCTAGGGAGAAGGACCTCTATTATCGCCACATCCTTACATGAGCTCATAAGGCCAAAAATATGTAGAGTGTAATGTGCTACTACAAGTCTACATTGGAATATAATCTCAATGTGCACATGGGATGTGATTTCCATTTTGAGCATGTGAATTGGCTCTTGTTAAGTGGTAAATATGAATGAATTTAGGGATTAAGCAACACAATAAAAAAAGAAGAAGTCAAACCATAAAAAGAAACGTCACATTGTGATTATTGCTATTGTCTATTAAGAGTGCCTACTGAGATGATGGAAATGCTTGGAAAGAGTCATGGGTTTGGTTGGTGGTGGAACTCTTGACTACTATTTGATGGAGTAGGATTATTGTTGTAGGATGAAAATGCTTGGAAAGAGTTATGGGTTTGGTTGGTGGTGGAACTCTTGAATACTATTCGATAGAGTAGTAAACAAGAACATATATTTTTATAAAATAAAATGAAATGAAAACAAAGGCAGCATAAGGCCACCTACCTAAGCATCATTAATCAATTATCTTGACCTTCACTATATATAATCAATTCAATAGAGTTAGTAGGGTAGATCAAGTAAGTATGCTCAAAGCTACTAGGTTTTGCATGCATCTACTCACATTGTGTTGTGTCCAATGTTTTTTTTTCAAACCCCTTATAGCTAAATTAGGTGATCTGTTATATATGGTTGATTTGTCATTTGGGGACCATGTTGAGATAAAAATATATATATGCATAGAAATGTAGGCAACCATTCAATATTTTTAACTATAATATTATAAAATGTCTACACACTTAATATGATATTTTCAAACACAAATTTGTGCCTATGAGATGATATGTGCAAACTAAGTTGTATAATTAGAATTATGTTACAATATAGACACTAGAAGTTTTTACAACTTATTTATGCATTTCCACGCTGAAGATTAGGAATCAACCTTTCATATCAATTAATGTATTTGAAAATTTAATGCAATATTCATAATTTATAGTAAAAATTTAAGAATTAGCCTTTCATAACAATTATGTATTTGAAAATTTAATGCAATATTCATAATTTATAGTAAAAATTTATGTGTAGTATGGCTAGGTGTTTTTGAAGACTTATAAGAAGATTTTATAATGCAATTCAATCACTATCGCTAGAGAGTTAATCTTGCATATTACTAATAAGTATACTTTTAAAAGTACACATACTTTCAAGTTTCTTTCTCTTTTAACATTTACTATCAAACTTGCAATATTGATAATGATATTTCAATCACATTATAAATATACCAAGTTATCACAGTACAAAAACATAAGTACATAATTTTCATCTAGGAATTATTTTTAAAAGTTTAAAAATGAGTATCCTACTATATGACAAGAAGTAAGTT
Organism: Cibotium barometz; assembly: GCF_041138505.1. Lineage (NCBI taxonomy): Eukaryota > Viridiplantae > Streptophyta > Polypodiopsida > Cyatheales > Cibotiaceae > Cibotium > Cibotium barometz. The sequence continues at coordinate 6,262,275 of NC_141087.1, forward strand.
TCCACTATCTCCTAACATTTTTGATAAAGAAGAGACCATTTATGTTGCTATAAGAAACTGATCACCCTTTCTATTTAATAAAGTTTTATCATTTAAAAAAAGGTAACATGCCTTAGATACCTCCATAATGTCTTAATAAATACACAGCACACATGCACACACACATTCACCTGCATTCATGCATTCACACATTTGTCTGCACAACCACTTTCACACTTTCTACATGCACACACCTTTACGTCCACGTGTGCATATTCACCTGCCCGTGCATGCATATTCACCCATGGGTGCAAGGTGTGTGCATGCACGGGCGGGTGAATATGCACACGTGCGGGCATAAAGGTGTGTGCATGCAGAGAGTGTGAAAGTGGCTGTGCAAACAAATGTGTGAGGTGCACATGCACAAATGTAGGTGAATGTGTGTGTGCATGCGTGCTATGTATTTATTAAGACATTATGGAGGTATCTAAGGCATGTTACCTTGTTTTTTGAATGATAAAACTTTGTTAAATAGAAAGGGGGTCACAACCCTAAGAATACCCTTCTTATGTTGGACTTAACAAAGTAAAACTTGAGTTTTTTGCTAGAATGCTACCTTGGAGAGACTATAATCGAGGAAACGGGTTGATGGCAACATATGTTTTGCTTTTTCTAAGCAGGCCTTTAAGACATGTTTACTCTTATTCTTCTTTTTTGATTTCGAAAGAAAAAGGGCAAGGAAAGAATTTGCATATCGCAAAGAAGGTTGTATACAATCCTAACACGTTATGATTGGAAGGTCGACCCACCTTGATTGGTACAAGGGCCCCACTTTGCTTAATGCCCTGGATAGGACTTAGGAGTGACAGAGGACATCTAACATGCTTCTACATTTTCTCATGCAAGTGTGTACATGTTGGGTTGTATTGGAACAATCCTAATTTGTCGTGTATTAACTCGTTATATCAAGCCTAAAATGGTGGTCACATTTGCCCACCAACTAGGCTCACCACAAATGTTAAGAGTGCAAAAAGCGGGCGTGTGTGTGTGTGTGAACAAGAGAGGACAATATCTAGTTTCTTCTTATATTTTAACCCATTAAATGCCATTCATTGTGTGGTTTCCTTGCTTATCTCATTTTATGTACGGTGTGTGTGTGTGAGAGAGTGAGTGGGAGAGAGAGCAAACAAGGCTTGATTAGTAGATGCCATTGATTGTGTGGTTTCCTTGCTTATCTCATTTTATGTACGATGGAGGGTGTGTGTGTGTGTGTGTGTGTGTGTGTGTGTGTGTGTGTGTGTGTGTGTGTGTGTGAGAGAGAGAGAGAGAGAGAGAGAGAGAGAGAGAGAGAGAGAGAGAGAGAGAGAGCCAGTAAGGCTTCCTCGCTACACCATAATAAGAACCATTGCCTACTATCTACGGCTTCACCGACAACAAGGACTCCCAAGAGTTCTACAAACACAAAATCCACCAATGCATAGAAGACCACAACAACTAGCCAGTGCATAAAAGACCGCAAGCCGCCAACATTTTGGTAAGCAATGATCAACGTAATGCCGACGTCCATGGTAAATCCTGATAAATAAATAAGTGCAGATAAAAATCTTCTCACCCTCCTTTCACAGCTTATTTTAGCTCTGCATGCACTAAGTGGGTCAAGCACTCCCCATGCGCAGTAGAGTAGAGGTGGTATAGATAAATCTCAATAAATTAGTAAGTGCAGATACCCTTGACCCAGTGCATGAGTGCACGCCATTCCCCATTGAACCTGACCTTCCACACTAGGTAAGGCCAGAGCCCCTGCTTATGCTCAAGAACAAGGAAGATCCGTTCGCCAACATGATGTTGACAAACAATGATTTTGCCCCACCTGAGTCTTCTAATCCTCCAACACAAACGGCCAAACCCAAATACCACGTTCACATCGAACAACTCGATGAGCACAGTGAGACAAAGTTCGACAGAGACTCATGCGGTGCCCACACAAGATTTGCTGAGGTCTTTTACCCTCCTACAACACCCAAATCTTGACCTCCACACTCATTAAATAAGGACCAAATTGCACTTCCATATACTATTTGCTGGTTTGCCTTATGATCAAGGCCCTACACCTCAGGAAGCTCCTACTCATCATCAACGCAACCTGACCGGCCTCTCAGCCTTCCTTTCCTCCCAAATCCAAATCCCCATTGGCACCTTGTCAAAAGGTAGTCCAAATTTATGGAATGACCTTTGGGATTGGATGGAACAAAAGCTGCAAGCTTCGGTGGAGGAGGAAGCTAATTAAGATTCCTCGAATTAATCTGAGCCCCATCATCCAACCTTACTCCATCACCACAACCCACAACCCAACGGCGCACCAACAATTCACGTAAATGCGCTGGGCCACTACTTTAAAGGTGATGACAGCAATGCAGCCTTGCCCATTTCCTATAACGGACATGTGGTCAAAGGCATCCTGGATGGAGGGGCTGGCGTAAGCATCCTCACAAGAACATGCTGGGAAAACTGGGACCAACCACGCCTTGATCCCACCACAAGCTTGCGGATGGGAAATCTGCAAAACCCCTGGGCCTAGTGCATGACCTTAAGGTAAAAGTCTGTGACATGGCATTCCACCTTACATTTGTAGTCATGGACTTTTGTAATGCTGCATATGATAGCATCTTGGGTAGACCCTTCATGCGACAAACACAACTGATCTCCATGACTGGGACACGCATCATGTCTGCCTCTACAAAGAGTCTCAAACGCTCAAAGTAAATTTATATCCCTGGTACTCACATCCCATGGCCAAAGCTCCCTTTTCTGAAGACTCTGTGATCACCGCCAAGAGTAATGATCTCTTTATTTGAAATGCTTGTCATCAAGCCCTTGATGACACGCAGGTGCCATACACGGTCGCTTTTGTCAATAGTGATGATGAAGTCGACCCATGACAAGCTGAAAATCCTTGCTATATACACTTGACACCCTCCCTGATTGCAAACTCGGCATGTAATTCATGCTCCCGGCTAGAACCTTCATGAACCCTATAAGGCTATTGACCCTGAGTGTAAGTGTCACTCCACAATCTAAAACAACCACCCTTAGGGGGGCCTGGATAGATTTTCCCTTTGTTGGTAAAAACATGCAACGAAAGTGTGCCTTGCTGTCTCCCACAGCTAGCCATAATCTTTTGCCATGGAAAACCTGGGTCTCCCTAGGAAAACCACCTCTTAAAACTGCCCATGCCAAGATTCAATTACATAGTGGAAACCGTATACAAAGCCTTGGGTCCTTTGCACAAACTGTACATATTGTATCTAACCCATTGGCTTGTAAGTTTTATGTGGTTGCAACAAGTGAGACAAAAGAGGCAATCATCCTCGGAGGAAGCTTGGTCCAGAACGCTACAAGTGCAATCAACTCTGCTGACAACATCAAGCCCACATATATCCCATGTTTCACACCAATCTCGTATTCTTGGAGGCATGGAAAACTCTTGGAAAGCCCACGCTAATTTCATTCCTAAAATTTCTATAGGAAATAACCAGTTGGAGTGCAGATTTCATGTCATTGATGCAGGGGCACTCCAAGGCTGGATTATCATTGGAAAAGAGTGGATTGATGCCACTCACTGCCCAAATCAATTGGCGCGAAGAAAAGACCACCATGGAAATCAACGGCAAAAAGACCACAGTCCTCTTGTGTCCCCAAAAGGAAATCATACACACACCCTCACCCCCAACTGCACTTCCCCCTCACGCCCCATCCTCATCATCGGTAGTCTCCCCTATATGATCACAGCCCATGCCTCTCTAAAGCTGGTCGATTGGCCACTATCGACACCATCCAATAATGACAATCAAGCTTGTCATCATTGACATTACCCCTCAACTCTACATCCTCGACCACCCACACTGCAAGCACCCTGACCTCATATCTTTATCTTGACAATCAATGGTGGGTGCCCAAGAATCTTTTCGCTCAGGGATTCTACGATGGCTACACAAAACCATAGATTCCCAAATGGCCATCTCCACCACCCAAGCGCAAGAATCCAAAACCATAGATTCCCAAATGGCCATCTCCACCACCCAAGCGCAAGAATCCAACTATGCCAACAAAAACTAACCCTAAGCCAAAGCTTCAACGTTGGCTCATCCCTGACTGCGCCTATTTTATGAGCACAAGGCTACTATGAAGGCAACGCTCCCCTCTGGCAAGCATCCGGCTTATGCTCATCCCCCACAGCAACTCCCCAAGAAGCCACGAAAAGGTCCCACAACCATGGTTAGGCAAGTCCAAGCACAACGAAGCCACCAACGTTGGGTACCTACCAACGTGTTCAAAGCTCAAGGCTTCCATGAATGTAACACGCACCTGTGGCTCTCCAAGCCCCCATCAGAAGCATATCCTCAACGTTGCCAACCTACACCTATCTCAAAGCTCATCGACCAAAAATCAAGAAGCCTCGACAACCACAGACCTTCATCACTCGGAAACAATGGGTGCCCAAACATCTTTTAGACACCCAAGGTTTCTATGATGGCCATTCCATAATTTGGCAAGACCCTCAACCGTTCACCTAAGCACCCCCACCAAGCCGATACCTATCCAATAAACGAAGATGGTTTGGTGACCAACGGGCAAGCAAGTGCCCTCTTCCTCAACTACATCCTATAGACTTTCCCACACCCAACCCATGGGCACTCAAAAGCTCAATTGACCTAGCCCTTTCCCCCAATGGGGCCTCGACCAATGACGCTCCACACCACCCCTTGACTTCATCACCAAGCCAAGGGGAGGTGCTACAAATGGCTGAGCTTATCCAACCACTCAAAGATAAACTCCAAGGTAAGCTCACAAATCTTGCCAAATGGGCCACTTAGTACACTACCCTCTTTAGGGGTGCTGACCAATAAACATGTGTAAAAAAAAGGGTCTCTTGATGATTAGGGATATCTAGGTGATTATGCCACAAGCACACCTTTTTCCCTCGCCCATGCACACCTACTACAAATCTCACTGGGCTCTGTCCTATGCATACACACCGCACAAAGCTTCATCATCGATAATTATCGGAGTACATCTCTGGATGGGGGGGACCATGGTGGGTGCAAGCCTAGTTAATGGTACGACCCATTGCCTAGATCTGCTTAATCACCCCCACTTCACCCCAATAACTGTACATCATGCCTAATACATCCAACCCATAACTTCTTCTTTGGCTCAACACCTATGGATCCTCGCCATCAAACTACCACCCCTATCAACATAGGATCCCAGATATCCAATGACAGAAGAAGACAAAGCACCAAAAGAAAAAGAGAGAACATCGCAACCAGATAACTCATCATCCACGCACGGGAGCCAAGATACCCATTTTGGTGTCTTGCCCCAAAGATGCTACACCTTCATGAACATCGCCATTGACATTATATAACATCTCAAAGCGCAAAGGCGACAAAAAAGAAAAACACCAAAAAATAAATAAAGAGTACTACTGGGCACATACAAGAAAGTAAACTCATAAGAGCCAATCAGACTAGTTGGATACTTAATTGCCAGTACTAGTTGGATACTTAATTGCTAATCAAACTAGTTGGATACTTAATTGCCAGTACTCCACTAACTTCTTTCCATCTTACTAACTCTCCCAACCCCTCTTATTTTCGTAGAGATAGGAGAACCAACCAAGTGCAACAATTCCCAGCGTTCCTCAACAACCTCGTAGGATGTGATCAACTTTAAGAAGGGGAGTATGTTAACCACATATTGGTTAACACATTCCTACGACAACTATGTCTGTACACTTATGTAATGGGCGCCAGTAATATATTGTAAATCCCGTCATTTGATGACGGAAACGCCCTAAAGATGCTCCCAAGTATTGAGCTTTGAAGGACATATAAGAGGATCTTGGTCAGTTGGCCAAACTATAGGGAAAAGCCTTGTAACTATGTTTTGGGTGCTTCGAGTCACTTACTCTCTGGTGGCCTAGTGGGAAAAGGCTTGGAACTATAAAAGCCGATTTCTCTTGTTTGTAACTCACTCTCCCATTTGTGCAATAGAAGTGGAGTGTTCTATCTCTCCCTCTCTCTTGCAACTCTAATCTAGATGTGTGGTGTGCTTAGGGTTAGGATATGGGAGTGATTAATGCTAATCACTTGTTCCCTCTTGCTTCCTCTCTTTGTCTTTCTTGAGTGATTAGGGCTACCAACGTGATCGTCTTCCGCAGAGATCCCACACGATCTTCGCGAGAGAGGTTGTATCACTCGTTGGATTAGAGCAACCACCTCAGGGTGACAACGAGTGCGGGAGGACGCCGGTGATGAGTGGCTATGTGGAGCTCTTGAGCAGCCTACTAGCTGGAGCTCGACGATTAGGAAACTTCCCATGACACATTAGGGTAGGGTTTCCTTAACACTAAATTCCCCCCCCAAGAAGCCATAGAAGCTCTATAATGCTTTAGTTCTTCTCACCAACATTGCCATGCTTTAAGCAAGCGGGCCAAATAGCCACCAACATTTTAAAAAGTGGCTCAAGAAGCACCTAGATCCCTTTGGCCATGTCTATTAAGCCACTAATAGTGCGCGGTTTACCAATGTACCTACTAGACTAGGTGTCCTAAATTCTTCCATTCTCATAGGTAACCCAACCTCATTCACACCCACTTTATCTCGCGGGGCCAGCCTTGTTATGCATCAACCACTTAAACCATGTGTAAAGAGTCAAAGAAAGTATATAAATAAGTACCGCAAAGTGTTGGAGTTTTCACAAGAAGAAGCTTCTACACGAGCCTACTTTTTCCCAATGCCCATGCATGTCACCTACAATATATCCATGGGCTTTGCATGTAATAGACACATGGCACTATTCTTTTACAAACCTGCATCAAGCCTCAACAATCATCTAGGTGCATCTTTGGATGGGGGAACCATGGCGCGTAAGCCTAGCCCATGGTATGACCCATCACCTGGACCTTCCTCAAATAAGTAGAGAAACCTTTCGTCATCTTGTCTTCGACCACACCGCCCATTGCGCTTCACCCTACCTTTATCCGAATGCTTGACAATGCTCACTCCATTGAGCCAAAGAGGTTGCCTAGCTTCATTGTAGCTATGGGCAAAGCCATGTGCAAGTCCACTGTCATGCCTCAACCAATGTCATAATCTTGACTCCCCAACAAGAAGGATGTCAACAAGTAAGTGTCGACGAAGAAAGCAGTAAAAAAGAGTGGAAGAGAGCTATTAAGTTGGAATTGTCTTCGTATGGAGAAGTGGCATCATGCAAAAGCCCAATCTCTAAGCATCCAGTCATGAGCTTTGAGTATAATACCTTGTCTTGCACCAAGACATCCTAGACTTCATCTACCTAGTCCATGGGGTCCCATGCCAATCAGTCCATTGGGTCCTGGTCTCATTCCATCAATCATAAGGTGAAGACTGCATCTACCAACTACCAACTATCTCATGATGAAGGGTCCACACTACTACTACAAACAACGGAGGTAGGACATGAAGAACCTCTACATCGCCGATCAGTTTTTGGTCTCGAACTATACCACAACCTCGACCGCCACCTTCATGGTGTATCCTAGACCATCCACTTCTTATCAGCATAGCTTCACTATCAATGTAGGTGATGCAAGGACACGGTCACCATTGGAAGGGGGTATGGTAACCTTCTCTGTTGATTAACATAATTTCACCCACCCGACCTACCATAAAGCCACTTTGCCATCTTATCCATGTAAACGAGCACTTTAGCTTTTGTAAAATGGTGTTGGAACATATTAAACAGCTTTACCATGCACTTAATGACCATACTATTTTTTAAAAACTAGCCATTTGTATATGCCATTTTTGATAATAAGCAATACACAATCATTCCCTTGAAATATTCTCTTGTAAACTCTACTTCTTCCCTCTTCTAGCTTCCTTGCATGATGCTATTGAATTTCTTGTAATATTTTCTTATAATCTCTCCTTCTTCCCTTGCTATTGAATTGCTTGCTTGATGGATAGGTTTAATTATAGGTTCCCTTCTTTACAGTAGCTTCTTCTTCTTTTCCCGCCTTTTGTGAGAGGGCTGTGAGGAACCCACCCTCTATAACTATTAGATACAACTACAATGGAAGCTTCAATCGAGAGTAGAGAGTCTCACTTAGGGACCTTATAAAATAATGGCCTCCAGCACACCTTTTGCAATTGTACTAGAAAATCCTTACACAAGGAAATATGTATGATTCCTCTAGATGTGTGTCGCCTTGATAATTCTCATAAGTAAGAGGCTCCCCTTAGGCTCAACCAATGTCTTACTTCTTGATTATGAAGATAACATCCTAAATGCAATCCGAATATCTTTCCTATGTCCTAAAAATATAATTCCTAGTTTATCCCAAGTTTCTAAGTTCTTTTCAAACAATTTTGGTTTTGTTTTAAAAACACCCATAGGCTTCGGTCCACCCAGACACCCATTTTCCAATGGTTTTATCCTTTATTTGCTCCTACCAAATCCATAGACTCAGCAGCCTAGAGCCCATCCAATCCCCAATGGGTCTAGCCTACTACCATCCACTGGGCCTATGGAATTGGTGTGAACTCACAAACCCACGTTACGCACCCACACCATGGATAACAAAAGATAGAGCTCATGCATGCCCCCACCACAATAAACATTCCTTTCTCTAATGGAATCTTAACATTTAAATCAAAATAATATTCAAATATAACAATAAATTAAAACCATACTATAGATTATTGCATAATCCATCAAAATATCTCCTAGCACCACGGCCTTGTGATCCCAAGACTAGGAAGGTGAAGGTATGCACTATTGAGCCTGATCACTCTGGGATCCACTAGGCTATCTGGTAAGGAGCCCACAAGGCTCATACCTAGATCATGTTGTCGTGCAAAATCTCATGGAGCCACTTTTGACAGCCATACCACTCCCAAGACGACACAAATGCTCTAGGCAAACCAATCACCAGAGTGTATATGACTGACACATCCGCGCCCATCCTAGAACTTTCTAGCCCGAGTACACTCCGGAGCTTCCTCTTGTTAGAAGCACACCCATGCCCATAGAAATGAGTCAAGGTCTCGAATGACTGTCTTCATGATGAGAGGACTCACCACTCGGATGATGTCCACCCAGTAACACCACCACATGTGTGGTACCTTCACAGGCAACCACCACCACAACATACAATGAATACAAGGTAGTACCTCGCTTGGGAAGCTCTAAATAGGTAGCCACTCTCATTCCTTGGAAGATCTAGACAGGTAGCCACTCTCATCCCAAGCGAGGCTCTAAACAAGTAAATTCCCTGACTGGTTTTGATTGACAAGCTTCAATGTGGGCATAATGGTTTAGCTTATCTCTTAGTCCTTTGAGTTTGGCTTAACATTGGTGCTGTTGTTGGGGAGTAGAGTGACTTTATTAGCCTATTTGGTAGTTTTTGTGCTTTCTAACTTCCTTTCTTCTATCATTTCTTGCTCTCTATACTTTTGTGTAGAGAAGGGAAAGATAGGAGTGGATAAGGTGAAGGGAAAGGGGGTTTTAGTCATGGATTTGATTGGGTTCTTTATTTGTTTTGAGTCAATGTGTTGCTTGTGTGTGTTATATTAGGCTCATGTGGATTAATTAGAGTGTTTTAAGCATTTGGTTAACATTGAACTCGAAAAAATGCATTTTAATTCACTTTTTGGCTTTCTGAAAAAACAAGCATAGTAGTCTAGTTTAGATTAAATAGTATAGTTAATTACTTAATTAATAAATTAAATATAAGAATTACATTTCTAGCTTATTTAGGAAAATTTTAATATATTTTATTTTTTTGGTTAAGCATTAATTAATGATTAATTAGTCACTAATCTTAATCGTCAAATTTCTGACTAGCACTAAAATGCTCATAACTTGAGATTATGGACTCCGATTGAAAATCCGAGACCACATCAATCTCTTCAATCTTGTAAACTTATTTTGGGAAAATAAGATTTTTAAATTTTTATTTATTAGGACATGTCAAATTAGGTTGCTTGTGCTTACTTTTTATGTGATTAGATTAGATTTTTGATTAAGCATTTACATTATAGGATTAATTCAAGTTCTTTGTATACTCTGCATAGTTTAAATAGAATAAAAAGAAAGGGTAATATCTTTATTATTAACCCATAATCAAGGGATTAACTACCTAGATGCATAGAATAAAAAGAAAGGGTAATCTCTTTGGTTTTAACCCATAATCAAGGGACTAACTACCTAGATGCTTGGATGATTGTCACTAGCGCTTGTTTTCCAAGCATTATATGTGATTCTCGCTAAGATTTTGATCTTAAATTGCATTATTGCATGACTGGTCATTACTTTAATATGGCTACTTTTACAAAAATTGGATAGAGTTGTAGGGTGTTGATTATCTAATCCATACGGGAAGAGATGTGCTTGTGGTGGTAAAGGTAAAAATGGGTAAAGCATTCTCTATCCTTACCAAGAGTGGATGTATTTTTGGCCCTGAGAGCTATATCTTTCTTGGCATCCAACTCCATGTATGTGTGTGCGTGGGTTTTATTTCCATTCACACTTGATGCTTTGATGCATTTCGTGGTTTAGTGGTGCTTTCATGAGATTGTTGTAGGCCCATTTCAAGCACAGTTTCTTTATTGTTCAATCAACAAGTTGCTTTTGGATCATAAGAAAGCTTAAAATGGACTCAAAAGTGCATGTAAAGAGCTTCTCATGCAAAGGGAACTACTTCACACATTCCACATAAGAATTATCGTCTAGTCTAGCATAGTGGTAAGTAAATGCAAGTTCTCCATCCTACTCTTGCACATCATATTTTCAGCTTGAAGGTCATAGCAAAACCTCCAAGCACACACTAAGAATGCTTGCATGAATGAGTGTAGAGGAATATGCTTTGGGAATTTTCATCTTTATGTGGTTTTGGAGTTTTTGGGTCTAGATTCAACTTCTTGTGACTAGCTAGTTTAGCTTAAGGATTGTAAGATCCTATTATGCAGATCTCGGAAGGTTGTGGGACCTTAAATTAAAACAAAGTGTAGCCATAAGAAAGGCCACCCTAGTCGACATCATCTTTGGCATCCACGAGGAACCGTAGTAAGAACTTCATGTAAGAATCATTCACATTCTTTTTGCATCCATTTTTTCTAGTTGAAGAAGCAAGTATGCATAAAGATAATCTCTTGGCTGGTCATTCATACTTTCCATCTCTAACTCTTGGGAAAAAAGTAAACTGACATCTAGGATACTAGAATTTTGTAGCAAACTATTGGATTTAGCTTGTTAGCCTTGTCTAGTTTGCTAGTCTCTTAAGCTAAGGCTATCACATAGATCTTGGTTATAACTTTGAGCCTTATGTCCCCTTTCCAAAGGGCTTCTTTAGCTAGTTCTAGGGAACATAGGATTTAACCTTTCTTCATAGGGCTTTGCATGGTGATACTTCGACCTAGTGTCCAAGCCATCAACTTACATCCTAGATTGGATCCCTGTGTATCTGATAGCCTTGGACTAAGAAACAGACAAGAGAGGCCAATTTTCCATGCCCAGATCCAAAACTTTCCCCATTTAATTTTTTTCAATTATGACTTTTATGTATTGCTTACATAGTGGTCTTAGCATCCTGCCAAGTTTGGCCTTAAACAGACAAATCTCACAATTTGTCATTTTTAGTGACCTCACTTGTCAAAATTTTTTTGCCTAGCTAAAAATAGGAGGTGGATTTATAAGAGAGAAAAGTGAGTTACCAAGAGTGATCTATAGTACTAGCTAGCGTGTTATCAAGTTTGGTGTCAATCTAGCCTAGTTGGCCCCCAAACAGTAGGCTGGACCAAGAACCTTCTACATTCAAGTATTGTAGACTAAAAAATGGGCTAGTTGAATTTTTTAGCTAAGCTAAAAATAGGGAGAGGCTTTGTGAGAGAGGAGTCTCAAGTGCTAGAAGTGTTGTCCATTATATTGATGACTAGCTCCCTATACTACCAAATTTGGTGTCAATCTGACCTAGTTTTCCCCTAAAATGGACTTGACCAAGAACCTTCCACATTCTTCGTGCTGTTGGCTGAAAATTAGGCAACTTTGAAGGGTTTTGGGATTGGATTCATGTTTAATTACTTAAGGCTCTAGTAGTTCTAGCTTGTATCAAATTTTGACAATACTTTGTACCTAATTAGATAAATATATGGTCCACGCATCCACCAACTCATATCTTAGACCGGAGTGCTTGAACGCATAATAGACTTGGACTAAGAAATGAACAATGAAAGCTAGGATTTCATGCATATCTCCTGATTTCTCCCATTTGTTCTTTCTTAGATTTGACATTTGGGGAGTGGTCACTACTATCAGTTGGCTAGCCCTTACCAAGTTTGATCTCAATTTGCCAAATTTGAGTTTTGACCATTCCAAGTGCACTAAGCTAGTTGCATTTTTGAGCCAAGATAAAAATAGCAAGAGGCTTTGCAAGAGAGTAGTATCAAGTACGTGCAATGTTCTCCAATAGGTTGGCAAACCCCCTATCTAGTCTTGAATTAGACCGACTTAGTTTGCCCTTGTTAACCACATCGGCTAACATTACTCCAAACGTGCGGCAACACTTTTTGAGCCATACTCTTTGTACCCATGTAAAGTGCTTCATGTAAATGATTATGGGACATCTCTGAGCTTACGACTTGGGTAATGCCGAAAGATAGTCAAAACTGATCTTACAACTTGCATAATGCTGGTAGTATATACTTAGACTAGGAAATTAGTTGAGACTAACTTTTAGGCCCCAAGACATTACTTGTGGTGGTTGGGCATTGTAAATATGAGTCTTGTATATAAGGCATTTTGACTAATAAGAAAGCACATAATCCTATTCTCACAATTGAGTTTGAGTCTTTCTTGTTCTTGTGGTTGATGCTTGCTCTGGGAACTACTTCATGGAATCTCCTCGAGAAGGGATCCCATCTGAAGCATTATTTGACATAGTGCCTTCAAAGGTTAGTGAAAAAGGGAAAGAATCATAGGTTGCACTAGTATAGTAGTAGCTACACTCATGCAGCAAATGATTAAGCAATGGAAAGTCAAGCTAAGAAGAGATAACATGCCACATCTATACCCTAGACATGAGGTGGTCTGGTGTTCACTATGCCATCCTAACCACACACAAGCATGGAATGCCCATCCTAAGACCTAGATAAGGAGGAATTTGGTGCGCATATTGCATGAGGGTAGAAAACCATGATACTGCCCATTGCTACAAGAATGAACCCTAGAGGTATCAAACTGCTAGTAGTCACACTAGCTCCGTCCATTCACCACCTAGCTTTGCCTACTTGCTAACACACTCGAGGGGGTAGTAAGTGCCTCTAAGAGGAGTACTAAGAATTCTTGAGCTACCCCTACCACCTTGAATGTTGTGAGCAACCCCTAGTGTCTACCTGGGTGTGACCCCCATGAACCAATTGACCCTGGTAGTAGAAATACTTGAAGGGGAGGAAGTGGGAATAGTGGAGGACACTATCTACCTAGAACCCTTAGAGGCTTAGAGTCTACCAAGTTAAATCCTTAGTCACTACATTCAAGATGGTGATAGTGTCTACCCACTCTATATATCCGTAGTGCAATCTAATAGAGGGAGTGATAGTACCTACTTCAATGCAATCTAATAGAGAGAGAGATATCAATACCATAGGATCCCATAGTGCAATCTAATAGAGGGAGTGATAGTGTCTACTACAGTGCAGTCTAATAGAGGGAGAGATATCAATGCCATAGGATCCCACATGCTACCTACAATTGTATCACTGTGTCTAATAGTGCAGTCTAATAGTGTCTACTATAGTGCAATCTAATAGAGGGAGAGATATCAAAGCCATAGGATCCCACATGATACCTACAATGCTTTCATTGTAAAAGGGACCTCACCAAGCCTAAGTGTCCCATTAAGAAGGCTATGGCAGCCACACAACAAACCCACAACCACTAGCACCTCATTAGGTCAGAGTGTCCCATTATAAAGGCTATGGTAGCCATACCAACAAACTTACAACCATTAGCACCTCTCTGCATTGATCACATGTATAAGGATTACCCATTGAGGGTATATTCGCACTAGGTCAAGCCTAAGAGCATAAGACAATTATGAGCATTAACTTGCCAAGCATAAAAAATGGGCTGTTACAAATTGTTCCTCTTAATAAGATTATGAGAATGCAAAATAGGAGGAGAGTCGCCACTCATGAAGCTGGAGAAGCTTAAGCTCCTTGTACTTAAATGGCATAGAGACCACAACCTAGGTCCAATATGAGTCCTACCAACAACTGATAAATTCTCAGAACATGCTAGAGTCACCCCATAAAGGGCATAGAGACTAGCCCAGGTCCAATCTGGATCCTACCAACCGATGAAGTCTAGGAACATGCTAGAGTCACCCCTAGAACCAGAAGACAAAGGTCCAAGAAGATAGGACAAAGGGGAAGACCGCGTGATAGTTCAAGTGGGATTAGGTGAGGGTAAAACTTCCAACATCTCTTCATACTCTTTCGAGGAGGAATTAAATCCTCAGCCACGTTAGACCCCAAAAACCTACCTAAAAATTTGGCAAAATATCCCAACCCAATGGTGGGGAGAAAAGAAATCTAGAAGTAGCTCAGGAATTGGTAAGAGCATACTCTTGGAAATAGGGTCACACACACACACACACACACACACACACATAGTGGAGAGACTCAAGGGAGGGAGCACACAATGAGATGATAGATAGATAATTAATGTGTGATGTACAAAGATGATAAGTATACCCCAAGAAGGGTGTATACTAGCATGGGGGAAAAAACCTCCTAAAGAGGAAAAAAGTGCCGCCTCAACTGGTCCTAGTGTGTTCACACACCACTACCAAATTTGGCTACAAATCCCCCCTTGAGTGATGATGTGAAGAAGGGGTGAGATGGCACTAAAAGGCTCTTTGGACTATGAGAGGGAGACCAGACTAATCCCCAAGGGGAAGTAAGTTCAAAGCTTTGCAAAAATCTTCAAACTTCTCTCGTGAGAGAGAGAGACTTCGTGAATAAATTTGCCATGTTGTCTTGTGTTGGCACATAAGCCAAGTTGATTTCCCATGCAAAGCATCTTTCCCTGACATAATGATAATGCACCTCAATGTGCTTTATGTGAGCACATTGAGGTGCTCACATAAAGCAAGGCATCTGAGCTAAACACACTCAACTGTAGCTATAAATGCTATCCTGTACTCAACTAGAAGTGGCCATAGTGGGTTTCTTCTTACTGAGCCATGATATACATGAATCACCAAGGTGAAAGAAAAACCACTTGTGGACGACGCTCATGTATTGTAGCATCCACCCCAGTCTGAGTCTGTAAATGCATGATGGTCTGGGTATTTCGGTCGAGACGGTTTGTCTCGCAATGGTTCCTCCATGCGACCCTGGCCGTTTCCACAATTTTCAATCTGGCGAGAGCCATCTTGCTCTTTTCGTTATAACTGATTACATCAAAATACTCTTCTCGTTATAACCGATTACATCAAAATACTCTTCCATTGCCTCGATCCATTTTCCCACTACTTCTCTAACTGTTCCCCTTCACCCTTGAAGGGACCAGGTTGGGATCGGTGCAGGGCTTTACGAACATTCGGATCTAACTCTTCATCATCGGCGGTAAGAGGATCCGGCTGCCTACCACGGCCCGCGCGCCTCATGATTCTGACAAAACGATATTTTTGTCAACTTAACTTTGTCATCAGATTTATGACTATTTATTTTTTGAGATTTATTTCTTAAACAAATAAATATTCCATCATAATTCTTGAAAACAAGATTCACTCTGATAATTTTATTAACCAATATTCACAACCATGAAAACAATTTGGAATCTTTTGCAAAACATCTTTTATTATTAAAAGTTTTTGATATATACATAGAGTGTCTCGGCTCCAAAAGTCACCGCCTCAATCTCATATGCATAAAAAGGTGATACTGCGATGGAGACATGCTATGATATACACGATTCATCCTGATAATGGTGCTGTAATTTTTCTCCTAGGAATAAAGCGGCTAAGAAGTCTAAAAATACGACAAGAAATTCTAAAATTTCGGGGTGGGTGATTATAGAGTTGTATATGATGAATTACTCCTAGCCTTATCAAGATCATGGCTAGCAAGATATTTTGTCCGAGTCTCTGTCGTTGATTGGTATTGACGCGAATACTTCGCCCTCCAGAGAACCAAAAAAAAACATCGCTCTACTGGCTCAGGAAAGTATAGATCCTCAAAGTGACGAGCAAGTCTCACTCCGCTTTCTCGGGTTGTAGCAGAGTTGATGAGATTTTCGAAGGTAAAGGCGATTATATCCTGACTCTGGGAGAGTCCAGGAATGCTAGATAGATTTGGGGTATCCATCTAAAAATCCAGTTCAATTTATGAGTTTTCAGTTTATGTTCATTTCAAACATAATCTTAACAAGTGAAAACATTATTTCCCAGATTTACTTTAAAATTTTAGGCAATTTTTACCGCTATTTCGTAAGTTTACAATAGTGCTTTGATACCAGTTGTCTGTGAGACCCCTCTACCCCCTCCGCGCATCGGATTCCCGGTCGTCGCTAGCAGAACGGAAGTAGCTTCCTCTTGCGTGGGGGGGCAGGGTTTCCCACTCAGGGCCTCGCCCTCGAATGTCCGAACACGAGACTAATCTAGTGGTCATTCCGAAACCAAAACCGAGAAAATTTCCCTTGCTCGAAAAACGGGGACGATTCCACCTTTTTGATTTTCATAACAAATTTTCTAATGGGGTCAAGAGACTAAACTATCCTTCACCTGATTAAACCAGATAGAAGGAAAACTATCACTGACTTAGTTTGAAGAAATCAAAACTTTTTTCATAACCGAAATAAGGCACAGCCGTTGATCTAATCATTTGAGAAAATCAACGCCTTTTTCCTAACCAAAGTCAGGCACAGCCATTGATCTACTCATTTGAGAAATTCTTTAGGTTTTTATTTAACTACTCAAATTCTAAGCATATTTCTATTATTTCAATTTAATTATTAAAACTCCACTGATTCCAGCCTCCCCATCCGGCCCATGGGTTAGCCACCACCTAACCACTGGAATCGGTAGAGCCAGACAATTACTCACCCACCCATAATTGAATGCCTTTCTTAACTTTTGCTTTCGAATACAGATACGCACATACTCCTCTTTAAAACTTTAACATATAAAATAATCCATTGGCAAACAGTTATTAGTTACAGATGTCATAACTCAAAAATTCCATCCAGTCCCTTGTTTCTCAAAAAACAGTATCACTCTGGACTCTTCGTGAGACCAACTGGTCAGTTAACGAGATCCAGTAACAGATTACAATAATCATTTCGTCCATACATTTCTTCCATGACATATGCATGGGTGTCATAGGCACACCGCGAGCCCGTGCATTTCCTGGTTAGAACCCTCCAGGATCCTCCTTAGGTGTCCTGGCACTTCACTTACCCATCGTACCGGAAGTGCACCATTTTTCAACCATACCGAGGCTGGTTAAGACCTGGGCAGGCTTTGCCGCGTGAGTCATCCTCTGAACACTCCTCGCCGCCCGCCAGCTGTTGCAACCAAACTTCCCTTAGAAAAACATATACCAAATGCTCCCTCCACCATTCTGGCGTAAGACAGTCCTTTAAGAAAACAGGGTTTCTAAGCAAGTTTTCAGTTTGATTTTCTTTTGAATACAAGGAGAATTTCTTAAATCAGTATCCCCAAAACTTCTTGATCGGAATTCAGAATTTCATACCAGAATTCCTGGAATTCTATAACCTTGATCCACAGATCAATTCAAAGGGACTCAAACTTAGTTTCAGATTTGGTGGGAGTTTTGAGTGTATTTTTCTAAACTGGTCACACTTTCTTTCCTCGAAACTGTTGGAATTAGGGTTGCAGGAAAGCACACAAAGCTTGGAGAGGAAGAAGCAAGAATGCACACAACACACAATGTATTAGATTGTGTCAATGTACAAAAGATGAGTTAGCCCTAGAATGATGGGCGTATATACAAGCCGGGGGAAAAAACCTCCTAAAGAGGGAAAAAGTGCCCCGACGGTCCTAAGTGTGTTCACACACATCACTGCCTATATATATGGCAACAAATCCCCCCTGGGAGTGATGGTGTGAACGAGAGCTAGCACTCATGTATAGGGAAGTGCCATGCCCGAAGTAGATCAGTCCACAAAGGGGAGCAAGCCCAAAGCTTTGCAAAAAGCTTCGAACTTCTCACGAGGAAGCGCCTTTGTGAAAAGATCGGCGAGGTTGTCCTGTGTTAGCACATAGACCAAGCTGATCTCTCCTGCTGAGAGTCTCTCCCTGACATAGTGATAATGCACCTCAATGTGCTTTGTGCGAGCATGAAAAACTGGGTTTCTCGCAACTGCCAATGCGCTCTGATTGTCAGTGTAGATAGAGGTGGCAGACTCCTGTCCAACACCCAAGTCAGCCATAAGCTGTCTGAGCCACACACACTCAACCGTAGCTGTGAAAGCTGCCCTATACTCAGCTTCACAACTAGAAGTGGCCAGAGTAGGTTGCTTCTTGCTCAACCAAGATATATATGAGCTACCGAGCATGAAACAAAAACCACTTGTGGACACTCTTGTGTCATAGCAACCAGCCCAATCTGAGTCCGAAAAAGCATGTAAATCTGGCGGCAAAACGATCCCCCCTTGGGATAAAACAACCCAAGATGTATGGTGCCACTCAAGTAGCGAAAGATGCGTTTAACTGCCTTCCAATGCTGAGACCCTGGGCTATGCATAAACCTGCTCACCTGTGAGACTGCAAACTGAATGTCCGGCCTCGTAATGCATACATAAATGAGGCAACCAGCTGTTTGATAGAGTGTGACATCAAAGTGATCTCCAGCATCATGAGTGAAGACTCAACTTCAAACCTGTCTCCATTGGAGTAGCAATAGGCTTGCAGTCTTCAAGGCCAAATCTCCGCAACAATGTCTCAATATACTTTGTCTGACACAAAGCAATACCCCTATCACACTACCCCAAATAATGATGCAAATGCCCCAAATCTGACATCTCAAAAGAGGCATTCAAATCAGCCTTAAAATCAGCAATATGACTCTCATTTGGTCCTGTGAGCAGCATGTCATCAACATAGAGAGCAATGATTAGATGTACATCATCCACACGTTTAGCATACAAAGTGCTTTCTGTTGGACTATTCTGAAAACCATGTGCAGTCAAATATGCATGTATCTTTTCATACCAAGCTCGTGGAGCTTGCTTTAATTACATATGGACAAGAATTTCTCAACAGGATTCCTGAAAGACTTTCAGTTATTCTAGGTATAACTGATCTGAAGGAAATTTCAACCTGCACACTTTGTTTTCCTGCCCTCTTTGAACAAAACCACGAGGCTGCGATACATACACCTCCTCATGCAAATCTCCATTCAAGAACGCAGTCTTTATGTCCAACTAATGTACATTCCAACCATTATGAGCTGCCAATGCACAAATGCTACAAATGGTAGTCATACGACAGGTGGGAGCAAAGGTCTCGTCAAAATCAATGCCCTTTTCTTGAGCATAACCCTTTGCAACAAGTCTAGCCTTATAGCGATCAACACTACCATTTGGCTTTCGTTTCAACTTAAAAACCCAATTACATCCAATGGCCTTTTTACCAATAGGCAAATCACACAAAGACCATGTACCATTCTTCATTATAGCATCATATTCACTTTGCATTGCAGCCAACCAATTTTCTGGTTTTTGTGCCTCATCAAATGAAAGAGGTTCTTCCTCTTCACACATACTAGACACAGCCAAAGCATAACAATCTGATGTATAAGAGGCATGCTGAAAACCTGAACGAGTACGACTAGATATAGGTGCATCAATTTTACTATCATGCAGGGTCTGCACCAGCCATTTAGGCATACCTCTAGCCTGCTCATTTTCAGCCCTATCCTCATGAATTACATCCTGTAAATCTGCCCCTGTAAATCTGCATCACAAATAGGCTGATCTATGATGTCGTTTGAAATCTACATAGGCTGAGTATTTGCCTCATTAGGACTTACATTTGAATTCCCACCTGTAAATAGAGGTAACAACGTATCAAATACATCCCATGAGCTCACACCTGTCTCTTTGGTACATGATAACAAAGGCTGCACAGCATCTTCCACAAAAACAACATCTCGACTAATCAAGATATGCTTTGACTGTGCGGATGATACAATCTATAACGCTTGCTCTCAGCACTGTAACCAACAAAAATGCATTTGACAGCCTTATCATCCAATTTTCTGCATTGTTGCACAGGCACTAAAGCATAGGCCAAGCAACCAAAGACATGCAAGTGACCAATAGAAGGCTTCCTGCCATGCCAAGCTTCATATGGAGTAATAGACTGCAAGGCCTTAGTGGGACACCTATTGCGTACATATGCAGCACACATGATAGCCTCAAGCCAAAACGCATGTGGCAAAGCTTGGCTCTTGACCATACATCATGCCATCTCCATAAGTGACCTGTTTTTCCTCTCATCAGCAACACCATTTTGCTGAGGGGTATACGGCACTGTACATTGGTGTTTTATCCCACGACTAGTCAGAAATGCATCAAACTCTTTAGACATGTACTCCCCCCCTCGATCAGAACGGAGGGTGCCCACAGTACAATTGGATACATTTTCAACCATAAGCATAAACTGTTTGAAGCACAAAAACACTTCGGACTTTGCCTTCAGTGGATATACCCATGCGTGCCTTTAGTAATCATCAATGAAAGTCACGAAGTACAAGTGTTTACCAAATGACGGAGTTTGCATAGGCCCACATACATCACTATGTACAAGTTGCAATTTGCGAGTGGCCCGCACAGAACCATCCTTTGGAAATGCAGAACGCTGCATTTTGCCCAAAATACAGCCTTCACAAACATGTTTCAATGGTGCCTCAAGAGGGGGCAATGAAGCAACCATATCAAATTTCTGCAAACGCAGCAAACTAGCAAAGTTCAGATGACCAAAACAAGCATGCCATAGTTTTGCATCTGAAACTGCCTTTTCATCAGAAACTGCATTTGCTGAATCTTCCACACACTTGTCATAAGAATTGAGCCTATACAGCCCACGAAACAAGGTGCCAGATACAATAATCGTATCACCAGAAGTCAAATCATGAACAGTACATCTGTCATCCACAAATTTGACTACAAGTCCAAGTCTAGCAAGCGCAGAGACAGACAATAGATTCTTCTTTATCCCTGGCACATACAAAGGATCTGAAAGTGTGAAAGCGCTGCCATTTGTAGCAGTAAGCATAATTTTACCAATGCCCTTCACTGGGTAAGAAGCATTATTGGCACATGTGACAGTATTCCCATTAGGGACAGCCTCAAGACAAGTGAACATATCACGATGCGAGGTAATGTGCTTTGTAGCACCACTGTCAAAATACCATACATCAGAGTCAACAGAAACTACTAAACATGCATCATGTACAGATGGGTCATACTGGCAATACACGCTAAACGCCCATTCTGTATCTTGCACAACATTTGTAGAATCTGCATTTGTAGAAGCATCCGCTATTGTGGCTGCATTTGACTCTTTCTTCTTTGCCTCTTTAGCCTTTAGCTTAGGGCAATTCTTAATGACATGATCAGTTACCTTACAATAGTTGCACCTCATTTTTTTCTTGCCTTTATTAAGAGACTTCTCAGACCTATTGTTGCTACCTGTGGAAGGAGAAGAAGTTGCAGACCTACTAATAGGAGAAGAAACAGTGGAAGCGGCTGGCTTCTTCTCTACTAGACAGCAACAAATGCCTGATCAACTGCACGCTGCCTAGCCCTGTTTTGCCTAGACTGCACTTCTTGCAAGAGCTTGTTGACCAAATTATCATACTTTGACAACATCAGGTCTGTCCTCAGTAACAAGTCTCCACGTGGAAGCAAAAGTCTGATATGACTCAGGTAAAGCATCAAGAATAATCTGCACAAGAGAATGATCAGGAATAATCTCACCTATAGAAATCAATTGTTCCTTGAGATCTTTAATCTCAGCAAGAAAAACATTCATGTCATCATCTTCTTGCATAATCTTCGATTCTAGCTCTTTACGCAGGTAAGAGATTTTTGCCTCGTTACGACCTACATACAAACCAGCTAGAATATCCCAAGCCTGTTTTGTTGTTTTAGCTGAACGAATATGTGGGGTGATGTTACGTTTGACAGAAAGTGCAATCAAGGCATGAGCCTGCGCATCTTTACCATCCCAACGAGCTTGTTCAGCAGAACAGTGGGTAAAACAGCAGCAACAGTAGAGCTGCTAGAACCTGCAACATCCTCAACAGATCCTACATCCACAGAACCTGGACGTACATTCATATCCTGCACAATGTTCCACACTCCTTTTGCAACCAAAACATGCTGCATCATATATGCCCAAAGTGGGTAGTTACTGTCTCCATCCAATTTGTCATCAGCAGCACAGACAACATGCGAAATGCATCATTGCTGTTATCAGCCATGGCCACTGACTGAAACTGATGCAAAAGCTACCTGTAATGAAGCAAAGACTGAACAGAGAATAACTTGTGCTATGTAGCACGGTCCACGATAGAATACGTATGCCTGTTTTACAGAAAGCTGCACTGTCAAAATTTCTGCAGAAAATAATGAAAACACCTGTGCAGAAAATAATGAAAACACCTGTGCAGAACTTGCAATGAAAAAACGGAGCCCGAAACGACCTCAGATGCGATTTCTGAGAATGCTAAGCCCTATAGGCTTATTTGCAGAGTACAAGGACCTGAAAGCGCTCGTGAAAGCTCACCTCAATCGGAGAACGTGAGTCGAAGGGTGCCGGTAGCCCTGGGAGCCGATGCCTCCTCTGATACCAATTGTTGGAATTAGGGTTGCAGGAAAGCACACAAAGCTTGGAGAGGAAGAAGCAAGAATGCACACAACACACAATGTATTAGATTGTGCCAATGTACAAAAGATGAGTTAGCCCTAGAATGATGGGCGTATATACAAGCCGGGGGAAAAAACCTCCTAAAGAGGGAAAAAGTGTCCTGGCGGTCCTAAGTGTGTTCAGACACATCACTGCCTATATATATGGCAACAGAAACTGACGAAAGAGTTTGGTCTTGGTCATAGTCTGATTCAAGGTTCGAGTCGAATAAGATTTTTCCTGAACTAACTTTCTCGAAAGGGTTTGATAATTCAATTTACTATTTTATTGAATTTCTTTCTTTGAATATTCACTTAATTGATTTTTAAATTAGGAATAAATTACGAATTCCAATGAGGAATAAATTCATCATTTATCTGAATATTTCAATCTTGATAGTTTTCGTGAATTTTCTTTTTACAATCCGTGTGAATATAAAATGATAGAAATTTCTCTCTTAGAGTATTTAATTATTCATTTATCAAATACTCATAGAATTTAAACATAGAATTTAAGAGAATTCTAATTTTGATATAAAAATTCTTTATGCATCTATTAATGCCTAAAAATCAACTTCAATGGGAATAATACTTTTATAAAAAATAATCCTTTTATGCATAAAATCAAATTTAATAGGAATAACACTTTTAAAATAAAAAGAATTTCTTTATGCATCTATTTATGCATAAAAATCAATTTTTATAAGAATAACGCTTTTATAATTAAAAAAATTCCTTTATGCATCTTTTTATGTATAAAAATCAAATTTAATAAGAATAACACTTTTGTAAGAAAAAAATTCCTTTATGCATCTTTCTATGCATAGAAATCAATTTTAATAAGAATAATACTTTTATAATAAAAAAATTCCTTTATGCATCTTTCTATGCATAGAAATCAATTTTAATAAGAATAACACTTTTGTAATAAAAAAAATCATTTATGCATCTTTCTATGCATAGAAATCAAATTTAATAAGATTAACACTTTTGTAATTCAAAAAAATTCCTTTATGCATCTTTCTATGCATAGAAATCAAATTTAATAAGAATAACACTTTTATAATAAAAAAATTCCATTATGCATCTTTCTATGCATAGAAATCAATGTGAATAATTAATATCAGTGATATCCATGCATATTCATAGGTGAATATGTACATGGAGTAATTAGAATATTTCTTTTAGATGCAAAAATGGTGGGAATTACTCTTTTGAAATAACATAAAAACAAACTTTCTTTTTCACAAAATTCTAGAAAATTTTGCCATAACCTCCTTTGTATGGCTGACCATTTCTCATTTTTATCTTTCTTCACTTAACTTAATTAACCCAATTTAGAATTATAGAACTCTAATCTACACAATTTTCTAAATTCAAGAGAGTAAACAATAAGAAGAGTTTAATTAATCACTTAGTTAATCTTTCTAGGATTAAGAAAGGTTGGAATGTAAAGAAAAGAAGGGGGTGGCCTTTTCATCAAAGGCATAGCATTTGAATTTAATTGAATCATTTGCAAAACATAAAAATCATTAAAATTCGTAAACAAAGTAAGAAAATTAGCTTACATGAAGCTTGTAAGCTCTCCTTTGGCTTGAGGGATTGAGGGTTCTACTCTTGTTTGAAGCAATAGTGGCCACCAATTCACTTTGGAGAGGATTAGGCCAAAAATAATTGAATTATTAAAAAATTTAATGTAGATGGCTCAGGACAGGAGTAGAGTAAAGTGCATAAACACAATTAAGCTTTTACAAAAGGGGGGAGGCTTCTATTTATAGGAAAAAGTGAGCCTCTAACCAAGCAAACTGATTCTAGAATTTTCCAGATCAGTTTGGTCAATTTTTGACCATTTTTGGGTCAGTTCAGCTTACTTTTTGGATCTAGATTTGAAAGAGGAGAGAGGAAAGATGAAAATATCTCATTTTATTGTTTAAAAATTGGGGGATAATGATGAAAAAAAGGCACCTACTTCATGAGGGGAGATCCCCACACTAAGGTGTCAAAATTCAGTTTTTTTATTCTTTTCTTCGGTCCTTAGTCCACTCTTCATCTTATGTGAGTATTTACTCATTTTTGGGGGGTTTTTCTTTTATTATTTAATTTATCTCCTCCCTACATTTGGATTAATCTCATTGGCCTGTTAAACCTTTGTTTGGACCTTAATCCAAAATTTTCTAAAAACAGGGACCCTTAGGCTAAGGTCTTTTGTGCACATTATAATTTATTTCTAATGCACCTTAGGAATTTATTTTTAAACTTTTATTTCAGGGGAATTTATTTTAATAAGAAGGGATATTTTTCCATCCAAAGATATCTAAAAATTGAATTACCTCTCTCTAGAACATTTTCTCTCTCTAGGCCAAAACAGGTAGAAACAAGATCTTTTATTATTCTGAAAAGGGGATTGATTACAGGTGAAGAAACTGGACATCTTGAGGGACTAGGGCGATTCGGGTGCATTTTGGGCACCGCAAGGTTTCTGTACATGTTCTGGAGGAGAGGCGTCATTTAAGATTGGTTCTGCTCAATTTTAGGTGTTTGGGCTATGTAGTGGCAAAGATTTGGTGTGCAGCAGCATCTACAGTGTCTTCAGCAACATCGACCATCATACTTTTATCATTAATACTCTATTCTCTACTCTGTGTTATTTTTCATACACTTTGTAGGTGATTCAGTCAGTTTTTGTTGGCAGCCATCTAGGGTTGCATTCATGAATACTGAGTACTTGCAGTGTGTTGAAAGATTTTGGATGCGGTAGAAAGTCATGGCTGGCAGTAGTGATGTATTCAACATGTTGTCTGTTGCTCTAAAGGCGTTTGGATTGTGGTCAGTGGTAGTGAAACTCGTCCTATTTCACAACTACTAGTGCAACTAGGTGCTGCAAGTACATCTGAAGTAGAATCTAATACAGATGTGGCTCCTCCACATGCACCCCCGGTACCTCCCACTGCTGCTCAAACAAGATGGGATGGAAGAGATGCACAGGCACATGCATTGCTTACACTTTCTGTGAAGCAATGAATGAGGGAGACTCAACGGACAGCTTCTTGACCAAGATCAAAGATTTTAAGGAGTAGCTTGCTAGTATGGATGAGATATATCCTGATAGTACATTGGTGCCCACAGTTCTCAATGCATTGCCAAATTCTTATCAGAGTTTTGCCTCTACCCTTAGACTCATGATGAAGGGAAATCTAAATGCCCTTACATTTAATGAGTTGGTTTTAGTACTCCTGCAAGAAGAGCAGTCTAGGCAAAATAGATCTGTTATGCGAGTTGGTGAGACCAAGCTTTTGTTTCTAATCAGAAAGGCAAAGGTAAAGCTTCTTCACATGGTGGCTATAAGCCAAAATCAAAATCCTCAAGTAAGGATGCAAAGAAAGAAGGCGATAAGCCTAAAAAGAAGAGCAAGTGTCACTATTGCAGGAAACCAGGGCACTACATAAATGAGTGCAAGAAAAGGCTAGAGAAGGAGAAAAAGAAAGAATCGGGCATGGCTGGCTGATGCATCTGCACCAAGTGTAGAGAAGAAGGAATCTGCAAGTTTTGCTCAAGATGATTGGGCATGGACAGTACATTGCAGTTATGACCCTTCTATTCATGATGTATGCATGTCAGTGGTAGAATCAGATGCTGGTACTTTGACAATGGTGCTAGTAAGCACATTACTTAATAAAAAAAATTGTTCTCATCTCTGTAATCTGTTCCAAGTGCAGGAACCGTCACATGTGCAAATGGTTCCTCATATCCTGTTAAAGGAGTTGGTAGAGTTGTGCTCACTGCTACAAATGGGGACATATTTACTCTTTCTAAAGTTTTATATGTGCCAGGCATTAAGAAGAACTTGTTGTGAGTTTCACCCTTAGCCTTGTCAGGCTTGACAGTGAAATTTATGGATGACAGATGTACAGTTCAGGATAGAAATGATGGTTATTCTATCATTGCCTCAGGTACCTTGTTTCATGGCCTATACAAGATGTATGTATTTGAAAAGTTGTAGCATGATGCTTGCTCAGTCTCTACGACTCATGCTATGAGTGATGCAGAATTATGGTATGCACGATTTGGCCATCTGAATTATGGCAGTTTGTTACACCTTCAAAGGCATGATATGGTGTTTGAGTTGCCAACTCTTGAGACCCCTACTAGACATGTATGTGAGGGGTGTATTCTTGGTAAAATGCATCAGGCATCATTTTAAAGGATGGATCTGTGAGAGCTGTAACGAAATTACAGCTTATACATAGTGATGTATGTGGTCCTATGAGGACACCATCTATTGGGGGATATCTCTACTTCATCACTTTTATTGATGATTACTCTAGATATAGCTGGGTGTATCCATTAAAGCAGAAGTTAGAGGTTTTCATGTGCTTTAGGCACTTCGTATCCATGGCTGAAAATGCATGTGAATATAAAGCTGGCACCCTTCATTTAGATCGAGGGGGGGAGTATATGTCCAAGGAATTTCATGTATATATTGTTGGAAAAGGCATAAGGCATTAATGTACAGTGCCATACACACCTCAACAAAATGGTGTGGCTAAGAGGAAAAACATGTCTCTCATGGAGATTGCACGATGTATGGTGAAAGCCCAAGATTTATCTCATGGTTTTTGGTTAGAGGCAACTATGTGTTGCCCTACCAAGTCCTTGCAGTCTAAAACTCCTTATGAAGCTTGGCATGGCAGGAAGCCTTCTGTGGCTCATTTGCATGTTTTTGGTTGTCTTGTTTATGCTCTTGTGCCTGAGCAACAATGCAATAAGCTTGATGATAAGGCAGTTAAATGCATATTTGTGGAATATAATTCAGAAAGCAAGGGATATAGACTCTACCATCCGGCCTCAAAGTGGATTTTGGTAAGTAGAGATGTTGTTTTTGTCGAAAACTTAGTTCAGCCCATGCTTTCATGTAAAAAATAGCAGAATGCATGCCCACAGGACATGTTTGATTCGCTCCTACCTTTGTTTAATAGAGGGTAGCCATATGTAGAGCAATTGAATGCTTAACCAAGTGCTGAAATTTAGCCTTTGCAGGTGCAAAATCAGCCTGCAAACTAGCCTTTTGATGAGGCAATTATTGAGGATGTAGTGGATGAGGAGAGAGTAGCCATAGAAGAATCTAGGAGTTTGCTAAAATGGCTTGTGCAGACATTGAGGGATAGCAAGTTGGCAGCTCCTTTACCTAGAAGAACTCGTGTAGGTTCTCATCATGCAGATTATTCTCATGTGGATCATGTTCTCATTTCTACTTTATGTAATGAGGAGGAACCTATTTCCTTTGAGGAAGCACAGGATGATAATCATTGGATGCATGCTATGCAGGATGAGTATAACTCTATACTCAAGAATGACACCTGGTATTTGACAGATCTACCTCATGGCAAGAAGGCCATTGGTACTAAGTGGGTTTACAAGTTAAAAACGCTAAGTAGATGGTAGCATTGATCGCTACAAGGCCAGACTTGTTGCAAAGGGGTATGCCCAGCAGCAAAAGGGCATTGATTATGATGAGACCTTTACACCCACATCTCGTCGTATGACTACCATTAGGTGTCTCATTGCTTTGGTAGCACATCATGGGTGGAATGTACATCAATTGGACATTAAGACGGCATTCTTGAATGGTGATTTACATGAGGAGGTGTATGTATCGTAGCCTCCTGATTTGGTTGTGAAAAAAGAAGAGTCTAAAGTATGCAAGTTGAAAAAGGCTCTCTGCAATTAGTAAAATCTTCTAGGTTATTGAAAGGACTTAGAAAGAAGCAGCTCATTTATATTGTCAAAATGAATCCGGTAGACACAAAGTTAAAGGCTAAAGAACCAGAATGGTTAAGTGAGTATGATGATTTATTCCCAGCAGAGCTAACTGAGATGCCTCCAATTTGGAAAGTAGATCATGAGATATAATTGACCCCCAGAGCTCAACCAGTAGCCCAGCGCACATACGAAATGCCAGTCCCTGAAGCCCATGATAGCCTTATAGCAGGACATAAAGGTTTCATCAAGACCTACATGTGTGTAAAGAAAAACTTCTTTTGGCCTGGACTAAAAAAGGATGTACTTAATCATGTTCGTCAATGCCTGATATGTTAGAAAGTCAAAGCCGAGAGAGTAAAAATGCCTGGGAAGTTACATCCATTAGACATCCCCCATATGAAGTGGGAATGTATCGCTCGGTATGGATTTTATTACTAGACTATCTTCAGTGCAATCAGGTTACAACTCCATCTTTGTGGTAGTTGACAGGCTAACCAAAGTTGCCCATCTAATTCCAGTAAAAGAAACCTACACTGTAGTGGATGTGGCCAGAGTGTTCCTCAAGGAAATCTTCAGATTGCATGGTCTACCCACCAGGAGAATAGTAAGTGATCGAGATCCCAAATTCACGTCAAGATTTTGGACTACATTCTTCGAAGCAGTAAGAACTTTCTTGGATCTCAGCACAGCTGACCACCCCGAGACCGATGGTCAAACAGAAAGGGTGAACCAAGTAATCGAAGATATACTTCAGTCATACTGTGGCAGGGAACCCAAGAAGTGGCTAAGCTATCTGCACCTAGTCAAATTTGCCTATAATGCTTCTTATCACCGAACTATCGGGATGAGCCCTTTCAAAGCTCTGTATGGACAAGACTACCTAACACCATTAACTTGGTCCAACCCATTGATTAGGGTCGAGATGTCCAGACAGATGCTTGACGACATGGAGCAGCACATGCAGTCAATCCGCAAGGATATAAAAGCTGCCCAAGATAGATAGAAGCAGTATACAGATAAGAAGAGGTCAGGTAAAAAATTTGAAGAAGCAGATATGGTCTTCATTCGAGTACGTCCCAAAAGAAGTTCTCTATCTCTTGGGAAGTATAAGAAGTTATCCCCCAGATACTGTGGGCCATATCTAATTACAAAGAAAGTAGGTGACTCAGCCTATGAACTTCTTCTGCCTCCTCATCTCAAAGTACATAATGTATTTCATGTCAGCCTACTTAAGAAGTATGTACCGAGCCCCAATCATGTGCTTAATGATGAACTCTTAACTTCTTCAACCCAAGGACAGATGGAACTCCAACATGAAGAAATCCTTGATGTTCGAGACAAGGTTCTTAGGAATGGAATTCTGAGAGAATTATTAGTCAAAATGCAAGTTCAATCCTTTTAAAGACGCCACCTGGGAGAAAGAAGCCGAACTAATGTGCGGGATTGCCCCCAATTTGCAAGATGAGGACATCTGGCATTTTTCAAGTGAGAGAGGATGTAAGATTTCGCCCCGGTCCCTCAAGATGTCCAGTTTCTTCCCCTATAAGCAATCCCCTTTTCAGAATAATAAAAGATCTTGTTTCTACCTGTTTTGGCCTAGAGAGAGAAAATATTCTAGAGAGAGATAATTCAGTTTTTAGATATCTTTGGATGGAAATATATCCCTTCTTATTAAAAATAAATTCCCCCGAAACAGAAGTTTAAAAAGAAATTCCTAAGGTGCATTAGAGATAAATTATAATGTGTACAAAAAGACCTTGGCAGCCTAAGGGCCCCTGTTTTCAGAAAATTTTGGATTAAGGTCCAAACAAAGGTTTGACAGGCCAATGAGATTAATCCAAATGTAGGGAGGAGATAAATTGAAGAATAAAAGAAAAACCCCCCAAAAATGAGTAAATACTCACATAAGATGAAGAGTGGACTAAAGACCAAAGAAAAGAATTAAAAAACTGAATTTTGACACCTCAGTGTGGTGATCTCCCCTCATGAAGTAGGCACCTTTTTCTCATCATTACCCCCAATTTTTAATCAATAAAATGAGATATTTTCATCTCTCCTCTCTCCTGTTTCAAATCTAGATCCAAAAAGTAAGCTGAACTCACCCAAAAATGGTCAAAAATTGACCAAACTGATCTGGAAAATTCTAGAATCAGTTTGCTTGGTTAGAGGCTCACTTTTTCCTATAAATAGAAGCCTCCCCCTTTTGTAAAAGCTTAATGGTGTTTATGCACTGTTACTCTACTCTCCTGGTCCTGAGCCATCTACATTGAATTTTTCATAATTCAATTGTTTTTGGCCTAATCCTCTCCAAAGTGAATAGGTGGCCACTATTGCTTCAAACAAGAGTAGAACCGTCAATCCCTCAAGCCAAAGGAGAGCTTACAAGCTCCATGTAAGTTAATTTTCTTACTTTGTTTACGAATTTTAATGAAAAATCTATGGTTTTCTTGATTTTTATGTTTTGCAAATGATTGAATTAAATTCAAATGCTATGCCTTTGATGAAAAGGCCACCCCCTTCTTTTCTTTACATTCCAACCTTTCTTAATCCTAGAAAGATTAACCTAGTGATTAATTAAACTCTTCTTATTGTTTACTCTCTTGAATTTAGAAAATTGTGTAGATTAGAGTTCTATAATTCTAAATTGGGTTAATTAAGTTAAGTGAAGGAAGATAAAAATGAGAAATGGTCAGCCATACAAAGGAGGTTATGGCAAAATTTTCCAAAATTTTGTGAAAAAGAAAGTTTAATTTTATGTTATTCCAAAAGAGTAATTCCCACCATTTTTGCATCTAAAAGAAATATTCTAATTACTCCATGTACATATTCACCTATGAATATGCATGGATATCACTGATATTAATTATTAAATTTGATTTCTATGCATAGAAAGATGCATAATGAAATTTTGTTTATTATAAAAGTGTTATTCTTATTAAATTTGATTTCTATGCATAGAAAGATGCATAAAGGAATTGTTTTTATTATAAAAGTGTTATTCTTATTAAATTTGATTTCTATGCATAGAAAGATGCATAAAGGAATTTTTTTTAATTACAAAAGTGTTATTCTTATTAAAATTGATTTCTATGCATAGAAAGATGCATAAAGGAATTTTTTTAATTACAAAAGTGTTATTCTTATTAAATTTGATTTTTATACATAGAAAGATGCATAAAGGAAAATTTTTTAATTATAAAAGCATTATTCTTATAAAAATTGATTTTTATGCATAAATAGATGCATAAAGAAATTCTTTTTATTTTAAAAGTGTTATTCCTATTAAATTTGATTTTATGCATAAAAGAATTTTTTAAATAAAAGTATTATTCCCATTGAAGTTGATTTTTATGCATAAATAGATGCATAAAATTTTTTTTATATCAAAA
The DNA here is from genome assembly GCF_041138505.1 of Cibotium barometz. Lineage (NCBI taxonomy): Eukaryota > Viridiplantae > Streptophyta > Polypodiopsida > Cyatheales > Cibotiaceae > Cibotium > Cibotium barometz. The sequence goes on from NC_141087.1 coordinate 6,294,386, forward strand.
TTAGAATTCTCTTAAATTCTATGAGTATTTGATAAATAAATAATTAAATACTCTAAGAGAGAAATTTCTATCGTTTTATATTCACACGGATTGTAAAAAGAAAATTGAGTAAATCTATCGAGATTATATAAATGATTTACTTATTCCTCATTGGAATTCGTAACTAATTTAGAAATCAGTTAAGTGAATATTCAAAGAAAGAAATTCAGTAAAATAGTAACTGAATTATCAAACCCTTTCGAGAAAGATAGTTCAAGAAAAATCTTATCCGACTCGAACCTTGAATCAGACTATGACCAAGACCAAACTCTTTCGTCAGTTTCGAGGAAAGAAAGTGTGACTAGTTTAGAAAAATAAACTCAAAACTCCTACCAAATCTGAAACTAAGTTTGAGGCCCTTCGAATTGATCTGTGGATCAAGGTTATAGAATTCGAGGAATTCTGGTATGAAATTCTGAATTCCGATCAAGAAGTTTTGGGGATACTGATTCAAGAAATTCTCCTTGTATTTAAAAGAAAATCAAACTGAAAACTTGCTTAGAAACCCTATTTTCTTAAAGGACTGTCTTACGCCAAAATGCTGGAGGGAGCATTTGGTATATGTTTTTCTAAGGAAAGTTCGGTTGCAACAACTAGAGGGGAGTGTTCAAAGGACGGCTCATGCGACAAAGCCTGCCCAGGTCTTGTTGACCAGCCTCAGTATGGTTGAAAAATGGTGCGCTTCCGGTACGATGGGCGAGGGCTGACGAAGCAGTCCCTGAGTGAAGTGCCAGGACACCTAAGGAGGATCCTGGAGGGTTCTGACCAAGAGATGCACGGGCTCGCGGTGCCTATGATACCCATGCGTATGTCGTGGAAGATATGTATGATGGATGAAATGATTATTGTAATCTATTACTGGATCTCGTTTTGCTGACCAGTTGGTCTCAACGGAGAGTCGAGAGTGATACTGTTTTTTGAGAAACAAGGGACTGGATGGAATTTTTGAGTTATGACATCTATAACCAATAACTGTTTGCCAATGGATTATTTTATATGTTAAAGTTTTAAAGAGGAGTGTGTGCGTATCTGTATTCAAAAGCAAAAGTTAAGAAAGGCATTCAATTATGGTGGGTGAGTGATTGTCTGGTTCTACCGATTCTAGTGGGTCGGTGGTGGCTAACCCATGGGCCGGATGGGGTAGGCTGGAATCAGTGGAGTTTTAATAATTAAATTGAAATAATAGGAATGCACTTAGAATTCAAGTAGTTAAATAAAAACCTGAAGAATTTCTCAAATGAGAAGATCAATGGATGTGCCTGACTTCAGTTAGGAAAAAGGCATTGATTTCCTCAAATGATTAGATCAACGGCTGTGCGCCTGATTTCGGTTAGGAAAAAAGCATTGATTTCTTCAAACTAAGTCAGTGATAGTTTTCCTTCTATCTAGTTTAATCAGGTAAAAGATAGTTTAGTCTCTTGACCCCGTTAGAAAATTCGTTAAGAAAATCAAAAAGGTGGAATCGTCCTCGTTTTTCGGGCAAGGAAAATTTTCCCGGTTTCAGTTTTGGAATGACCACCAGATTAGTCTCGTGTCCGGACATTTGAGAGCGAGGCCCCGAGTGGGAAACCGTGCCTCGCACAAGAGGAAGCTACTTCCACTGCTAGCAACCAGGAATTCGGTGCGCGGAGGGGGCAGAGGGGTCTCACAGGGTATCTCAATCGGAGACAGAAAAATAGGGTCATGAAGAGGGAGGCAGACTACTAGATCAAGTGTCAAGGAAGCTAGCTTCGATACCGATTGTTGGAATTAGGGTTAGGGTTGTAACAATGCACACACACAAGATAGAGAAGCTTGAGAGCTTAGAATGAATAAATGTGTGCCAGATACAAAAGATAAGTACACACCCCAAAATGAGTAGATAAGAGGGTGTACATATGCACAGGGGAAAAAACCTTCTAGTGAGAGAAAAAGTGCCCCGACGGTCCTAAGTGTGTTCACACACATCACTACCACATATAATGCTACATGTAGTCTCCCAATAATGTAGTAAACATAAGGTTTGGTACTGCATAGTGTGAAAGATTATGTGAAAGAAGCTCCAAATCTTACCTGGTTATGTTGCAGAGATCCAGTTGGAGAGTAGACAGTGAGAGAGATAAGCAGCTTGTCTACATCATAATTCTAGTGAAAACCTTTCTAGGGGCCACTGGAGCTTCACTTAAAATTATTTGTCATATAATCCCCTATCCCATAGATTATAAGGTCTTTCTATCATGAGTCCCTCCAAAGATTGCAAGTTAGAAATTTCCTTTATTGCCACCACACTCCTGTGTCCTACAAACATTACTAATCCTCAATCCCCTATCCCATAGACTGCAAGGTCTTTCTATTATGAGTCTCTCTAAAGATTGTTGCAAGTCAAGAATTCCATTTATTGCCACCACACTCCTGTCCTCCTGTCCTACCAACATTGTCGATCATCATTGTAAGTCTCTTCAACCCCCAATTGTTTTTCAAGCTTATGGGATAGGTTACGAATTTCCCCTTCTACCTTGTGGTTAAGGGCTTGGCCTTCCTATATCAATGTTAGAGCTTCATGTAGCATGCAACTGGTTCTTGTCATTGTTTTGCTCACTGGTTTTAAGAAGAAATTGCTTCAATCGGTTAAGGATCCGTTCCATCTCGTAGACTTCCCATTGGGTAAGAGAACCCATTCCTTCCTTTGCTCAGCCAAAAAATATTTTAGATAACTATCAAGCTATCACAATACTTTAGAGGGTTATTGTTTTTGGGTCTTCATGTGTAGATTTTAAAATGGGAGGTGTTCCTGTAAGAATAAGTGAACTTTTCTAAATGCTTCTTCTTCTCCTTATTAAACTAAGAAGTAGGAGCTCCTAAGCATCAAGGAAATCCTGAGATTATATAAGTACATTGGTCCATGCCCTAAAGTTAAGAACTACAAGATGAATAGGAAATTCAAGCACATCATCAAGATCCTGAAGTTCTACATGCCCATGAAAAATATGCCCATGATAAAAGTGGGTGCATTGCATTTTGACAACCTTTGGGCGTAAATTCTACATCATCATGGCTAATGGGAGATAAGAAATAACCTTGAAAGGACTTTCTCTTAGGTAAACAAAGTTTTGTCCCATATACCAGTCTCAAGAATATCCAAAGGTGGTAGTAACAAATTCTATGCGCGCTCTGCAATTCCAAGGATGCATCATAGTTAGATGTCCATAAGATTTTCTTCCTAGCCTTGATCCTAAGTAATTTGTTGGTAGCAATCTACTAACAACATCATTCCTCTTAGCTCAACTATGTAACATCTAGGAATCAATTAAAGTATTATGAATTAGATGCTCTCATCCAAATTGCTTATACTTGTTAAACACTCACAAACAAACAATGGATCTACAATCTCACCATTCGTGAGGCTAGGTTACAGAATGAAATATAGGTGATATAACTACCAAAGTGTTTAATTTCTTCAAAAAGCAAGACCTTCTAAAAATGGTGGTCTCAAGGGACTTCACCTAGGGGAATGTTCTCCTACTTCATAAGACTCGAGATAGTCTAAATTTAAGACCGCTATCTTTTTTCACTCTAAAAAACTTGTTCTAGTCATAAAAGACCGAGAAATTTTCTAAGAAACTATCCCCACTAGAGCAAGCATACCTTCACAGAGTGCTAGAATTATATGTTTTTTGTGCTATCCAAAGCTATGGGACTCTTGTTTTCAATGATATTACTTATAGACTCACTCTCAAGTTGATCTGATTTATAAACACACTAGTAAAGCCAAGTTAGAGTTAAATTAGCTAAAAATAGCCAATATTCCAAAGTTTTCAAAATGGGCTCAAACTTGATGTGTAGATACTGCAAGGTGCCAACAGGAGCATAACCCTATGCTCAATTTTAAAAATTGGTTCACAATAAGTGGTGCAAAAAACTGACCTCACTCGACAGTTTCTTTGATAGGTCCACATAAGCTCTTAGAATCTTATCTTAGAGAAGTGAGTTGATAGGCTTGGACTCTGAAGTACATACTAGCTATGTACAAAACCTTGTCTATAAATAGACTCTTAGGTTAGGAGTTGTAGCCTTGGACTCTAAAGTACATACTAGCGATGTACAAAACCTTGTCTTTAATAGACTCTTAGGTTAGGAGTTATAGCCTTGTCGAAAGTGCTCTTCCCCAGGGTTTTCTATGTTTCACACTTGGAAAAATTAAAGCTTTTTACTTAAAAAGAAGTAAAAAGGCTTCTAACTTGCTTGAAACTAGTCCAAATAAAATCAAGTTTGACAGGTGGCCTTCTCAAAGTGTCACCTACACTTTGGATGCTTTAAATCCACTTTTTTGAAGAATTTGCTAATTTTAGCAAGGATTACTAAAAATAGGTAGTGATCTAACACTGTCCATTCAGGACCAAATTTGGTATAAGGTTAGTCCACACTAATGTTAACATGTGTGTAAACTCAAAATTAAGAAAAGACCAAATGGGGAGAGTTTGAGAGCTAGGCATGGAAAACTAATGGGATTCTGAAGAGCGAGGCATGCTACCTCCACTTCCTAGTCTATAAACTGAGTTGATGGTCATGGTCTTTGATGTATGGGCACTCCTTGATAAAATACTTATCTAGAACTAATCTATAGGCTATGAATTATTAGTTGGAATTAAATTCTCTTTTCTTAAGCATTTTTTAGTCCTAGACTTAGAGAAATTCTTATCCTTTTTCTCACAAAAGAGACGTAACATTTCCTTACAAAAATCAAGGATTTTAAGGAGTGGTTGGCCATTGTTGATGAAGTAGATAGTTCATTGGTGCCTATTATCTTGAATGCGTTATCAAACTCATATCAAATTTTTTCTTCTACCATCAGACTCATGAAAGGTAATCCAAATTTCTTGAAGTTTGAGGAGTTGGTTTCTGTGCTCTTGTAAGAAGAGCAATCCAGGTAAAATAGATCTGTCGTGTATACAAGAGGAGATCAAGCTTTTGCTTCCAATCAATAAAGAGACAAATGTAAATCCTTTCCATGGTGGTTTTACAAGCTGAAATCAGAGTCATCGGGCAAGCCCGCAGACAAGGAAGGTGACAAGCCAAAGAAAAAGGGCAAATGCAACTATTGTAGGAAACCTAGTCACTACATTAATGAGTGCAGGAAGCGGCTAGAGAAGGAGAAAAAGAAAGACTTAGGTATGGTAGTTGATGCATCAGCATTTAATATAGAAAACAATGAATCTACAAACTATACACATGATGATTGGCTTTCATTATGCAGTGTAGTTTTGACCCTTTGCATAAGGATATATGCATGGCTATTATAGATGTACATGTCTGGTGGTATTTTGACAGTGGTGCTAGTAAGCACATTGCTTCTCATCACAGTTTGCTCTCATCACTTGAATCTTCTCCACATTACTGACCCTTTGCATAAGGATGTATGCATGGCTACATATGTACATGTTTGGTATTTTGACAATGGTGCTAGTAAGAACATTACTTCTCATCATAGCTTATTCTCATCACTTGAATCTACTCCATAGGGAAACACTATTACATGTGTAAATAACTCCTCATATCATGTAAAAGAAGTTGGTAAAATTATTCTCACTGCTAAAAATGGTTGAACAATCACTCTCTCAGATGTATTATATATACTAGGGATCAAGAAGAACTTGTTATCTGTCTCTACTGTTAAGGTTGGCATAGTGGTGGTTCAGTTTGTGGATGATAGATATATTGTTCATGATCACAATGATGGCAATACAATTATTGCTTCTAGTACTTTGTCTCATGGTCTTTATAAGCTAGATGCATATGAAAGACAAAAGCATATTGTATGTATAGTTTCTACCACAAAGACAATGGGTGATGCAAAGTTGTGGCATGCACGCTTTGGTCACTTGAACTTTCGCAGTTTGCTATGTTTTCATAAGCATAACATGGTGTCTAAGCGGCCACATCTTGAAGTCCCTATCAAACATGTTTGTGATGGGGGGTTGTATTCTTGTAAAAATGCAGTGGGCATCATTTCCCAAAGATGGTCCAATGTATTGTGCCCTATGCGCCTCAACAAAACGGTGTAGCTGAACGCAAAAATAGGTCTCTCATGGAGATGGCATGTTGTATGGTCAAAAATTAGTAGTTGCCTCATGGTTTTTGGCTAGAAACAGTCATGTGTGTAACATATGTTTTGATACAATTACGCCTTTTTTTGAAGCTTGGAATGGTAGAAAGCCCTCTATGGCTCACTTACACATTTTTGGTCATCTTGCTTATGTACTTGTACCTGAGAAAATTTGTATAGCAAGCTTGATGATACGGCTATTAAGTGTATTTTTATAGGTTATATCTTGGAAAGCTCTTGGAAAGTAAATGTTACCGTCTCTATCATCCTACTACCAAAGCGAATTCTTGTGAGTAGAGATGTATTTGTGGAAGATATAATTTAGCCCTTGCTTTCGTGTAAAAAATAGTAAAATGTATATTTGTAGGACATATTCAAAACTCTTCTTCCATTGTTCAATGTTGGACACATTGATGTAAACCATTTGGGTACTCAAATGAATGCTAAAAATCAGCCCACACATGTTAGAAATTAGCATGTTTTCCAACCCATAGATCAGCCTATTTGATGATGCAGTTAATGAGAAAAGAAGGGAAATAGAGAAGTAAAAAAGTATGCCAAAATGGCTGGTGCAAACACTACGTGACAACAAATTGGCCACTCCTTTGCCTAGCATAACACGTGTAAGTTCTTATCACGCATCTCATGTTCATGCAGGTCATGCTTTTATTGCCAATTTATGTAATGGAGAGGAACATGTCTCCTTTGATGAAGCAAAGGAATCCGAACAATGGAGTGCTATGCAATTTGAATATAATGCTTTACAAAAAAAATGATACTTAAGAGTTGTCGGATTTACCTCATGGCAAGAAGTCCATTGACACAAAATGGGTTTACAAAGCCTAAACGTAAAGCTGACGGTAGTGTTAAGTGATACAAAGAAAGACTTGTTGCAAAGGGTTATGCACATTAAAATGCATTGACTATGGTGAGGCCTTTGCACCCACATATGTGGTATGACTCTACCATGCGGAGTATCATTGCATTAGCAGGACAAAAAGGTTGGAATGTACATCAATTGGACATCAAAATTACTTTTTTGAATGGAGATCTACATGTGGAGCTCTATGTATCTCAGCCTTAGGGTTTTGTTCAGAAAGGTCACAAATCAAAATTATGCAAATTGAAAAAAGCTTTGTATGGTCTTAAGCAGGCTATGGTATGAGAAGATACATGCATACTTGGTTACACAAGGTTTTTGCAACAGTCCTATTGATAGTACCCTCTACATTAAGAAGACTAAAGATGAATTTTTGGTCATCGTGCTATACATTGATGACATGCTGCTCACTCGCCCTGATGATGATCATATTTTAGCTTTTATAGCTGACTTATAAAGGTCTTTTGAAATGTCAAGTGACACGCTCCTCACATGCCCTGATGATGATCATATTTTAACTTTTATAGCTGATTTATAAAGGTCTTTTGAAATGTCAAGTGACACGCTCCTCACATGCCTCGATGATGATCATATTTTATCTTTTATAGTTGATTTATAAAGGTCTTTTAAAGAGGTTCAATCTTGGAGACTGCAAACCTATTAAAACTTACCTCAGGAAGAGGTTCTATCCCTCCGGGCTTCCTAGAAACCAAAATGAATGAGTTCTTGGAATTGAAGCAGGATAGCCGGGACAATTGAAGAATACCATCAGGCATTTTCCCCTCTCCTCAAATATTCTCCACTTTTGGATGAAGAGCAGCTGATGGCCAAATTCATTCGAGGGATGAACGAGCCATCGGACACTTAAGTGAAAAATGCCAAACCAGTCTCAATGGCAGAAGCTGTCAGAATGGCAAAGGACTTTGCCAAAGCATTTGTTGTTAAGGTCCCGCCAAAGCCTGCACCCTCAAACTTTAAAAGGTTCCAAACCCCGGGAAGTGCTTCAAACTTTCCACCCCCAAAGAGGCAGCAAGGCCCTAATCAGAATCAAGATGCTGGGAAATTTAGAAGGAAGACCCTTCCCTCAGAACACTTTCTCAGGAGCCCCACCTCTTTTTCAAGGATTCAGAGGGATGAGCTTAGAAGTGAGAACAGGTGTTTTGGGTGTCAAGGTTTCGGTCACCAACTTAAAGACTGCCCAACTCCTGCCATGTCAAGAGGACAGGGAAGTCAAGGACCCAGAGTGCAGAGACCAATCCCTTCGTATATCAGTCAAATTAGGGTCCGTCTCGCCAAAATCAGGGCAACCCCAAGAGGACTCTAGCTCAACCATTTGCCTCTATTCAGAGTAATCTCAAAACTCCCTCCCAGAACTGGGGTAACCAAAGAAAAAGAGTTCCGCCCCAATCTGCAGAGCAGCCAGAGCAGTTACGATAGTAGAAGTAGTGGAAGAGGAAAGAGGTCAGATTTATGCCTTGATTGAAAACCAATGGCCAAATCGTCAATTCTCTGTGATCCATGCTCTAGGTAAGTATAAGGGTAAGCCATTTAAGCTTTTGATTGATTCAGGCAGTACTCATTTATTTTCCCAGGATGCTTACATAAGCTAGTCTTAGAACAGAAATCAGGGAAACCTATGCAAGTTGAATTGGCCAGTGGGAAGATTCTTTTCACTCACCATGAGACAGATCGTATTCAGTTTAATCTAGATGGGAATGTAACTGACTGCAAGTTCAGAGTCTTACCTTTGGGAGTTTTCAACGGAATCCTTGGAATGGATTGGCTCCACAAAAATCAAGCTGACATTCACTGTCACAATGGAACCATTTCCTTTCGTGACCTTCATGGGAACAAAGTTCAAGGAACTGGAATTTTTTTGGATCCCCAGATCTGCAATTAGTAAAAGCTTCTAGGTTACTGAAAGGACTTAGAAAGAAGCAGCTCATTTATGTTGTCAAAATGAATCCAGTAGACACAAAGTTAAAGGCTAAAGAACCAGAATGGTTAAGTGAGTATGATGATTTATTCCCAGCAGAGCTAACTGAGATGCCTCCGATTCGGGAAGTAGATCATGAGATAGAATTGACCCCCGAAGCTCAACCAGTAGCCCAGCGCAAGTACAAAATGCCAGTCCCTGAAGCCCATGATAGCATTATAGCAGGACATAAAGGTTTCATCAAGAACTACATGTGTGTAAAGAAAAGCTTCTTTTGGCCTGGACTAAAAAAGGATGTACTAAATAATGTTCGTCAATGCTTGATATGTCAGAAAGTCAAAGCCGAGAGAGTAAAAATGCCTGGGAAGTTACATCCATTAGACATCCCCCAAATAAAGTGGGAATGTATCAGTATGGATTTTATTACTAGACTACCTTCAGTGCAGGTTACAACTCCATCTTCGTGGTAGTTGACAGACTAACCAAAGTTTCCCATTTGATTCCAGTAAAAGAAACCTACACTGCAGTGGATGTGGCCAGAGTGTTCCTCAAGGAAATCTTCAGATTGCATGGCCTACCCAGGAGAATAGTAAGTGATCGAGATCCCAAATTCACGTCAAGATTCTGAACTGCATTCTTCGAAGCAGTAAGAACTTTCTTGGATCTCAGCACAACTTACCACCCCGAGACTGATGGTCAAACAGAAAGGGTGAACCAAGTAATCGAAGATATACTTAAGTCATGCTATGGCAAGGAATCCAAAAAGTGGCTAAGCTATCTGCACCTAGTCGAATTCGCCTATAATGCTTCTTATCACCGAAGTATCGAGATGAGCCCTTTCAAAGCTCTGTATGGACAAGACTGCCTAGCACCATTAACTTGGTTTGACCCATTGATTAGGGTCGAGATGTCCAGACAGATGCTTGATGACATGGAGTAGCAGATGCAATCAATCCGCAAGGATATAAAAGCTGCCCAAGATAGATAGAAGCAGTATACAGATAAGAAGAGGTCAGGCAGAAAATTCAAAGAAACAGATATGGTCTTCATTCGAGTACGCCCCAAAAGAAGTTCTCTATCTCTTGGGAAGTACAAGAAGTTATCCCCCAGATACTGTGGGCCATATCTGATTACAAAGAAAGTAGGTAACTCGGCCTATGAACTTCTTCTGCCTCCTCATCTCAAAGTACATAATGTATTTCATGTCAGCCTACTTAAGAAGTATGTACCGAGCCCGAATCATGTGCTTAATGATGAACTCTTAACTTTTCAACCCAAGGGCAAATGGAAATCCAACATGAAGAAATCCTTGATGTTCGAGAGAAGGTTCTTAGGAACAGAATTCTGAGAGAATTATTAGTCAAATGGAAGTTCTATCCTTTTAAAGACGCCACCTGGGAGAGAAAGAAGCCGAACTGATGCGGGATTACCCCCACTTTGCGAGATGAGGACATCTCGCATTTTCAAGTGAGAGAGGATGTAAGATTCCTCCCTGGCCCCTCAAGATGTCCAGTTTCTTTCCCTATAAGCAATCCCCTTTTCAAAATAATACAAGATCTTGTTTCTACCTGTTTTGGCCCACAGAGAAAATATTCTAGAGAGAGATAATTTAATTTTTAGATATCTTTGGATGGAAAAATATCCCTTTTTATTAAAAATAAATTTCCCCAAAACAGAAGTTTAAAAAGAAATTCCTAAGGTGCATTAGAAATAAATTATAATGTGTACAAAAGACCTTACCCTAAGGGCCCGTGTTTTCAGAAATTTTTGGATTAAGGTCCAAACAAAGGTTTGACAAGCCAATGAGATTAATCCAAATGTAGGGAGGAGATAAATTGAAGAATAAAAGAAAAATCCCCCAAAAATGAGTAAATACTCACATAAGATGAAGAGTGGACTAAGGACCAAAGAAAAGAATTAAAAAACTGAATTTTGACACCTCAATGTGGGGATCTCCCCTCATGAAGTAGGCACCTTTTTCTCATCATTACCCCCAATTTTTAATTGATATTTTCATCTCTCCTCTCTCCTGTTTCAAATCTAGATCCAAAAAGTAAGCTGAACTGACCCAAAAATGGTCAAAAATTGACCAAACTGATCTGGAAAATTCTAGAATCAGTTTGCTTGGTTAGAGGCTCACTTTTTCCTATAAATAGAAGCCTCCCCTTTTGTAAAAGCTTAACGGTGTTTATGCACTGTTACTCTACTCCTGTTACACTGAGCCATCTACATTGAATTTTTTAATAATTCAATTGTTTTTGGCCTAATCCTCTCCAAAGTGAATAGGTGGCCACTATTGCTTCAAACAAGAGTAGAACCCTCAATCCCTCAAGCCAAAGGAGAGCTTACAAGCTCCATGTAAGCTAATTTTCTTACTTTGTTTACGAATTTTAATGAAAAATCTATGGTTTTTTTGATTTTTATGTTTTGCAAATGATTGAATTAAATTCAAATGCTATGCCTTTGATGAAAAGGCCACCCCCTTCTTTTCTTTACATTCCAACCTTTCTTAATCCTAGAAAGATTAACTAAGTGATTAATTAAACTCTTCTTATTATTTACTCTCTTGAATTTAGAAAATTGTGTAGATTAGAGTTCTATAATTCTAAATTGGGTTAATTAAGTTAAGTGAAGAAAGATAAAAATGAGAAATGGTCAGCCATACAAAGGAGGTTATGGTAAAATTTTCCAGAATTTTGTGAAAAAGAAAGTTTGTTTTTATGTTATTCCAAAAGAGTAATTCCCACCATTTTTGCATCTAAAAGAAATATTCTAATTACTCTATGTATATATTCACCTATGAATATGCATGGATATCATTGATATTAATTATTAAAATTGGTTTCTATGCATAGAAAGATGCATAATGGAATGTTTTTTTATTATAAAAGTGTTATTCTTATTAGATTTGATTTCTATGCATAGAAAGATGCATAAAGGAATTTTTTTATTACAAAAGTGTTATTCTTATTAAATTTTATTTCTATGCATAGAAAGATGCATAAAGGAATTTTTTAATTACAAAAGTGTTATTCTTATTAAAATTGATTTCTATGCATAGAAAGATGCATAAAGGAAATTTTTTATTATAAAAGTGTTATTCTTATTAAAATTGATTTCTATGCATAGAAAGATGCATAAAGGAATTTTTTTAATTACAAAAGTGTTATTCTTATTAAATTTGATTTTTATACATAGAAAGATGCATAAAGGAATTTTTGTAATTATAAAAGCGTTATTCTTATAAAAAATGATTTTTATGCATAATTTTTTTTTAAATTTTAAAAGTGTTATTCCTATTAAATTTGATTTTATGCATAAAAGGATTTTTTTTAAATAAAAGTATTATTCCCATTGAAGTTGATTTTTATGCATAAATAGATGCATAAAGAATTTTTATATCAAAATTAGAATTCTCTTAAATTCTATGTTTAAATTCTATGAGTATTTGATAAATGAATAATTAAATACTCTAAGAGAGAAATTTCTATCGTTTTATATTCACACGGATTATAAAAAGAAAATTCACGAAATCTATCGAGATCGAAATATTCAGATAAATGATTAATTTATTCCTCATTGGAATTTGTAACTAATTTAGAAATCAATTAAGTGAATATTCAAAGAAAGAAATTCAGTAAAATAGTAACTGAATTATCAAACCCTTTCGAGAGAAAGATAGTTCAGGAAAAATTTTATCCGACTCGAACCTTGAATCAGACTATGACCAAGACCAAACTCTTTTGTCAGTTTTGAGGAAAGAAAGTGTGACCGTTTAGAAAAATACACTCAAAACTCCCGCCAAATCTGAAACTAAGTTTGAGGCCCTTCGAATTGATCTGTGGATCAATAATATAGAATTCAAGGAATTCTGGTATGAAATTCTGAATTCCGATCAAGAAGTTTTGGGGATACTAATTCAAGAAATTCTCCTTGTATTCAAAAGAAAATCAAACTGAAAACTTGCTTAGAAACCCTGTTTTCTTAAAGGACTATCTTATGCCAGAATGCTGGAGAGAGCATTTGGTATATGTTTTTCTAAGGGAAGTTTGGTGTTGCAACAGCTGGGTGGCAAGGAGTGTTCAAAGGAAGGCTCATGCGGCAAAGCCTGCCCAGGTCTGCCCAGGTCTTGACCAGCCTCGGTATGGTTGAAAAATGGTGCGCTTCTGATATGATGGGCGAGGGCCGACGAAGCGGTCCCTGAGTGAAGTTCCAGGACACCTAAGGAGGATCCTGGAGGGTTCTGACCAGGAGATGCATGGGCTTGCGGTGCCTATGACACCCATGCGTATGTTGTGGAAGATATGTATGATGGATGAAATGATTATTGTAATCTATTTGTGGATCTCGTTTGCTGACCAGTTGGTCTCGCAACGGAGAGTCCAGAGTGATACTGTGTTTTGAGAAACAAGGGACTGGATGAAATTTTTGAGTTATGACATCTGTAACCAATAACTGTTTGCCAATGGATTATTTTATATGTTAAAGTTTTAAAGAGGAGTGTGTGCGTATGTGTATTCGAAAGCAAAAGTTAAGAAAGACATTCAATTATGGGTGGGTGAGTAATTGTCTGGTTCTACCGATTCGAGTGGTTGGGTGGTGACTAACCCATAGGCTGGAATCAGTGGAGTTTTAATAATTAAATTGAAATAATAGGAATACACTTAGAATTTGAGTAGTTAAATAAAAACCTGAAGAATTTCTCAAATGAGTAGATCAATGGCTGTGCCTAAGAAAAAGACGTTGATTTTCTCAAATGATTAGATCAACAGTTGTGCCTGATTTCGGTTAGGAAAAAAGCGTCAGTGATAGTTTTCCTTCTATTTGGTTTAATCAGGTGAAGGATAGTTTAGTCTCTTGACCCCGTTAGAAAATTCGTTAAGAAAATCAAAAAGGTGGAATCGTCCCCGTTTTTCGGGCAAGGTAAATTTCCCCGGTTTTGGTTTCGGAATGACCACCAGATTAGTCTCATGTCCGGACATTCGAGGGCGAGGCCCCGAGTGGGAAACCCTCCCCCGTGGAAGAGGAAGCTACTTGCGCTGCTAGCAACCGAGAATCCGGTGCATGGAGGGGGCAGAGGGGTCTCATAGCTGGTATCAGAGCGCTGTTGTAAACTTACAAAATAGCAGCAGAAATTGCCTAAAAATTTTAAAGTAAATCTGGGAAATAATGTTTTCACTTGTTAAGATTATGTTTGAAATGAACTTCATAAATTGAAAACTCATAAATTGAACTGGATCTTTAGATTATGTTTTCACTTGTTAAGATTATGTTTGAAATGAACTTCATAAATTGAAAACTCATAAATTGAACTAGATTTTTAGATGGATACCCCAAATCTGTCTAGCATTCCTGACTCTCCCAGAGTCAGAATATGATTGCCTTTACCTTTGAAAATCTCATCAACTCCACTACAACCCGAGAAAGCAGAGTGAGACTCACTCGTCACTTTGAGGATCTATACTTTCCTGAGTCAGTAGAGTGACGTCAGCATATGTGGTTCTCTGGAGGGCGAAATATTCGTGTCAATACTAATCAACGATAGAATATCTCACTAGGAGTTACCATGATCTTGATAAGGCTAGGAGTTATTCATTATATACAACTCTATAATCACCCACCCCGGAATTTTAGAATTTCTTGTCGTATTTTAGACTTCTTAGCCGCTTTATTCCTAGGAGAAAAATTACAGCACCATTATTAGTGATGAACGTGTATATCATAGCATGTCTCCATCGCAGTATCGCCTTTTTATGCGTACGCGATTGAGGTGGTGACTTTTGGAGCTGAGACGCTCTATGTATATATTTGCAAAAGATTCCAAATTGTTTTCATGGTTGTGAATATTGGTTAATAAAATTATTAGAGTGAATCTTGTTTTCAAGAATTATGATGGAATATTTATTTGTTTAAGAAATAAATCTTAAAAATTAAATAGTCATAAATCTGATGACAAAGTTAAGTTGACAAAAATATCATTTTGTCAGAATCATGAGGCGCGCGGGCCGTGGAAGGTAGCCGGATCCTTGTACCGATGATGAAGAGTTAGATCCAGACGTTCGTAAAGCCTTGCACCGATCCCCCTTCAAGGGTGAAGGGGAACAGTTAGGAGAAGTAGTGGAAAAATGGATCGAGGCAATGGAAGAGTATTTTGATGTAACGAGAAGAGCAAGATGGCTCTCGCCAGATTGAAAATTGTGGAAACGGCTAGGGTTGCATGGAGGAAACATTGCGAGACAAACCGTCTCGACTGAAATACCCAGACCTGGTCAGATCTTAAAGCTTACTTTAAGAAGAGGTTCTGTCCTCCGGGCTTCCTGGAAACCAAAATGAATGAGTTCTTGGAACTGAAGTAGGATAGCCGGACGATTGAAGAATACCATCAGGCATTTGCCCTTCTCCTAAAATATTCTCCACTTTTGGATGAAGAGCAGCTAATAGCCAGATTCATTCGAGGGATGAACGAGCCATTGGACACTTTAGTGAAAAATGCCAAACCAGTCTCAATGGCAGAAGCTGTTAGAATGGAAAAGGACTTTGCCAAAGCATTTGTTGTTAAGGTCCCGCCAAAGCCTGCACCCTCAAACTTTAAAAGGTTCCAAACCCCGGGACGTGCTTCAAACTTTCCACCCCCAAAGAGGCAACAAGGCCCTAATCAGAATCAAGATGCTGGGAAATTCAGAAGTGAAGGAAGACCCTTCCCTCAGAACACTTTCTCAGGAGTCCCACCTCTTTCAAGGATTCAGAGGGATGAGCTTAGAAGTGAGAATAGGTGTTTTGGGTGTCAGGGTTTCGGTCCTCACCAGCTTAAAGACTACCCGACTCCTGCCATGTCAAGAGGACAGGGAAGTCAAGAATGGAATGTGAAATGAGTTTATGAACATAGGCTAGTCGGAAGAAAAATAGATAGAGTCTTTTATCTCAAGGATTTGTGTAGGATGGAATCAAAATCAAAGTCTAGATGATTAGATACAAAAGGGAGTTTTCTTAAGGGGAGTGGACCCAATAAAAAGAATGTCTTTGGATTTGGAGATTCCTCTTACCTTACATGATGCACTGATAGGAGATAGTTTATATGATGAAGTAAAAACCAACACATGAAGAGGAGTATTGCCCCCTTGCACCCTGAAGGAATACTTATGCAAACCTAATGATAAATCATGGGCCCCATAAAACCCAAAGTCAACCCCCCTTAAGCATCCTTCCATACTTCTATCTTTAGTCTCAACCCCAACCTCATCAATCCACTCTAGCTCCATTCAAGAAATTTAAAAAGGAGCAATAAGATAGTTGGCAAGGGAGTGGAAAGTCAAACACTTCTTGTCTTAGTATTTCATGTAATGGGGCTTCCATAAATTTATATAACCAAAGATGAAGCAATGAAAGTATCTTGTAATAACCAAAATAAGTTATGATCTCTTTCTTATTTTAAGGATATGGAGGATCCATTTCACTAAAACATAATGAGAACAGTATGAAAAAAAAGGGAATACCTATTTCCATTGCTCAACCCAAAACATCGCTCAATGGTGCACAAGAAGTGATCTTGATTATCCTAGGATCAAAACTTAGGATTAGTGGCCTATTCATGTCAAGATTATAATGAGGGAAGCTGAGATTTTGTGGGTGTTTTAAGGATGTGTGAAAGAAGAAAGAGTGTAGGTGGAGAATAAGAATGATGTAGTTTGGATCTTCTCCATAATTCTCTTTCAATATCTTGCTAGTAGATTATTGCCTTGGTTACACCAAAAAATGATACTCTTATGAGAAACATTTTACTATAGGGAACTTAAGCAAGAAAATCTATCTCTATCTTATAATACCAATAAGAGATTGAAATACTTAAAGAAAATCTATCTCTATCTTATAATACCAATAAGAGATTGAAATACTTAAAGAAACATAGCTTTTTAGTCCCTCCCGTGTGGATTTGACAAAACATTGGATTGAAGATATTGATGTTTTGAAATGAAAAGATTTTTGTATTCCTTTGAAATATTATGATACATTATTGATAATTCCAAAGGAACTATTTAGTAAGACTTTAAATAAATAAAGATCTCAAATAAATATTTATGCTTTCAATTCTTTATCTTCATGTCTTCACAAGATTTTAATTTTTTATATCTTTATGGAGAGTTTTTGGTTAGTCTCATCAAGGATGAGAAGGCTCAAGTGTTGGTTGAGGGTGAGAGGCAAAGGCTCATGCAACTATCTTGTGAATATATGGTCATGTGGGCTTGACATTGTGTCAAATCCATCTCTCCTCTATTTATAGGTTTCAAAGGATTTGTAAATATAATGAGAGATGAGTTTACAAATGTAGGCTAGTTGGAAGAAAAAAAAGGATAGAGTATTTTGTCTCTAGGATAGAGTATTTTGTCTCTAGGATTCGTCTATAGGATGGAATCAAAACAAAAGCTTAGATGACTGGATATAAAAGGGAGTTTTCTTACCCAACAAAAAGAAGGTTAGCAAAACTAGAGGTACCTCTTACCTTACGTGATGCACTGGTGGGAGCTAGTTTTTATGATGAAGTTAATACCAAGATAGCATAGTCAACACATGAAGAGGAGTATTGCCCCCATTCCTTGCCCTCATGCCCCAAGGAACATTTATGCAAACCTATTGATGAATTGTGGGCCCCATGAAACAACCTTCCATACTTCCATCTTGGTCTCTGCCCCAACTTCATAAATCCACCTAGTTTCATTTAAGAAAATTAAAAGGGAGCAATAAAATAGTTGGCAAGTAAGTGGAAAGTCAAACACTTCTTGTTTTAGTATTTCATGTGATGGGCCCACAGTGAATTCATAACAAAGGATGAAACAATGAAAGTATCTTGTTGTACCCAAAAATAATTATGAGCTCTTCTTATTTTAAGGATATGGAGGATCCATTTTACTAAAACATAATGAAAATAGTATGGAAAAAGGGAACACCTATTTCCACTATTCAACCCAAAACATGGCTCAGTGGTGCACAAGAAGTGAGTGTGACTATCCCAAGCTCTAAACCTAGGATTAGTGGCCTATTCCTTTCAAGATTATGATAAGGTGCTGAGATTTTGTGGGTGTTTTAAGGATGTGTGAAAGAAGAAAGAAAGTAGATGGAGAATAAGAGTGATATAGTTTGGATTTTTTCCATAAATTTTTTTCAATATCTTGTTGGTGGATTATTTCCTTGACCAAAAAATGGTACCCTTATAAGAAACATTTTACTATAGGAAACTTAAGCAAGAAAATACATCTTGTAGTACCATCAAGAGATTAAAACACTTGATCATACATTAAATGAATTTAGAAAGAAACACAACTTTTTAGTCCCTCCTATGTGGATTTGACAAAACATTACATTGAAGATATTGATGTTCTAAAATGAAAGGATTTTTATATTGCTTTGAAATATTATAATACATCATTGGTGGTTCTGGGGGAAGTATTTATAAGACTTTAAACAAATAATAATCTCAAAGAAATCTTCATGCTTTTAACTCTTTATCTTCATGTTTTCACAAGCTTTTAATCTTTTATAACTTCATGGAGAGTTTTTGGTTAGTCTCATTTAAGGATGAGAAATCTCAAGTGTTGGTTCAGGGTGAGAGGCAAAGGCTTATGCAATTAGCTTGTGAATCTATGGTCATGTAGGCCTGATGTTGTGTCAAATCCATCTCTCCTCTATTTATAGGTTTCCAAGGAAGACACCAAGAGGTATCTTTACCCAAGATATGAAAAGTAATGAATTTAGCCTTGCACCTTGGTAGCTCCATCACTAGGATAGTGTAGAGATCTTGCACCATTAGCCTAAGTCTTGCACCCTTTAGGTGTGAGAAAAACACCAATATACATGTAAAATAGTGAGATGATAGGGTGATAAAATTGTTAACTATAGTGAGGTATAGTGTAAAATTATTATAGAATAGAGATGTGTTTTAGGAGAATAAGATTATTAATGGAAGTAAGGGATGCAAATAGGGAGTATTATGCATGATTTAATGTCTAGGGGATCTAAATAGTGAATACTAGTCTTTATAAAGTAATTTGTTAGAGTGAACATGGAAACAAATGGTCACTATAGTGTAGAGTTGTGTTGGGAATATAAGGAATAGTGTTGGTAAAGGATGGATCTATTATTGACATTGAGTGTTAGGGATATCACTCTATAATGCCATTAATATTGAAAATAGTCCAATTATAGACTCAAAATAGTGGGAGTATAGGTATAGTGAGTTTATGTGAGAGGGTGATAAAACAGGCTATAGTAAGGAAGATAGTGTGCTTAGATGGGGGTTAGTATGTTCATGTATGGATTCTAAGGAAAGGATATAGTGATGACTATAGTGATGGGTTATGAAGGAATAGGGAAAAGTAGTAGTTTTTAAGATGTAATTGTTCATTAATTAGTAACAAAAGAAAAGAAAATTTGAGTGATATATGGTTTTTTTAGGGTGGGAAGTGAAATAATAACGAAGAAACCTATTTTAGGGGCCAGTTATTCATCCTAGACTCCTCATGATTGCTAATGAATTCTTCCTTTAGACATGACAAGAGGGTTTACTCGATATTCCTCTCACAAGTTGCCATTTCTTTCTCGGAGATTGATTTCTTTATTAAGAATTCATGGAGGATACTACTAAGGACTTATTATTTTACTAGATTGACTAGATCACTCAAGCAGCAAAAGACTAATTTCAAGCTACACCTTAACATAAATTAATATTAAAGATAGATCATGACACTCTAAAATATATTGGAAATGTGCATCTATATTACTAAGAAAGGTTCGAAAACTATAAGAATTGGGTAGGTGTATGAGCATTTATCAAAGATCACAAAAGTATTAAAAAGCTCCAAATGATATAATTGGCATGCTTTTATAGTCCTGAATGCCATAGTAGCGACCTACATCTATATATCTACCCCAAAATCCTAGATTTTTCTAACTATTTGGCCTATTTGTGGGTACCTTAGGTTCATGGTGCCATTGAAATTCAAGCTAGGTAGCTCATAGAAAAAACCTACCTATCTCCATCTAGCCACCAGCAAGTGTTGTTCTCTTGATACTCCACTGACTTTTGAAAAAGCTTCTTATCCTCCAACCACTAAGCTTCCATGAAATTATTATAAGATTCTATCTAGTCACATGACTACTTGGTTTAAGGCATTAATGTCAATGTTATTCTTTAACACGTTACCAAAACCACTTGCTAGCCTTTTAATAAAGAGTGGGCCTAAAAGCACTTCTACATGCTCAAATGCCTTATAGATTTGATTGAACATATGGAGTTACTGGATTTGGTCACACATTCCTCAAATCTTGGAAATATGGACAAGTTTTATTCTTTGAGCCTTCAAGGCTCTCATTGTAGGTGTTATCGTGGTCACAGCCGCATCGCATCCCTCATCTTTATTTCCATTCACTAATCTCAATAGTTTTGGAGAGAGTAATTGGGGTAACAAAAGGGTGTGGTGCAGAGGGTGGATGTGTATATGGAGGTAGTGACCATAGATGGTGATAGTAATGATGGGAATCCACCAGGCATTGCAAGTTTGCATGGAAAATATCCCAGATGATGGCCTCCGAAAGGTGATGCTCCATTAGCCATGATGATCAACTATCTCTTGTGAAGGTATTTGTTGGTATGGTGGGTTCCATCATGTGTCTCAATCATATAAAGACATATTTATTGGTATGGTGGGTTCCAACATGTCTCTCCATCATATGCAGTAGTGAGAGAGTGAGAAGGATGTCATCCCATGTGAGTTCTTGATTAGTTTGTGGTAGTTTGGGGGACTCTTGAGAGGAGGTTTCTCCTCCATTTTTCAACCCAATGGGGACTCCTCTAGCACCTTCTATGCCAATTTGATGTGGCTTTAGCAAAACCAAGCCCTAGTGTGGGTTTAGAAGGAGATCTACCCAATGGGGACTCCTCTAGCACCTTCTATGCCAATTTGATGTGGCTTTAGCAAAACCAAGCCCTAGTGTGGGTTTAGAAGGAGATCTATCCTTATTAGGTTGTATACTATTTTTACATTTAGAGGGTCCTAAAAATGATCCTCATGTGGACAATCTTTTAAGCTTGGCCTCAAAACTTTTGTTGGAGGATTTAGGGTATGTCGAACTATCCCATGGGAAGAAGGCCCTATCTCTATACAATGTTGAGGCTATTCGGGTTCTATGCCAAAAACACATATTGACATGTGCTTATAATTTTGTCAATCACTAGTCTTGTCAAACCTAAGGATAACTTAGAAAAGTTCCTGTTGACAACACTAAACTCCTAGTTTTGAAGGTACTTGAGACCAACAATAATTTGATGCACTTATGTTCAATCTTCTAAATCGTAGGTGCATCAACTCTTAGTTGGTGATTCACATGTTAAGGTTGGAGGTGAGATGGGGCTAAATTCTGATGAGCTTTGCGAAAAATAAAAATAAATAAATCCAAGTTGCTATGTGTGAAAGGATGTGATGAAGCATGCATGTTTTTTTAAAAATCAAGAATGATGCATAATTATTTAAGTATGCATGTTTTGTTAGAAATCAAGAATGACACATAATTATTTAAGTATGCATGTATAACTCCTTTTGGATTAGCATATAGTTCACATACAACAGTGCAAACATCAAATCTTGAAGCAATAGTGAGTGGTTCTTGATTAAACCTTTCAATCTTTATCACTTCTTCACTGTTTTCTTGCAAAAAATCCATGTTGTGTAAACAATTTGCTAAGAAAGATTGTAGAGGGCAAAACACTTCGATTATAGGGAGAATATGCTAAGATTAAACCAGTTTGGATTTAATCAAAGTGATTAAGAACAAATCTTGTAAACTTTTATTGATCGAAGGCATTAATGCAATTTTCTTAGAAAGGTTGACAAAGTCTACATCACAATGGATGATTAAGGGATAATCTTGCTTCAGTTATTAATAGTTTCTTACAAATCTTAATATTATGATTTACTTAGTGATTGATGGGAATGTGTGTATGTGTGTGTGTGTGTGTGTGCGCGCGCGCACACGCATGTGTGTGCCAAAGTAGATCGTGTGTCGGCACTAGCTACAATAGAGACTCAAGGTACAACATGCAAAGTAAGGCTTAAATGTGGCTTAACAACAAGATTACACTTGACTAAGCTTCATTAATAGTGAGAACAACGAGATTGCAAGGTCTTGAATGGGCAACTATCAAGGCCAACAACAAAGATCTCGTTGGGAATCGAACCCAAACCACTAGCAAGATAGTGTGCACCTTACACCACAAGACCTGATGACTGTTGGGGAAAAGACAACAATATAGTAAATTGTGGGGTAACGAGATACAAGGGGTCAACTGATAGAAGACTTTGACTTAAACTACTAAAGTAGCGTACACATGTATGACAGAAGATGGAAGCCTGAGTGCAAGAATTCAACCAAAGCATGCAAGGGATTGATTGAAGGAAACACTTGCTAAATAATAACACTGAGTACTTGAGCTTATCTAAGACTCAAGCATATTTGAAGCCTAAGAGGCAAGAGCATATAGTTTAGTTGCTTTGGAAACTGGCCATGAAGCCGTTCTTTTCACAAGGTTCTCCAAAGACACCACCACAGTAAGAGGTGTATAGGGTGCCTCTTCCAACTCTATGGTTACATATTTTGCCATTGATTTTCCCAAACATACTACTCTAGTAGTACTTCAGGAACAAGTGACATAGACGAAGCTTGTCTCTGGTTACATATTTTGCCATTGATTTTCCCGAACATACTACTCTAGTAGTGCTTCAGGAACAACAGCTTGTCACACTGGTTTTAGATAGTCTAGAAAGTCAAGGTGGAACTTTAGCAGCAAGCTCCAAAGGGTGAAGTTCAGTGCAAGGTGGGGTCGAAGGATTTGATAGGTAGGCAGAGAAGCTCCATAGCATCCCCATTCTCTAAGACTAGGGACACCAAGCTCTTCTTGCCTTTTGGTTGTAAAACATACCTCTTATTTCTCTACGTGCTACATATTCACCTAAGACATGAGCATCCATAACTCGTAGGGCTCAAAAACTGTCAACCTTGAGGGGTTCTCCATGGCCACACGCATGCCCCTCTTTTCTTGACTTTACATTGGCACCCCTGTAGCAAACCACGAGTGTGGCGCCTACTATTACTGATGAGGGGAGACATGCCTCTCTCTCTCTCTCTCTCTCTCTCTCTCTTTCTTTCTGTGGTATGTGCTTGGCTTGGCTTCATCGTCTTTGAGCTAGGAGGCTCAATCAGTTGAGCTTTCCGCCGCCATAGTTAAGCTTTTAGCTTGCGATGCCTACTGTGTTTGCTGAGGAGGAGAGACATGGCTCTTCTCCCTTTCTGTGGTCTACGCTTGGCTTGGCTTCATTGCCTCTCTTCTAGGAGGCTCAGTGCAATCATCCAGTTGAACTGTCCGCCACCATAGCTAAGCGCAGTGCATACAACTTCATCGCCTTTTGTTCAAAGGCTCAGTTGGTGTATCATGCCAGCATGACCTATGAATTTTTTTGACATTAAAAAAAAATTAAAAATGGATGGCCTATTAAGCCTTAGGATCTTCCCTTTACCTTTTCACACCAATAATTCACACCTTGTGGAGTTACCCTAAGGCTTTGGCCTTTCTATATTTTCCTCTGGCTTTCCTTTAGGTTTTGAGCATAGTGGTTGCTCACACGCACGCTAGTGACTCTTTCATGGTGGGTGGTGTACCCTTGAGAATTGTTTTGGGGCCTTCACACATTTTCGGGCTTGTTCTGGATCATTGGGGTGGTGTACCCTTGAGAATTGTTTTGGGGCCTTCACACATTGTCGGGCTTGTTCTGGATCATTGGGGTTTGTCATGTGTGACTTTTGTTTATGAGTTTTTTTGGGCTTGCCTTTGAGCATTGTTTGAGGCCGGGTCATGCACTTGGGGTTCTTTTACATGTGTGCATACTTTTGGAGTTGCTAGGGCATGTTCACGCACGTGGTGTACTTTGGGATTGTTCACATGCCTTGGCCTCCTTGGGGTTTGTTCATATGTGCGAGGTGTCACACATGTTCACACATTATTTGACCTTGTCCATTCACACTTTGTTTTTACATTTTTTCACACCCCTATTCTCACATTTTCCTCTTCACACGCGTTGTTCACACACCTTCTATGTTGTGAGATATTACTTGTTGGGTTTGTTCGCACATCGTGTTTCACGTGCCTACGTACATATTGGGGACGCTCACACGCTTGAGTGTGATTATGGTTCCATTCACACATGATGATTTCATTTTGTGTGATTGTTAAGTTTCAGTTAGCATTATTCACGTGCATTGGTGCTTTGTTTGGGATTGTTCGCATGCTTGGTGCTTGGTGAGCATGTTTTTACATTTTGTGTGTGTGTGTGGATGTTTCACACATTTGGGGGGTCCTTTGTGGGGAGTGTTCATGCACAGTTATAGGTTTTCCTACTATTTTTACCCCTTATTTGATCCACACTCTACACCCCATCATCGTCCATCGACTAATATCACTATGTTACCGTCTTAGATCATAATGTTAGGAGGGATGCTCATGCATTATTTTTGTGGCTCTACACTCATTATCGTGAGATGCCATTTTGTGTCATGGATCATATTTCTTTTGTCGCGTTCGCACATACTTTTTGGTATTTTGGTACTTCAAGGTTTAAGCCTTCAGATCCTCATTAATCAACTTCATGTTATGAGGAGGCAGCCTATTCATACCATGGGTGGTTTTTTGAGCTCAAGGGATTGATGCCTAGTCACTCGAGACATTCCTTTGATGAGATGGATGTTTGTGGCCAGATTGTCCAAATGGTTCATACATGGGGATTTCATTGTGCCATTGCTTTACTTCCTTCCCATGGATGGCTCAGTATTGTTTGCATGGAATGATTCTTCCTTGGGCATCTTACATGAGTGTCCTACACTCTTAAGACATTATGATTATGTCCATGAGCATGTGGACTACAGTGACATAGATTCAAATGATAATGATGATGTTCACACCCACATACCTAATGATGATATTTCTCATACACATACACATGCTGATGTATCGCAGACACACACTTATAATGATATTGATACACGTGCACGTGATGATACACATGCACATGATGCTGTTGCCACATATGGACATGATGAGGATAGTGATGTGTATGAGTCGGACATGTGGGCATGATCTTGAGGGAAGAGATGGCAACGAGCACACCAACCATTAATACTTCCAAGCCTATATTCCTTCGTATAGATCATGTGGATACATTAGTTGATCATGGGAGCTTTTTAGGGGATAGTGTGCATTCTATTAGTGATATATCTAGTATAGCACACAATTTTAGTGAAAGTTATGAGCATAGGCCTGAGTTCCTTATACTAGATAGGACAGGCTATTCTTATAGGGCTTTCACATATGGAGATATTCATGATACCACTACTCCTAGCCTTTGTAGTGTACCTTGTAGTGTTCACTTGGGTATAGTGTGTGTTTGAGCAATCACATATAGTGCATGAGGGTAGTGTTGATTTTACTAAGGTGACATCTCACAGGAGACACATCATTATTCATATGGATTTAGAGAGTGTCACATTTGACTTAGATATTTTATCAGATCCATTATTGATGGGATAGACCCTACCTATGAGGATTGTTTTAGTGACCTTGGAGATTCCAAGGTTATAGATTTTATGGATGATGATTCCATTTATCTCTCATGTGTGGATATGTTGTTAGTCCTCAATAACGATGACATTTATGATGATCCTATTGATCATATTCTTATCTTGGAGAATCATGCATACATACAGGGATTTGCACATGAGGATATGATGCATAGTTCAGGTCATGCATATACACACATGGATATAGAAGGTCATGCTTTGGATGTTTCGAGTTATGCTAGTGTCGATTCTTATTTGACTTTGTATGATGTTGACTACAAGCTATGTTCATCTTGTTCCTATTATTTTTGACATGATCCTATGTTTTGCAAAGCCACAACATTTACTTTTGGGTGCATCATCATTTTCCATTTGCAGTGTTTGGTTTTTTATTATGTGGCTTGACATTTAGGTGCACCTATGACACATGCTAGTCTTGGCCTACATGATGGTTCTTTTGTGGCCAGGACATTTTGACATTCCAATCAACGAGATTTGAGTTCACCGTGCTGATGTCTTTAGTTGCCGGACTCACATTAAAACTTTGAGGATGGGCTAGTTGTTGGTCTTCCCTTCGACACAGGAGGATTTGGGGCTAGCCTCATCATCAACATTGGTCTTCCATATTTTTCATTTGATCTAGGTGGTTGGAGGATCATTCTTTTGGAGTTTGGAAGGTCCAAATTTCCCTTCGATCTAGGTGGTTGCATGATTCGCTTCATCATTGTGACGGGAGTCTGTTATCCTTTCCATTTCACCCTAGGGGTCATACAACCCCTTGGCTTTGCTTTTGACTTCGAGTATGTATTTTAGCTTCATCATCCGCTTTGCACTACATTCCTTTCCATTTAATCCAGGAGGGATCATATGCCTTTGATGTCGACACTAACATTTAGTTTTGGATGTGATTTTTGGCTTTTGTATACATCCTTTGTATGTGTCTTTTGTGCACGATTACCATTCAATTTCAAAGACCAAATCATTGTAGGAGGGGATGGTTTATAATGAAGAAATTATATATGCACATGCACATGTATGGGTATGGGTATGGGCCTAGACGCATGGACCTTAGGTCCCTTCATTACACACACACACACACACACACACACACACACACACACACACACACACACACACACACACACAAAGAGAGAGAGAGAGAGAGAGAGAGAGAGAGAGAGAGAGAGCAGAGAGAGAGAGAGAGAGCAGTAGATTGCACAACTCAATGATATTGATTGTTATGTTTTTGGATACAATGTAAGACTTTTTTAGGCACAATGCCTTATCTTTTAGCCAAATAATATCTAAGTACATGATGATAGCATTGCTTATGTCAAGTACACATAAAATATCTGAGTGTAAAAGGCTGTTCACATGCACGTAAGCATATTTACACATTCCACACTACTTTAAGAGGTGGTTCACACATGTACACACACACAAATACATACAAGGGTTATTCACACACTGGTGTTGGACACGTACACATATGACTCCGAATCCCAACAAATCCCCCTTCGGAGTGAAGGTGGAGTGACTTGAGAAGAACCTTTAGTATGAAGATTCAGGTTCTATGAATGTAGTGATGTGATACAAAAGAACATAGTAATGTCAACTCCTAGACTTTCATGTCAGGTGCTTGATAAAGAATTGACCATTCATATGCCTACATTAGTTCAACCAAGAAAAAAAACCCCTTACTAAAAACAAGGATCAATGTGGGAGTGGAGCCTTTTATAATAAAAAGAAAACACTCACAAGATTATTTATCATATTTTGGGAGACAACCTAGGTAGAGAACCCTCGCCTCACATATAGACACATAACATGGAGGTGGGCTTTAAAAGCCCAGTCATAATCTTCCTCTGAGGGAGAAAGATTAGAAAAAGCAATGAAAGATGCTTCTAATGTTGTAGTCGAGGTTTCTGGTTTGTTACCTGAGGTGTCTTTAATTTCTTCATCTTTACCTTTAACCTCATTAACTAAGTTGGTATGGTTCTTCTTCATCTGGCTTGCCTGAGGTGTCTTTAGTTTCTTCATCTTCATCTACATTTCTCGAGGTGTGTTTAATTTCTTCATCTTCATCTTTAAACTTGTTAACTAAGCTAGTATAGTCCTTGAAGCATCTATCCCCAGTATAACCCAGCTTCTTTGCAGAAGGTATATTTGAAAGTTCTTCCTTTGTTTTTATCCCTCTGTTTGGTGAAGAAACTTTTCTCCAAGTCAAGACTAGTGGCATTGTGGTCTTGAAGCCATATGTCTTCATCAATGAGAACTACCACCATGCTATCATATGCCATCTCACGAGACACTCAGAGTAGTGTAGATAACACTTCCTTGAACCCATGTATCTCTTCTAGACTAGAGAAGAGAACTGTCTTTTTACCATTCTCATCAAATTTTATATTTAATGTTGTGAGTTGTTGTAGAAGTGAGCCTATTGTGCTGAGATGCTCTTGGAGAATGTGTGTTCTTTTATTTTTAGAGTATAGTACTTTGGCTTAAAAAGACCTTAGAGTTATTTATCTTGTTTCCAAATAAATTCTCAAGCTTATCCCATACCTCTTTTGGAGATTTGTCAAAGTCAAGGTGGTGTACGAGATTATCAGTGAGACCGAGACCAATATGTGCAAAAGCTCTATCACTTTGATCATTCCATGCTTTCACTTCTGGAGATGTGGCTTCTTTCTCTAGTTTTTCCTCGATACCTTTGACAATGCTCTAAGTCCCATTTCTCAGTGTAGAAGTAACCTGATATTAGTCTACAAGCTGGGAAGTTTGACTCGAAGAATTTTTTGAATGAAGTGATGCTTTTGTAATAATCCATTAACATTGTATGAGAACAAGAGATGTAATGTCTATGCTCATAGTTTCATAGTGGAAGACATGCTTGTGTTGATATTGATGTTCAACACCATTTAGTATTCATGCTTCTCTTGTCACTACGTAACATTGATTACATGTGGAAGACATGAAGCCCACTTATGTTCGACACCATTTAGCATTCATGCTTCTCTTGTCACTACGTAGCTTTGATTACATGTCAACACCTTTAATAAGGCATATACCTTAAGCCTTAATCAAAGATTAACCAAAAAATGTGGTAGCAGCTTACATTAAGCATCTGACGTGGCACAAAATGGAGACACTTTAATGTCAACTGGAGACAAGGTTCTACAACCGATTGGGAGCAAACAAAAGAGTTTTGAAGATAAAAGGCTATGATGACAATGGTGATAGATAGATGTGCAACAAAGCCCAATCCAACAAAAGAAGACTGGAAGGAGACGATTTGTGGGACAAGGTTAGGAGGTTGGTGCAAAAATGATAGTAGTGAGACAAAACCTCAGCAAGAAAAAACCCTAGCTTTGATACCATTTGAAGGTACAAGCTACCTAGGCCTAGGGTTAGGACAAAGACAGCTATGGAGGGTGGCACTTTATCTCGGATTTGGATGTGTGTGTGTGTGTGAGAGAGAGAGAGAGAGAGAGAGAGAGAGAGAGAGAGAGAGAGAGAGAGAGAGAGAGAGACTCTTTTTAACATCGTAGGAACAATCCCAAGAGACTACAAACAATCTATCCGATGGGAAGTGAGATTTGAACATGACGTGTTGAACATTAACTCCATGAACTAAACAATTCTACCACATTTGGGTGGCAGAATGGTTAGCTCATTTTGTTTTATTTACCCACACACCCAATGAGAGAGCCTTTTTAACATTGTCACAACAATCCCAAGAGACCTTTAACGATCTATCACGAGAAGTGAGATTCAAACACAGTATTTAGATACACCAAGTATAATGCTTTTATAGGTACAAGGCCTTATCTTTTAACCAAATAATATCTAAGTACATGACATAATTGCTTATGTACACATAAAGTATCTAAGCCTAAGAGGATATTCACATGCATATAAGCACACTTACACATTTTCATACTCTAAGAGGTGGTTCACACACGTACACCCACATAAACACATACAAGGGCACTAGTGGACATGTACACATACAACTCTATATCCCAATAGCACTTGACAAAATGTTTCTTATTCAATTTTCGTGGACCCATTCACATGGAGATTTTAAGGAATCATGTGGGAAGCAAAGAGGAATCACACGTATTCTTGATTGGGATCACATAATTTGAGTGTAGCAACACGTGATCATTATATAAAATGCCCACATTTTGGTTTTTAATTTCCTAGTTTCTTTTAATTGGCTAATCTAAAAAGAAAAGATGCAAATCTACTCCTAAGCTATAAAATAATAGACTATAGAATGTTATATATATATATATATACATATATATATATATATATATATATATATATATATATATATATATATATATATATATATATATATACATATATATATATATATATATATAAGGACTAATGTGCTTTAATTAAGCTCCTTATGCCTCGAAGCTTTAGGTATGTTGCAATGCTCCAAAAATAACAAAAAATAGTAAAAGTTACACAAAAAATTAGAGGATCTGCACTCCAAATAGGCAATACTTAACAACACTAAACAAGAAACATGCAAGAGGATCTAAGAAAAAAGAACAAAAACTTCTTATTATTTTGTGTAGTAGCTAGTGGCTCCAAAGATTTAACACAATTTATTGAATAAGAAACTAGCCCTTCACATGCATTTAGAGAGTATGTGGAGATGGGTTGCTCAATGTAGCAAGCTGGCTTTGTATTGACCCCATAATTTACCTCAACTTGAAAATACTACCTTCTTCACCACAAAGTCCCTTTTCAACTAAGACAACAAAATGCAAAGATTTATGCTCATATGAAGAGGATAATCAATAGGTCAATCAACATAGCAATTGGAGATAAGGTCATTTCGGCTGCACTAACATTATATGGCAACTCATGTATTGTAAAAG